>NC_137888.1:32904127-33448113 GCF_963455335.1 Martes martes
TATGGATTACGTTTAATGTGTGAATCGCTTTGGGTAGTATAGATATCTTAAGAATATTTGCTCTTTCAATCCATGAGCATGGACTGTTCTTCCATTTCATTCTGTCACCTTCAATATATTTCACAAGTGATCTATAGTTTTCAGCATATAGATCTTTTTACCTTTTTGATTAGGTTTATTTCTAGGTATCTAATGGTTTTTGGAATCAGTTTCTTGACTTCTCTTTCTGCTATTTTATTATTGGTATATAGAAATGCAACAGATTTCTGTATGTTGATTTTATATCCAGTAACTTTGTTGAATTCATGTATCAGTGCTAGTAATATTTTGGTGGAGTCTTTCAAGTATTCTACATACAATATCATGTTTTCTGTGAATAGTGAATGTCTGACTTCTTCCTCGCTGATCTGGATGCCTTTATTTCTTTTTGTTGTCTGGTTGCTAAGGCTAGGACTCCCAGAACTATGTTAAATAACAATGTTGAGAGTAGATAATCCTGTCTTGTTCCTGTTCTTAGAGGAAAAGCTCTCAGTTTCTCCCTGTTGAGAATGGTAATAACTGTGGGTCCTTCATATATGGCCTTTAGGATGTTGAGGTATGTTCCCTCTATCCTTACTTTTTTGTGGGTTTTTATCAAGGATGGATGCTATATTTTGTCAAATGCTTTCTCTGCATCCATTGAATGGATCATATGGTTCTTATCCTTTCTTTTATCAATGTGTTGCATCATATTGATTGATTTGTGAATATTAAACCACCCTTGAAGCCCAGAAATACATCCCACTTAATTCTGGTGAATACTTCTTTTAATGTACTGTTGGATTTGATTTGTTTGTATATTGTTGAGAATTTTTGCATCCATATTCATCAGGAATATTGGCCTATAATTCTCTTTTTCAATGGGGTCTTTATCTGGCTTTGGAATCAAGGTAATGCTGGCCTCATAGACTGAGTTTTTAAATTCTCTTTCCATTTCTATTTCTTAAAACAGAATAAGTATTCATTCTTCTTTAAATGTTTGGTAGAAGTCCCCTGGGAAGCAATCTGGCCCTGGACCCTTATTTGCTGGGAGATTTTTGAATACTGATTCAATTTCTTTGCTCGTTATGGGCCTATTCAAATTCTCTATTTCTTCCTGTTAGTTTGTATGTTCTAGGAATCTATCCATTTCTTCCATATTGCCCAATTTGTTGTCATATATTTTTTCACCATATTCTCTAATAGCTGTGTTTCTGTAATGTTGATTGTCATACATGACTTTATTGATTTGGGTCCTTTCTCTCTTTCTCTCTCTCTCTCTCTCTCTCTTTCCCTCTCTCTTTTTTGGCTAAAGTCTGTCTACTGTCTATCAATTTTATTAATTCTTTCAAATAGCTCTTAGTTTTGTTGATCTGTTCTTTTTTTTTCTGTTGTCATTGTTGTTTCTATATCATTTATTTCTGCTCTAATCCTTCTTATTTTCCCTTCTTCTTCAGGCTTTATGCTTTATTTTCTGTTCTTTTTCCAGCTCCTTTAAGTGTGAAGTTAAGTTGTGTATTTGGTACTATTCTTTTTTCTTGAGGTAGATTTATATTGCTATATACTTCCCTCTTATCACGACCTTTGCTGCATTCCAAAGGTTCTGGACTGCCATGTTTTCATTTTCATTTGATTCTATGTATTTTTTTTTAATTTAATATTTTGGTCAATACATTCATTCTTTTTTTTTTTAATTTTTTTTAAGATTTTATTTATTTGACAGAGATCACAAGTAGGCAGAGAGGCAGACAGAGAGAGAGAGAGAGGGAAGCAGGCTCCCCACTGAGCAGAGAGCCTGATGCGGGGCTCGATCCCAGGACCCTGAGATCATGACCTGAGCCGAAGGCAGCGGCTTAACCCACTGAGCCACCCAGGCGCCCCAATACATTCATTCTTTAGGAGGATGTTCTTTAACCTCCATTTATTTGCGGTCTTTCCAAATTTTTCTTGTGACTGACTTTAAGTTTCATAGCGTTGTGGTCTAAAAATAAACATGGTGTGATCTCAATCTTTTTGTACTGGTCAAGGTCTGATTTGTGACCCAGTATGTGATCTATTCTGGATAATGTTCTATGTGCACTTGAAAAGTATGTGTATTCTGCTGCTTTAGGATAAAATGTTCTGAATGTATCTTTTAAGTCCATCTGGTTCAGTGTGTCATTCAAAGCCATTGTTTTCTTGTTGATCTTCTGCTTAGATGACCTACCCACTGTAAGTGGTGTGGTAACATCTACTATTATTGTATTGTTATCAGTGAGTTTCTTTATATTTGTTATTAATTGATTTACATATTTGGATGTTCCCAAGTTGGGGATATAAATATTTACCACTGTTAGATCTTCCTGATGGATAAATCATTTAATTATGATATAATGCCCTTCTTCATCACTTGTTGCAGTCGTTAAAATCTAGTTTGTCTGATATAAGTATGGTTACTCTGGCTTTCTTTTGACATCCATCAGCATGATAGAGCCTTCTTCATTCCATCACTTTCAATCTGCGACGTCTTTAGATCTAAAATGAATCTCTTGTAGGTAGCATATAGTCGGGTCTTCTTTTTTTTCTCTTTTAACCCATTTCGATACCCTATGTCTTTTGATTGGAACATTAAGCTCCTTTACATTCAGAGTGATTATTGTGGATATAAATTTAGTGTCATTGTATTACCTATGAAATCATTGTTTCTGGAGATTTTCTCTGTTTCTTTCTAGTCTTTGTTGCTTTGGGTCCCTCTTTCCCACTCAGAGACTCCTTTAATATTTTTTGCAGGGCTGGTTTAGTAATCATGCATGCCTTCAGTTTTCATTTGTCTGGGAGATTCTTTATCTTGCCTTCTATTCTAAATGACAGCTTTGCTGGATAAAGTATTTGGGGGCTGCATATTTTTCCCATTCAGCACATTAAATATATTATGCCACTCTCTTCTGGCTGTCAGGTTTCTGTAAAATGATCTGCTGCTAACCTGATTTATCTTCCCTTGTAGGTTAGGAACTTGTTTATCCCTTGCTTCTTTCAGAATTCTTTTCTTATCTCTGTATTTTTGCAAATTTTTCTATGACATGTCTTGGTGATACCTGGGTGTTGTTGATTTTTATGGGAGTTCTCTGTGTCTCCTGGATTTGGATGTCTGTTTCATCCCCTAGATTAGGGACATTTTCAGCTATAATTTGGTCAAATAAACCTTCTTCCCCTTTTACCCTCTCTTCTACTTCTGGGACTCATATGATACAAATGTTATTACATTTTATCGAGTCACTGATTTCTCTAAGCCTACATTCGTGATCCAAATTTTTCTTTCCCTCTTCAACTTCATTATTTTCCTTAATTTTATCTCCTATACCACTTTTTCATTGCTCTTCTTTTTCCATCCTTGCGGTCATTACATCCAGTTGGTTTTATATCTTGGTTACAGCATTTTTTAAATTTCAGCCTAACTAGTTGTGTTTTATCTCTGCAGTAAGGGTCTCTCTGGAGTATTCTACACTCTTCTCAAGCCCAGCTAATATCTTTATGATTGTTCTTTTAAAATCTGTTTCAGGAATATTACCTACTTTATTTTGATTATCTCCCTGGCCATGAACTTTTTTTGTTCTTTTTTGGGGGAATGAATTCTTCCATCTTGATATTTTGTCTAAGACTTTGTCTTTTGTGTGTTAAGAAAGCCTGTGCCTGGTTCTATTTTTGCTAGAGCTGAAGCTTTGTAGTACCCTATGATCAGTAGTCCTGGTGCATGCAGCAGGTTTATGCTAGTCTTCTTAGGAAGGGGCCCACTGCAGCTCTGGCTGTTAATCACACTTGCCCTATTAAAAAAGCACCTGCTTTGTGCAGGGGGCTGGGTGGCTTGGTGTAATGGACTCAAGCCTCCACTGTGTGCACTGTGTCACTTGCTGAAGTCTGTCTGTACTGATGGAAGGAGTGAAAAAATGGCATAGGCCCTCCATCTCCCCCAGAGTGGGGAGTTCATAACCATCACTTTTCAAGAGGTCCTCACAGAAAAGTGAACAATTTTCCCTCTTGCATCCCAGGCTTCTGTCAGATCCCTGTCCTCACCATGTCTGTCTGAGCCACCTGTCTACCTAGCAGCACAATGTTCCTGTGTTTTACCTCAGGTGCACCTTTGGTTTTCAAAACTCCAAATTTTAGGGACCTGGTATGGTATGGAAACTTGATCTTCTAGGAGAATGTCTCCCTGTGCTATGGCTAGTACCAGTTTGTCCCAGAAAAGCAGTCACATGACCAAGCTGTGGCCTGGAATTCATGGTAAAGCACAACAAAAAGCCAGCATCCAGGTTAGTTGTCCTCAGCAAGCATCTCTGCTCTTATGCTGGTGAATGGGGCACCTATCAGCTCTTTTGTCGCCTGAGAGGCAGTATCACATCTTGCAAACGCACTCCAAGAAGGGGAACTGTCTCTCCCAGTGTGACCCAGGGATCCTTAGAGCACACCAGGGCACTATCTTTCTTCCCCACGGGAGCAGCTCTACACCTGTCTGATTCAACCATGGTGATGGCACAAACTTCTAAACTTCAGACTTTCACTCCATTGATTGTAAAAATTTGCAATAGTCAGCTCTTCCTGTTTTTCCAGTCAATGGTTTTGGGGAAGTGTTTTTCTTGTACAATCCCTTTGTGCTGATTTATATCTCTCTGTCTCTGTCTGTCTCTTTCCCCTGCCTGTGATCAAGGCTCCCTTCCCTCCACAGCACCTGTGATTTTCTCACCCAAATCACATCTCCACACATCCTACCTTCCATGATGTGGTTTCTTTTCTCCCTCTAGATGTGCAGTTTGTTCTCTCAGTCCTCAGATTGATTTTCTGGGTGTTAAGAATGATTTGATAATTATCTAACTGTGTTCAAGGGATAAGGCAAACATAAGATCCAACTACCTCTTTCTTTTTCTTACTTAAGGTAGTAGTGTACTACCTTTGTACTTACCACTACCTTTGTACTAGTGGCAAATTGTAGTGTATTTTCTATCTATACAAACTTTTACTGTCTTCAGATAGAAGTACTCTCTTAAGACTATACCCTGTCCTTCTTGAGCAAAGGTCCAGGCAGAGCAAAGAAAACTTTCTGAGTATTAAGAATTTTTAAATATAAACGTTATTCTTAAAATAAAATGTGCAGTTCATATTTTACAACTTCAACAATAGTTATTCCAGAATAATAACATTCCCTATCATAATTAGCACTTTCCTTTTTGATATTTCTCTGCAATTTTATTTTTCATGGGTTTCTTTTACCCTGTTAGCATATTTTTTGTTTGTTTTCCTTCAGAGGTATTTATATGCTTTCTCTTTATATATATATATATATATAGAGAGAGAGAGAGAGAGAGAGAGAAAGTGGAGGGCAATCTAAGAAAAAATTAAATATAATTTATACCATTATAATTTTCTAAGAAAATGAAGATGGTGAATGCTAAGGTAAAGTGGCCAATAAAAATCACCACTCCTGAATTTTTCTCCTTGGATGTTATTTAATTGCTACTTAAATTAAAGCAGAATGTGAAAACAACCAGGCATTTTTCACTATTTCATTTGTGAGTTTGTTGGATTGACAACACATTTAAGAGAGTTTTTTCATAATTAGTATTCAGTTCAAGTTATCTAAATTTATGGAGCTGATAAGACAACAAATTTGGTTAAAGGATAAAAGTCCAATTTTCAAAGAAGAATTTAAATAAGATTATTTTTTTCTTAGGAAGTTTTACCTGCAGTTTGTAGTATTACATAAAAATTATTAACATTCTTTGTTTTAGAGCTACATTGTAATAAGCCATCATTTTAATAAACATCAATTTTCTCAATATTGGATTTGCCCAAACCATTTAAAGTATATCTTGAATGAAATATGCTATGCTTATGGTAGTGTTATATTTTTTTTTACTACTGTAGATGGATGGAAATATTTTCTCAATGATAAAGAAAAAAACTGCTTTTAATTTTTGTTTCTAATAAAAGAACAAAATGTTTTTAATTTTCATTGTTTGGTTTCATTTTGATAAAATTACCCATACTAATATGGGATCAAGGTAGTAATCAAGATAATAGTCAAGATAATAATAATTTTATAGTCCTGAATGACTTTCTTAAAAATACAGTGCATCATTGATAGGAGAGAAAATCTCACAAGATTTCAGGAAAAGAAATAGAAATGAAAAATATATTGGAAATTGAATATTCTTGGAATAGCAATCCAAGTATGTATTTGATGTTTAATCATAAAGAATAATTCTTAGACTATTCCCAGTTGCCATATTCAGAGTAGTAAAACTTCTCATTATGTATTTGTCATCCATTCTCTAGCTCACAACCTAGAAGACAGACATTATAAAAAGAATATATAGTCTGGATATTTCCTGTGGTTTAGATTTTTTTTCTGTTGGTATGCCACAATTTGCTTAAATAAATGAATTTGAAGTTAGTGATGATGATTTAGAAAGGGTAATTATTCTTTATTGCAAAGTGTTACACCAATATGCATTGTTCTCTTTATGAACTAGCTGTATGATTATAAGAACTAAATGGTATCCTGTCATGTATTCCATCTCTTATCATGGCACGCTGTAAAGGAGGAATAGCAATCACAGATGAAAACAATGTCCCTTATGTTTTTGAAGGAACTAATAGCACCCTTTGGAGTTGCTAATTGGCAAAAATCTGCAACCACAGGCTTTCAAGGTACTGTTACCATGGCAAATTTCCTTTGAAGTTGGCACTTGTGAATATTTGACTTAATTTTCTTTCCAAGTTTGGGGACTGCATAAAAAACATTGTCATTCTTCCACATACAAGTCATTTTTGAGAAGTCCAATAAATGACTGCCATCACAATAATTTTGGTTATTTGTATAGAGAATAAATGAGCTTGTCGCAAAAAGGCTTTTCCTAATGTTTTGTAGTTATTTTCAATCTCTATTCTTCCCAGAGTATATGCGGTCTGTAAAAAAATGAAGGGAAAATGCTTAAAGTCATCCTCTACTCCTGTAGAAGGTCCAGCAATATAATAATTCAAATCTCCCAAAAGTGAAAATATTAAATATCTAGCTCAGAGACATAGTGTTTAATTGCTAAAATCTTTTAAATGGAGACTGCTTACGAAAGTATGTGATCATAATAAGATTAATTTGACCATATTCATCTTGTGCTTTCTGAAATTATCAAAAATCAAATAATGTGGCTTATAAAAAAAGATTAAAAATTTTATGCTTATAAACAGATGATTATTTAGAGTTATAATTTACCACTAAAAACTATGTTAGTTTTCCCTCTTAAAATTTATACTTAACAATACACTAACTGAAGTATGTGAAAAAAGTGCTCAACTAGACTCAGCATATATTTAAATAAACAGATATAAATGGAGGAATGTCAAGAAAGAGAATTTAAGAAAATAGCAAGTAAAGAAAAATCTAAGGTTGAATAAAATGATATCATGCAGTAATTTGAAATGTGGTCATGTAGTAAGACAGTCCACTGAAAAACAGCTCTTTGTGTTCTATTGCCTCCTTTTCTTACACAGTAACAGTTTCATGCTGTATCTCAATAATAACAATCAACTTGATATTTTGAAATAGCAATCAAGTTGATATATTTGAAATAACAATCAAGTTGATATTTAGAAAAATGTCTAAATTAATCAGACTAAAAAAATAGACATACTTGAAAAATTTATTAAGCAGAGATAATATTTGCATTAAGGAAAATAAGTGTACATAGATGTAAGCATGTTCCCAATTTTAGGATGCTTTGTATCCCTAGATTCCATCATAGATTGCCTAATATTTATCAACTTTCTAGGGAATCTGAATTAACTTTATAAATAGAATACCTATTAATTAATTATTTTCTTAGCAGTTTTGTTTAAAATTCAATTTCTTAAAAACAGATCAGAACTGATATATGTGAAGAAATAGGATTTGATATTCATTAATGTAGCTAACTTAAAAAAAGATAAAATAATTTACTCTTATTTTTATTGTTTTTTCCTATATTTTCTTATGTTCAATCACTCAAACATATTGCTTTTCCAACATAACATATTTATATATTATTTTAAATAAATTACTTGGATTAATAAGGGAGTCACAGTTTTTGCATTGGACTTTCTGATCAATTGAATTCTTTTTTTTTTTTTTTAAAGATTTTATTTATTTATTTGACAGACAGAGATCACAAGCAGGCAGGCAGGCAGAGAGAGAGGAGGAAGCAGGCTTCTGGCCAAGCAGAGAGCCTGATGCGGGGCTCGATCCCAGGACACTGGGATCATGACCTGAGCCGAAGGCAGAAGCTTTAACCCACTGAGCCACCCAGGCGCCCCTGATCAATTGAATTCTTGTATAAATTTCTTGGAGGTATAATATAAATGAGTAGAAAAGTTAATTAAGAAAATTGATTAAAATCTTTAGAAAAAAGAAAATTGATAAAAGTATTAGATAAGTGCTTTCTTGATTATACCTTTAAAACAATAAGAAGTAATAATGTACCATCTTTTGAAAGCCCTTGAGAAACCAACAAATTTGTCTTGAGTAAAAGTAGTAACGATCATGCGGTTGTATACTTTATGAGAACATAGATTATTGATTACTTATTTTTCATCTTCCAGTGTCTAGTCTAGTGTCTTCCTAGTAGGTCTTCAGTAAATATTTTTTTAAATAATAGTTTATTTAAAAAAATGTAGTTGAGGCAAAAATATAGGGTTTATTTTTAAAGGAATTAACTCCTAAAAACATTTTTAGAGTATTTCAAAGTCATGTATCTCCAAGGGCGTTGTTGAGAAGTCAGTTTCTGCTTCAATGACTTCTTACTGTTTAGGAGAATTGGTGAGATTTAATCTGGTTCTCTTATTTCCTGAAAATAATAACTGGACATCTGTTTATTCTGAAAGATCTTTCATGTTTAGCTTTCTCATCTATAATTTGAAGGGCTAAGTTGTACTTACAATGCTGTATTGCTGTGAGGATCAAATGAGTTAATAAGTCTGAAGAGTTTAAAGTAAGGTTGGTACATCATTGCCATTCAATGAATGTATTTGTCTATGCAGATATTTAATATGAATAATACATAATACATGTTAGTGTGCACAGAAAAAATGTTACTGTTCTTACTTAGGGTAAAAAGTGTAATGGCTATACCCCTTCACTTTTTCTCCAAACTTTAACTATCACCATTTAGGTTCCTCACAATCCTGAGATAAACATGAAAGGTAGTATTTTTCTTATTTTTTACAGATTAACATATTGACTGTCAAAGCAGTTAAATAAGATACCTAAACATAAACATCCATTGAAACAAAAGGTTGAGAACCCAGCTTTCAAGTTTGTATTGTTTTTATTTCATGACTGCCGTAATGAAGATTAATAATGAATTGCATATATGGCGATCAACACAAAGTCCTGTGCAACGATGATGCTATCTTACATTCTACCCAACCATATTTATTGCTATAACATTCTGTGAGTTTATACATTTTTAAAATAGTTCATATTAAGAAAATTTGGTTATAAAAGTCACACTCTATTAAAAGTTGATTTTCTTAAATTTAGAACTACTTAAGTTCTTAAAAATTTCATCTCTAAATCCACTGAACCATAAATTTATTAATATTCTGGAACTGTTTAAGTAAAACATAATTACTCCTTAATTTACTAAAATATTGTTCAGCAAATGCATTAATTAATAGTTCCCTGCTTTGCCAAACATTTTGAAATCTGTCTTTCAAAACCTAAAATCATGTAAAGCTAACTCTTTATTTGTCGTTGCCAAGATTGCATTCTATAGAAGTTATCTTAAAATTGAAATGATCTTGACAGATGTCTATTATTTTATAGTTTCAAAGTTTATATATCTGCATATAATAGCCTTATCTGTGTGGTTTCTCAAGATGAAGCATACATTTTGAGTCATAATTTTTGGGGAGGCCTAAGCATTGTCTTTTTCCAAACGTAACACTAATATTCCTCCAAAACCCCAAATATAATATGACCACCTGAAAGCTAAGAATCAGAGAGGGCAGAACAGATTTTTTTTTTCTTTTTTAAAGATTTCATTTATTTATGTGAGAGAAAGGGAGAGATCATGACCAGAGGTGAATGAAAGAGGGAAGAAGCAGGCTCCCGCTGACAGGAAGGCCAATGCAGGACTCAATCCCAGAACTCCAGGATCATGACCCACGCCAAAGGCAGAACCTTTAATTGACTGAGCCACCCAGGTGCCCAAGTTTGAATGCATAACTTTATTTTTCCCATACTCCAGAAAATTTGGGTATAGACAGTAACACATTGATATTAACATCTCAATTTTCAGTCAATGATTTTGTTCAAGCCATCAATGTCTTAACACATATATGTATAGATAGATCTACTTCATTCAGTACTAATGGTTGCAAAGTATTCTATCATATAAACAAATTATTGGATTTTTAGTACTTTCCATATTTGCCTATAATTCAGTTTTGTAATGTTTATGTAATATACTCCAGATGTAACATGTAATTATTAATGAGTTTATTCCTCCTGCATAGTGGGGCTGTAGAACCAACATATTTTGCCAGGTCTTCTTATTCCACATGGCCTTGCCTCTCCCATCTATTCTCCTGGGCATTGAGACCTGCATACTAGGGTATCAGGGAGCTTAGATAGTCGATGATGAACTTGGAGAGACTGTTGCCCTTCTTTTCCTACAAGTATCAGTTAAAAGGAGCCAAACACAGTAAAGTGTTCAGTAAATATGTGTGAAATTGATAACTTTTTAAACAACAGTAGCTCCTGTAATAATATTTCCCTCTCAAGAAATGTCTTCCTAAAGTATTATTCTAGAGACTTTTAAAGTTATGTGCATAATACAAATCAGTTCCTTATTTCAATTCTTTTATAACAATGGGAACATGAAGAGAGATCACATTTTTGTATGAGTTTTCTGAAAATAAATTTTTCTCTTATTAAAATCTAGGCATCTGTCCAACACATTTTACTCAGAAGCTTTACCCTTCCTCTGAAAAAAATAATACTAGAGGCTTTATTTTTGAATTACAGCAATCATTCTTGGGTTTTTCTTCTCTTTGAATAATGGTTTTTACAATATATGATTTCATGTTCTCATGCCAACTGACTTTCATGTGATAGGTCTAACAATGTCTGCACCCTCAAAGACACACCTTGGTGTCCCAGTCAGAAGAGTCCTCCATTTCTGTACAGATGTATTAATGGTTGGGCCCATGACACAAATTTACCATTTACAGACTTGTTTAAATTCCACTAAATTTAGACAGGGAGTTTGTTAATAAATGATTTAGCAATACATCAAAACTAGCATTCTACCTCATGACATTGTGGTTACATAAAATAGATCATTATTATTATATTTATCACTTATCTATAAAAGAAAGATACAAAGCTAAAACTCCTCAACTTCATCAATGTGGGTGAATCAACGGCAGATGATGGGCCAAAGGCCCTCACCTTTCTAGATGGTTGAACTGCAACTCTAAGCTTCTAATAGCAATGGATCAAATTGAATTTAGTGTTCAAGAGACTGAAAGCCACAAAACCACATCAAGCACTATTGATTTTTCTTAAGTGCTGAAGCTTTTAAGGGGATTTTACAAAGAAGTGTATTGTATAGGTCTATGTGCCATCAATTTTGTTGGATTTTGAAAGTTGAATATAGTTTGGGAGAACTAAACAAATGGAGAGAACTTTGGGGTTAATACAAATAAAATCAAGTTCCCAAACAATTGTTTGGTGGGAAATGGAAAAGACATCACAGCCATTCAGTTTTACTGTACTGGAATGGTAGAAACCAGCAATACTGTTAGATGCTATTAACAAGGATAACAGAATAAGGCTGAAATAGCACAGGGATTGTGAAACTTCACTACTTCACACACGCAGGGGACATGGCTAGCTCACCAGTCATGTTCATGTGTTTCAGAACAGCATCAGACATATGCATGACAAAAGCATCATGCATACAACTCTGCATTTACAGTTATTGCCACCGTACTAAATTACCTGTTTCAACTTTCCATTACACAAGCTCCTCCTTCCTCACAGTTTACTTAATACATATCACCCAATACATGCATAGACTATATATTTTCAAGACCAACCACTAAGTCATCTAAATGTAATTCAATATGCTTACATTATTATCTGATGATGACTTGAATTAAAATATTTTCTGTTTCAAGAACTCAAAGCCAAGAAAACAATTCAAAATGATCAAAGTGAGGTTGTTACTGACTTGTGTATATGTTTATGTGCGAAGTGCAGATGAAAAGAGAATGAAAGGAAAACTAGTTTTTCTTGGGGAGGGAGGAAATTGAAACTGAACCTCTGTCTATTTAACGTCCATGCATATTGTACAATAATTGGAGACCTATAATTTTCCAATAACTTCTCCCTTCTTTCCTCTAACTTTTCCCTTAATATTGATATAGCTCTTGTATCTAAAAGTTCAGGGTTTTGCATCAGTGTTCTTCCATAAAAATAATTTTTAGGAAAAAATTTATCCTGATTTTTATGAAGTCAACATAAGAATGAGTTTTACATTTATGGATGGAAAAAGTTTATGGTTGCCTCTTGGAAATTTTTGTGTTGTTGTTATAGAAGGAAAGCAGTTTTGATTTGAAAAATACCTTTCCATATAGCATAGATGATTTGGGGAAAAATTGTATTATGTGATGGGCTATCCACATGGTTTCTGATGCAAACAACATAGATACTCATATCAATTTAAGGTCAGTTCATGATGAATACTGTGCAAAAATAAAGTAGAAATTTAAAAACAAAGCCATGAGTGAAAGGGCTCAAATATATTTAAAGTAATACTTTCTTATTTAGGTATTTATAGCCATAGTTATCATTAATCTAAACTGCTATAATAACTTGAAGAAATTAGAATCTATTTCCAACAAAAAGAGCTTAATATTCAGGTTGAATACAAGAAGTTTTAACTATTTACCTAAGAGAGTATATAACACAGACTACAGAGAAAGACTCAAAACAAATATTCCTGAGAGAAAAATACTGAGCATTGCCCACACCACAAAGTATTTTCTACAAATGTGTAAGAGGTGTTTAAAATAGATTTAGATAATTTATGTAGCATTGAAAAAGATTTTTCTTCCTATTGGGAAATTTTTATCAATATTTAAATTGATTACTCTTAATTTATACAAGCAGTTCTGATTGCTTTGTATTGTATCCTATATTTCAAAGCATAGAATCTCATAAGTATTAAAGGTGATTATTTTATCAAATTTACTTTAATACGTGTTTATTCAGTCCCAAAGGAGGGGGAGAAGTATATTGTTAAAGTGTTGTTAGATTCATTTTTGGAAAGATTAGTATTTGGCAACCACAGATAACTGTATTTTATGTGTACATAGAAGTCACAAGAGAATATAGGAAATCTTAAACAGTATCTTTATTAACTTTGTGACTAAGATTTTTAAGAAAGCATAATCATTGATTTCATATAAATCTTGAAAAAATGTATTCAGGTATTTCCAACAAAATTTGAAGCTGTTCCAGAAAGCACAAATGAGATTCAGGAATGAAAATGTGATGATTTTCCTTCCAGAAAATGTGTACTGTTACAAAGCAATTTTGGAACATTCTTTTCAGCTTAATTTTGGAAAACAGTTGAAACATGAAGATTCAGCTTTTTTCATTAAAGTTGAATATCTCAATTATTAGGCAAATGTTTTATTTGTATATGGTTATTGAAGAAAGAATAACTTCCAAATGATAAGGCAGTGTGGAAGACAAGTCGCTTTTTCCACTAAACAAAAATTGCAGCTTCTAAAAATACAAGAGTTAATTTTAGGTCAAAATTGGAAAAGAAACAGTGGAAAGAGAACTGTCAGCTAAGAAGTAGGCCTCTTGATAGCTTCTGTTATACACCAATGTACTCTTCTCTGAAATATCAGAAATATAAGAAAAAGGAGTTGGTCTTCCATTGGATTTAAGATTTATCACTTCTGTTAAGGGTGATGGCTATTATCTAGTATGGACATTATTACATAATTACTGTGATCCAGATAAATCACCATTGTGGATATGAAAGTTTATATTTCCCTGTACAGAGCTTAGAAAACTTCAGTAGGAAAAAAAATAAAATAAAATAAAATAAAATAAATGGACTTCAATCTGTTTTTTTTTTTTCCTTAATTCAATCCCATCATTCCTCAGGTCAATTCATGATTTGATATGCAGCTGCAGTACAAATCAAGATTCCATCTCATTTTTCCAAAGATGACCCATTTGTCTTAAGTCTCATATGTCCTCCATCCATGGAGGATTGGGGAGGTTCATTTAGGTGACTGTCTTTCAGAAGAACCGAAAATTTCCCCTTGATGGTGCCCAGATTTAGCATAGGAGTTTGGCAACCATTTAGATTGAATTTATCACACTTTTGTCTCCTTTGGACCTAGCTTTCTGGGGGTTATGGTATATCTTCCAACTGATCACATCATGACTCCAGCTACTGCCATCTGCTGTGAGGAGCAAGCACTCTGGCTCTAACTTTCAACCAAACTTTGGCATGGGCAAATGGAAACCCAGATTTCCTACATCCTCACATAAGAGCCCTGAAGAAGTTTGGAGATAGTCAGCAATACCTCCTGTAAGTGTTCCATGAAACTATTTCCTATATCCAACGGAGGGGACAATATGAGGCTGTCATTTTCAAGTTCATACAGCCAGAGATTCAGTGTTCTCTCACTCTCAAATTACTTATATTATAAATAAACCCTGCTTTGTTTCTTTTTTATACTTATTGAATTTTCTCTACAAATTATTTTCATTTTCCTCCAGGACAATATTCTTTACTATTTTACTAGTGTTGTTGTTCCCTTGGTTCACAAATACTTCCAAATCTGTGATAAGTTCTTTGTAGTGTGTCAATTAAGAATTTGGGCTATTGCTTCATTATTCTTCAAAGGGATGCTGGGGCAACTTGGAAAGGTGACTAGAATATATTTTTAATTTCTCACATTGTTGATAGGTCAGACATGAGTTTTCCTCAGAAAATCTTATCACACTATCTGCAGGCATTTTTAGTCTTAAGTCTTAGACTACTTTTTTTTTTTTTTTTTTGAGACGTGCACATGGAACTTTCTCCAGAATAGACCACATACTGAGTCACAAATCAGGGCTCAACCTATACCAAAAGACTGAGATTATTCCCTGCATATTCTCAGACCACAAGGTTTTGAAACTGGAACTTAACCACAAGAAAAAGTTTGGAAGGAATTCAAACACTTGGAAGCTAAAGACCACCTTGCTGAAGAATGTTTGGATCAACCAGGAAATCAAAGAAGAACTTAAACACTTCATGGAAACCAATGAGAATGAAGACACTTTGGTCCAAAACTTATGGGATATGGCAAAGGCGGTCCTAAGCGGGAAATACATAGCCATCCAAGCCTCCCTCAAAAAAATTGAAAAATCCAGAATACACCAGCTCTCCTTACACCATAAAGAACTGGAGAATCAACAACAAATTAATCAACCCCACACACAAAAGGGAAATAATCAAGATTAGAGGAGAGATCAATGAGATAGAAACTAGAGTTATAGTAGAACACATGAATGAAACTAGAAGTTGGTTTTTTTGAAGAACCAATAAGATTGATAAACCACTGGCCAAACTAATCCAAAAGAAAAGAAAGAGGACCCAAATTAATAAAATTATGAATGGAAAGGGAGCGATCACAACTAACACCAAGGAAATAGAAACAATCATCAGAAATTATTATCAACAATAAGTTAAGCAACCTAGATGAAATGGTTGCATTCCTGGAAACCTATAAACTTCCAAAACCGAATCAGGAAGAAATTGACAACCTTAATAGACCAATATCTAGTAATGAAATTGAGGCAGTGATCAAAAACCTCCCAAAAAACAAGAGCCCAGGACCTGACAGATTCCATGGAGAATTCTACCAAACATTCAAAGTAGAAATAATACCTATTCTTTTGAAGCTGTTTCAAAAAATAGAAACAGAAGGAAAACTTCCAGACTCTTTTTATGAAGCCAGCATTAATCTGATCCCCAAACCAGACAAAAACACTACCAACAAGGAGAATTTCAGACCAATATCCCTGATGAATATGGATACTAAGATTCTCAAAAAGATCCTAGCTAATAGAACCCAACAGTACATTAAAAAGATTATCCACCATGACCAGGTGGGATTTATCCATGGGATAAAAAGTGGTTCAACATTTGCAAATCAATCAATGTGATAGAACAAATCAATAAGAGAAGAGAGAAGAACCACATGGTTCTCTCAATCGATGCAGAAAAAGAATCGATTTTATAGCATCCGTTGACAAGGTATAGCATCCATTCCTGATTAAAATGATTCAATGTATAAGGAGAGAGGGAACATTCCTCAACTTCATAAAACCTATCTATGAAAAAGCCACAGTGAATATCATCCTCAATGGGGAAAAGCTGACAGCCTTCCCTTTGAGATCAGGAACACGACAAGGATGTCCACTCTCGCCACTCTTGTTCAACATAGTACTTGAATTCCTAGCAACAGCAATCAGACAACAAAAAGAAGTAAAAGTATTCAAATTGGCAATGAAGAAGTCAAACTCTCTCTGTTCACAGATGACATGATACTTTATATGGAAAACCCAAAAGACTCCACCCCAAACTACTAGAACTCATACAGCAATTCAGTAATGTGGCAGAATACAAAATCAATGTACAGAAATCAGTTGCTTTTTTATACACTAACAATGAAAATATAAAAAGGGAAATGAGAGAATTGATTCCATTTACTATAGCACCAAGAACAATAAAATACCTGGGAATAAACCTAACCAAAGAGGTAAGGGGTCTGTACTCAAGGAACTACAGAACACTCATGAAAGAAATTGAAGAAGACACAAAAATATGGAAGAGCATTCCATTCTCATGCATTGGAAGAATAAACATTGTTAAAATGTCTATACTGCCTAGAGCAATCTATACTTTCAATGCCATCCTGATCAAAATTCCACCAACATTTTCCAAAGACCTGGAACAAACAATCCTAAAATTTACATGGAACCAGAAGAGACCTTGAATTGCTAAGGAAATGTTGAAAAAGAAAAACAAAACTGGGGGCATCACATTGTCTGATTTCAAACTTTACTACAAAGCTGTGATCACCAAGACAGCATGGTACTGGCACAAAAACAGACACACAGACCAGTGGAACAGAGTGGAGATCTCAGATATGGACTCTCAACTCTGTGGTCAAATAATCTTCCACAAAGCAGAACAAAATATACATTGGAAAAAAGACCGTCTCTTCAATAAATGGTGCTGGGAAAATTGGACAGCTATGTGTAGAAGAATGAAACTCGACCATTCTCTTACATCATACACAAAGATAAACTCGAAATGGGTAAGAGACCTCAACATGAGGGAGAAATCTATCACAATCCCAGAGGAGAACATAGGCAGTAACAACTTCGACATCGGCCACAGGAACTTCTTTCAAGATATGTCTCCAAAGGCAAAGGAAACAAAAGCGAAAATGAACTTTTGGGACTTCATCAAGATCAAAAGCTTCTGAACAGCAAAGGAAACAGTCAGCAAAACAGAGAGGCAACCCACAGAATGGAAGAAGATATTCGCAAATGACACTACAGACAAAGGGCTGATATCCAAGATCTTTAAAGAACTCCTCAAACTCAACACACACAAAACAGATAATCACGTCAAAAAATGGGCAGAAGACATGAACAGACACCTCTCCAAAGGAAACATACAAATGGCTAACAGACACATGAAAAAATGTTCATCATCATTAGCCATCAGGGAGATTCAAATCAAAACCATATTGAGATACCACCTTATATCAGTTAGAATGGCCAAATTTAACAAGACAGTAAACAAGTGTTGGGAAGGATGTGGAGAAAGGGAAACCCTCTTACACTGTTGGTGGGAATGCAAGTTGGTGCAGCCACTTTGGAAAACAGTGTGGAGATTCCTTAAGAAATTAAAAATAGAGCTACCCTATGACCCTGCAATTGCACTACTGGGTATTTACCCCAAAGATACAGATATAGTGAAAAGTAGGGCCATCTGTACCCCAATTTTCATAGCAGCAATGGCCACAGTTGCCAAACTGTGGAAAGAACCAAGATGCCCTTCAGTGGACAAATGGATAAAGAAGATATGGTCCATATATACAATGGAGTATTATGCCTACATCAGGAAGGATGAATACCCAACTTTTATATCAACATGGACAGGAATGGAAGAGATTATGCTGAGTGAAATAAGTCAAGTAGAGAGAGTCAAGTATCATATGGTTTCACCTACTTGTGGAGCATAAAGAATAACAAAGAGGACATTGGGAGATGGAGAGAAGTGAAATGGGGGAAATCGAAGGGGGAGACAACCTGTGAGTGACTGTGGACTCTGTGGACTCTGAGAAACAAACTGAGGGTTTTGAAGGGGAGGAGAGGAGGGGTTTAGGTGAGTCTGGCGGTGGGTATTATGGAGGGCACTTATTGCATGGAGCACTGGGTGTGGTGCATAAACAATGAATTTTGGAACAATGAAAAAAAATAAAATAAAATTTAAAAATAGTAATGAAAACATTAAAAAAAGATTTTATTTATTTATTTATTTGAGAGAGAGAGTGAGAAAGCACAGAGGGAGAGTGAGAAGAAGACTCCCCTCTTAGGAGGGAGCCTGATGTGGGGCTTGATCTCAATCAATCACCCTGAGATCATGATCTGAGTGGGAGGCAGATGATTAACCGACTAAGCCACCCACGCACCCCGTATGACTCTATTTTAAATAATTACATCGGTAATGATCCTATTCCAAATATGTACACATCATGAGATGAGAGTTAAGATGACAACATATCTTTTGGGGGAAATAGTCAAGCCGTAACCACCCTACTTACAAACCCATTTCTCTTTATATAAATAGAGTGTGGTTTGTTACTTGGAATTAAGCAATAACAATTAACTGTGTTAGAAAGAGCTCCGTTTCTACCTATATTCCAAGTCTCCGAATACACAGCTAAATACACAATTAAAATACACAGTTAAAGTTAAAGTGCTTTTGAATATTAAGTTGACTCATGCACTTTAGTCAAATTATAAGTATTTAGGGATAAGTATTAAGGGATTTCTCAACAATATTATGTTAATATTAATATTAGTATTAATGTTTTCATAAAAGCACAAGTAAACATTTCTGATTTGTCACCCAAAGCTATGAAGATTTATTGATTTCCATGCCATTTTGTTGAACTCAACTCAGTTGAGTTGTTGAACTTCAACTCAGGTCATGATCCCAGGGTCCGGGGATTGAGTCCCACATCAGGATCCCTGCTCAGCAGGGAGCTATCCCTCACCCTTGCTCATGCTGTCTCTCTGACGAATAAATAAAATCTTAAAAAAAAAAAAAAAAAAGAGAATGGTGAGGTGGACATTCTTTTTTGTAACTGCTGGTCTTATAAGTAAGATAAATAAATACAAAGCAAAAATATAATAATTCAAATATAATCACAGATACATCAATACATAGATAAAATAAAAAGGAAAAAACTAATTGCCCCTTTTTAAATGTTGTAATATTCTGTGATATACAGCAGTTGCTGTTAAATATTACTTCTGAGAATCAATAAGCAAATAATTCAAAATATGGGAGAAAAACTTTAAGAAGATATATGTTTATTGTGGAAATAAACCTGAAAACCTGAAATAATCTAAAACAAAGGTATGATAAAACAAATATGACATACCTCCTTGGTTTATTTTGGATATGGAAACATATACAAGCATATGAAAAACTGGGGGAAGTAATAAAATGAATTAGAATTTTGGAAGTTACTTAAAAAGAATCTATTTTTTCTCAATTTTCCAATATGTCTGTAACATTGGATTATAATTTACATGATTAGAAAAAACTAAATTCCAGCATATATTTTACAAGCCTGTCAAATTTTATAACCAAGAAACTGAAGAAATGAAACTTCTGCATAAAAGTTTGTTATAAATTATATATTCAGTATAATGTACTATAGATTACAGAGAAATAAGACTGTATTCAAAATATTTCAATTTTGCTCTGAAACTCTAGTCATTTCAGGATACTCTAGCAGTACATTTAATGAAACAAGCTGGTTCCATTAATAGAGTGAAAGAAGTAGCATACATTGGTGAAACATAATCCACTAGGAAAATTTACCCATTTCGAAAGTGAAGACCCTGATAATATTTCTCCCCCATGTTTGCAACAATTGAATAGCCTTTAGATTTTCCAATGGTATTTCTTTTTCCTTTTAAATATAACTGGAGAGGTAAAGGTGAACTATGATGCCAACATGATAAATGTTTAAGGTTGATATGTCACTTTGTATATTTATCCCTATCATTCTTGGTCTTTTATGTGTGATCCATTGTGCTGATGTCTATTTGTCTTGAAATACCACCGCTCTATTTCTCCTTATAATGCAACTGACAGGAGCATAGCATTTCTTAACACCAAGAATTGTTAATAATATTCCTTTGTGCAATACCATTAAAATATGCTAACTAAGGTAAATTTGAAAAGGAACACAAAGACATTTTGAAAGGTTATGATCTATGACAATTCACTGCTTCAGAGTTGGTTTAATTGAATTAATTGTTTCTCAGAAGAATCTGAGGAGCAAAGAACATAATGAATGAATGTTTTCATGGAAAAATTTTTGACCTTTTCAATATTAGTGCATTGATTGGCAGAGTATTCTACTTCTTTCACAACAAAAGATTTTATAAGGGAAAAGTAGAGGTGATATTTGAAAATATAGAAAATCTATGCAAAAGTGGAATCTTCCATACCAGATAGGAATCAGAAAGAATTAATAGCATATACATTTTGTGTGTCTGGTTATAACAATTAAAAAATCCTAATGTGTTTCTCCATCTTTTACCTTCAGAATATTACATTATATCATATTCTTAATTTATAGTAATTAATTTACATTAAGAATATCAGACAATAGCTTCATTTTATTCAGTGATATCACTGGTCCAAAAGAAATTAATTCTTTTTTCCTTTTTTCTGTTTTGCAACTCTAAATAACTATTTTATGAATGTATAATTTCTAAAGGCAGTTACCTTCATCTATGTCTTCAACAAACACATTCCCTAGATAATCATAAGGCAGAAATCAAATTGCACCACATGAAAGGTGACAACAGAGTACTTGGAGGAAAGATTTATTCTGGCTGGGCAGAACAGGGAAGGCTGCATAAAAGAGGTGGTAATCAAGTTGAGTGGAGTTGCTTATAATTCCAAAAACACACTATGCATTTTTATACCTCCTAAACCTGATAGCGGCGATTCAATCTTGGAATTTCTAATCTCCAATGTCTTGCATTTTGGTCAAACTCATACTCTTTTTTCAAAGACTCTGCTGTCACCTTCTCTGTGAAGTTCTTTTCTAACCTTTTCAGATCAAATTAGGCATTGGTCTTTGAATTTCCCATTACCGATTACACACAGCAGCTATAAAATATAATTTATCATACTGTGTGGTAAATGTTTTATGTCTGCCTCCATGACAGAATAAGCTCTTTTTTGGACAGGGTTAGTATCTTCAACATTACCATTTTTAGTGGCATAGAGTTGGCACTCAAATAAAGTTTTTTTAAAAAAGAAATAAATGCAAGGACATTCACTTAAGACTTAATAGGGAATTTTATCCTTATTTTCCCCTAAGTTTTCTTTGCTATTCATTGTGTAAGTAAGAATTTTTATTCTTAAAAGGTATTTGAAATATCCAATTATATGACATAATTTGATTTGATAACAGTAAAGGAAAATTCATAATGCAGTATGTTAGACTGAAGGCACCCCTAAATCAGAAAACTCTTTGTGGAGGAAACACAAGAAAGATTAGAGGGAGGTAACACTGAATGCTTCAAGGAGCATCTGAAATGCCAATATGAATTCTAATGCATATTGAATGCTAACTGACAGGTATATCCTGATTCAGAAATGACACAAGAGACAGGAACCAGAGATGGGCATTTAAAATCCATCCATCTGACATTTGGCATTTCCAGCTAATGTTGATTTTTATTTGCTAACTGATATTGTTGTTGGAAAGAGTAATTGCAAAGAGTAAGAAGAAATATATTCTATATTTCATGTACCCCATATTTAGTAACACTTTACAGTCAGATGTCAATAAAAGTGGACAGTTAAAAGGCATCTCCAAATGTTTCTATTTATATTGATGAGTTGCCTTTTTCTTAGCACTAGAGGAAGTGGTCACATATTTTGATATACTTATATTGGTTCTTTAGTAAATACTTTGATCCCAAACTTCTTAAATATTATCATCATAAAGACCATTTCTCTTTTTCTAACAAAAAGTGGGATAGAAAAATATCAGTTTCAGGGTGAAATAAGATATTCCATAAACTGAAGAGTAAGTAAGTAAGTATGTCAAAAAGAAGGGGAAAATAGACAACAAACAAAAGCAGTCCCATGCAGGCCAAATATGGCATGATAGAGATCATAATTCTCAACAACTCAAGGTTCTGGGTATCATACATCTTAGATGCCTTCCTACAAATTCTTAGGCATAACGAAAAGATTACTTGTAACAAAATATATCAATGTTGGAATTTGGGAGGCAGTCCTAAGAATTTTAAAGGTAAAGTAAATTTATGATTCAGTCTTTAAAATCAAGTTAACTTTTACTTGACTGTTTATTGAAATGGTCTGGTTAATGGGTTTTAACAATGCTTTATCTTCAATATACATTCAAGCCCAGATGTTCAACTCCTTTTAAAGACAGCTGATGGATACTTGGGCTGTTTCCATAATTTGGCTATTGTAGATAATGTTGCTAAAAACATTGGAGTGCATGCATCCCTTTGAATTAGTATTTTTGTATTCTTTGGGTAAATACTTAGTAGTGTAATTGCTGGATCATAGGGTAATTTTATTTTCAACTTTTGAAGACTCTCCATACTGCTTTCCACAGTGACTGAAGAATAGATAAAGAAGATGTGGTATATAGACACAATGGAATATTATCTAGCCATCAAAAAGAACAAAATTTTGCTATTTGCAGCAACATGGATGGAGCTAGAGAGTATTATGTTAAACAAAATAAGTCAGTCAGAGAAAAACAATGATTTCACTCATATGTGGAATTTAAGAAACAAAACAAATGAACAAAGGGGAAAGAAAGAGAGAGAGGCAAACCAAAAGACTCTTCATAGAGAACAAACTAATGGTTATCAGAGGGGATGTGGTGGGGGTGTGTGAAATAGGTCATGGGGATTAAGGAATGCACTTGTGATGAACACCAGGTGATGAACACTGGGTGTTGAATCACTGTATTGTACACCTGAAACTAATGTTACACAATATGTTAACTGACTGGAATTTTCTTTTTAATCTAAAAAAAAAAAAAAAAAAAAATAGAGACATTTTCTGTATAAGCTTTCCAACTCTTTTTTTTCAAATCTTAGCTTCAAAATTTCCAACCAACTTCCAATCCCTTTTACTATAATAAAGTTTCCTGAGCACCTATTCTATTTCAGTTGTACTATGTCACATGGTTTGGGTAAAGTATGAAAACACATATCCAACTTCCTCGGGAATTCCACAACTTACTGAATAAGAGGTGTACATAGCATCAGTCACTGCATATTACAGCAACTATAAATCAGTGTCTCTTTCTTCCTTTGGCCATTTTAAAAACTTTTTTAAATTAAAGGGGCACCTGGGTGGCCCAGTCAGTTAAGCATCTGCCTTCAGCTATGGTCATGATCCCAGGGTCCTGGGATCGAGCCCTGCATGGGGCTCTCTGCTCAATGGGGATCCTACTTCTCCCTCTCCCTCTGCTGTTCCTCCTGCTTGTGCTTTCTCTTACTCTCCCTTCTGCTTTCTGTCAAACAAATAAAATTAATTAATTAAATAATTTTTTAAAAGTTCCTTTTATTAACACAAACAAAACTGACAAAATCACTTATTTGAAAAATTGATGAGATTATTTATCACCTAATAATTTGAATAAAAATTTTAAAGGTTGTTCTTAATTTTGACATAATCTTCTACCTCATTTTATTTTTAAATCACAAAGATTTGAAAGCGATCTGGCTTAATAAGTATTACTTTAACCTCACCCAAGATATCTAGGTTTTGCCTTTGTTGATGCTAAGGTAAATTTTAGATGGATTATATATAGATCAATAGTGTTTTATTACCCATGTTCATGAAATAAATTCTTTAATTCATAAGGGAAAAATCAGTATAATGCAGTATTTTCTTCAGTTTAGATAGAAACAAAAACTTGTTAACTATTTGTTTAATTTTTTGTTTACATCACACAGCCTGAATGCAATATGTTATAAGGCTAGATAAATGGGGCAAACATTCAGATGCAATGGTGTATTCCAGTCTGCTAAGCAAAATATTCCAAAAGGGATGTGTGATCCAAATCACATTCCATGTTATCTCACCAGGCAACTGAATTTCAAAATCCTTATGAGATTGCTTGAGCACCTTTAAGGAATAATGTATCAATGGAGATGATGTGATGAAAAGAGCAAAGACTTTGATTACAACACCTGTACTTCCATCCTTGCTCCCCTCCCAATGACCATTCAGCTCTGACAAGTCATTTAATCTTCCAGCTTCTCTAGAAACGATCACAATATTGGTGATCTGTTTAACTTTCTTACAGGATAACGTAGCTCTAGCGATATAACTACCTGTGTGTTAATTTTTGACTTCTAATAAACTTTTTAAAATTATAATTTATGTTCTGATTTTTCCAATTTTATATTTTTTCTTCTTCTGTTCCCATTATTTTTCTTCCACTCTAGTTCAAATATTCAGAAATGCAAAGGTTTTTATTTTTCTTTTTCCTTTAATTCATACATATTCTTAGGATAATTTAGAGCATCAGCCTCATTCATAGCTCAGTTTTTTAATGATTTCATATATGAAACTAGGAATAATTCAGAACTCCTGCAACATCTTTCTTGAATTCATTGTGCTTTATTGAATATTCATTTTTACATACAAAAAGACAGTTCAACATCACCTCTCAGGGAATTCTACCTACTTTCTAGTTAAATGAATACCAATCTTGCCAAATGAATACTTCCCCCTTATGTTTTATGTCTGGCATCAGGGCAGACTTTAAAAAAACAATGTTAACCTCTTACAAATTAATTTTGTGATTGAGGAAATTCTATGCACACCGAATCAGCAAATGCCTAATTTCCACTACTCCCTATGCAGTTATCAGAGTGGGCACTGATGTTAATACCTCCTAGAAGTCTTGTTTTTAACAAAATAAACTTTCATTTGTAATACCACCATCAAGTTCCTTTCAAATAGTGGTTTCTGAATTTGTTTGAATTGCAGAAATTTGTTCTCTGTAGAAAAAAGTAAGTTTCCCTTTTATTCTTCCGTTTTTTGTATTTTTGTATTTGTATTCTTCTGTTCTGTTTTTTTAATAGTTTGCATATCCCATGTTAGTTGATATGCTAAGGTTTGGTATACCTAATGAACTGCATTAATATCCAGTGTATAACTTAGAGAGCTCAATAGAAAATTAAGCTTGTGGGCACATCATTTTTATTGAGGTTATGATGAAAAAAATTCCCAGAGATATTAATAACTTTTTCTGATATCTGTGCATAATTGTGTGCAAAATAAATCTCTATAGAATAGTAGGTAGCAATTTTTAATGGCTCATTGCTCTGAGCCATTTGTTTTTTAAGAAAAACCTTCAGTTTCAATAAAATATCAAAGCCCTCAAAGCAACTCTTTTCTACTTATTTCTTCATCTTTAACAAATTACCACAGGTCAATGCCTGAAGTAAAATGATTGTTTTGTATAGCCATACTCAATTTCATTTTAACCACAGATCTGTCATATGTTTTGTTTTGTTTTTAGCCAAATAAGATCAGGCTAAATCTGGAAATTCAATTAATAAATAAAACAATGCATCTTATTTAACAATGCATCTTATTATCACCTCTATAATGTCATTTATGGGAGGTGTTGTGAATCACTTGTTCTCAAGCTTGTATTTCAAAGTGTTAGGATAGCTGAATTCTGACCATCACTCAATATTTTAGTCAACAACTAAGCCCAAACCCAATGTTTTTGCTTTATAAAAACATTCATTCCATGTTAACATTATATTGGCAAGCTGATTAATATTTGGCATTTGGCATTTAAATGGTAAGGTGATACTCAAAATTTCAAAGGCCATGATTAATTTTCACTTGCAAAACTCACCGTCATTTTATACATATTTTAAACCTATTCTTAATTTCTAAATTAAAAACATGAAGTTCCTTAAATAGCACAATGATTTCACTGAAAAGTTACTTTAACTACCATTAATTTATCTTATTTTATATTTTTAAAGAGGGGGAGAGAGGGGGAGGGGACAAGCAGAGGGAGAAGGAGAGAGAGAATCTTAAGTAGGCTCTATACCCAGTGTGGAGCCCTGACAAGGGGTTTGATCTAACAACCTTGAGATCATGACCCAAGCCAAAATCAAGTCAAATCCTTAACCAACAGAGCTACCAGGCACTCCCTTAACTACTATTAATTTGGAATGCCCTAAAAATATTCTGTCCCAGGCTCTCATGAATATTTTTACTTCTGAAAATAAAGGCTGCAGAAGCAAATATTATTTAGAATTTTGAATATCTATCTATTTAAATAGGACAAAGGTATGATTAAGAAAATGGAAAAGGTATGGAAAATGACTGTTTTAAAGCTCTTTTCCCTTGAAGATATGGCATACCTTTGTTTAATGTCTGATTTAATAGAAATCCAAAGGATTTTCTTAGATGATATGTGAGAGCAAACTAATTAAAGTGCTTCTGACTTCCCAAATGAAAATAAAAATTTCTGAATTTTCTGATGAAACTTTTAATGCTCTGAGCTATTAAAATTTACACCACTTGCCATATTATCTTTAATATGTAAAAAAAGTTATGGTTTATTTCTGAATTCCCATTCTTTGATGTCATAAATTGGGGATTTATATAAATTATTTAATAATTAAATGTTGTGATAAACTATACTCATACACTAGGATAAGTGGTTAAACATTTCTGGTAAAAAGTCAAAAACATTTTTAATGAATTTGTTGAATTTCACCTTACAAGATTCATATTGAATGAATACTACTTTGCAGCACTTATTTATATGTAACCTCTGGTGGTTTGCCTCTCAGGCATCCCAGGGATTTGGAAAAAATTCTAACATTTATATGGGATAACATTATTTGGTTTTAATCAAAAGTCCTCATGAATTTTGGGTCTTGAGCAGGTCCAGCTGGAAGAAAATGAGAAACAGCACTATTTCATGTCAAAACAACAACATAAAAAATAATTCAAGGATACTCTACTAATTTTATAATATCAGTTGATATGCTTAGTACTAAGATATAAAGTTCATACAATCTGAGAGTCAATGTATTGAAAATATGCTATGACATACAGTGAATAGTTTTAAAATAATATGAGATTTAAAAAAGTAAATGTATGGGAGATACAATTAGTAAAGCAGTATTCACATACAATACATTATTAACCCCCAATTCTCCATACTTGTATTTGTTTTTTATTATTTTTGTTACTAATCCTTTTCTAGACATGAAATCAAGATAAAAGAGGTTAAATAACTAGTCCAAAGTCACCCAAGTAATGTTAGTAGCATAACTTAATGAAGGTAGAAAATGCCTTTCAATCCCTATTTTTTACCTAGAAAATAAACTCCAGAAAGACAAAGGTCTGTGTTGTTTTTGTTCATTGGTGATATTCATGTAGTTTAAGTTGCCCATGCACAAGGGTGATACTCATAAGACATTTGTTGATTGACTCCATATGTATCTGTTGGGCACCTTAATTGCTTTCTTTTTCTTGAAAAGCAACTGGAGTTATTAATGACACCTACTACTTTGAGTGGTAAGGATTATGTAAGATATTACCGGAAGTGTGTTATTAACACTTTCTTAGCTAGTTTGAAACCATTTAATACATTAATGCTGGATATGCATTTTGATAGGAGGTTCTCACTTTTATGAAAGGCAAGCCTAAAAAATAAATCTAGGTACCAGACCAGGCCAGAATAAGGTAATACTTTTAAGCAGGTTTTTCACTGATAGTTTTCACATTATGTAAGAAACTCCCTCCTTTGCCTATGATAGAAGATAGATTCTGGTGAAAATCATGAATATGAGTAAGAATTAAATATGTGATAGGAACAGTTAAGTACTTTACCAACATTAACTCTTTTAATTCTCCACCTTTTATAATCTGATAGATATAACAAAATGTTTTTAAAAAGAGGCAAAATTAGTTTTAAGAATACATTTTATTTAAATTATAAATCCAAATTATTTTACTATTTAATTAATACAAAAATCATTATTGTGATATTTTATATTATTATTGTATTTAACCTTTGAAATGTAGTATTTTATTTCCATAAAAATAGGTATTTTACACTCAGCACATTTTATTGAGCTGTTAAGTTTTCATAGAGAAAAAATCCCTACTTAGATTTTATAAAATTTATTTGAAAAATTAAATTCATGTCCTCAAAATGTTCTAAACATACCTAAAACTTTTCCAATAACTGTATCAGTTTTAAAGTACAGACATATGGGGGCCCCTGGGTGGCTCAGTTGATTGAGCACCTGCCTTCGGTTCGGGTCATGATCCTGGAGTCCCAGAATCGAGCCCCACATCGGTCTCCCTGCTAGGCAGGGAGTCTGCTTCTCCCACTGACCTCTCTCTTCTCATGCTCTCTCTCTCATTCTCTCTCTCTCTCAAATAAATAAATAAAATCTTTTAAAAAAAGATTTAAAGTGCAGACATATGATATTGAGAACAAGAAACTGGAACACAAGATGCTTTAAAAATATTCCGAAGGAATAAATGAATATATGACTTTTTAAAAGATGTCTGTCACTTAATAGAACAAGAATTTCTCAACTTTATATGTCCTTTTATGTAAACTATTTATACCAATGTTTTCTAAATAGTAATAATTTTGCCTCCTCTGATTTATTCATACTAAAGCTCTCAATCTTTCACTAAATTATATATAAATTATACATAGGAAATTAGTTTGATGATTCTCATATAATTCAATTTGCCCCAAACAAATTCATTGTATTTTTTAATAGATAGATACATTTTCTGAGAGTGTATGTGTGTGTGGAAGGTGCTTGCTAGGACTCCAAAAAGGAAAAGCTAAAGTGAATGGAAATATTACTAGGCGTTAAACTGTGAGATTAACACATTGAACAAGAAAACATAGATTCATGTTTGATAATCTTTTTTTTTTACAAATTAAGGAGTATCCATTTCCAGAGTAACTAAGTAGTAAATCCTATAATAATTTATGGACATGGAAAAGTGAGCACATATTTTAACCTGAAAAAAAAATGATAAAGAAGTTAATCTAGGAGACATAACTCATTCACATTACTTTAAACTTAACCATTATTAATTATTGTGTTCACAGCATTTTTTAATCTAGCACTCAGTTGCAATGGTGTCAAATTTGACACTGAGCCAAGTTTGATCTCATTTTTCCTGGCTTTGCATGATTATATCCTAAACACATAATTTATTTGTTTGTTCTATTTTAACATCATAAAAATAGATGATGAATTTTGAAATTTGAGCATATAGTTGTTGATTGACAAGTGAAGACTGAAATTATAACAAGTCTTCTTTATAATTTGGTGAATTTGTTCAAACAGTGCCATCTGTTTTTGCTGGGAAACCAAGAACAATCTCTCAGCTACAAATTGATTCTGCTTGGTCACTCAGCTGGTGGAACACAAGGGTAATTTACAGAGAGATGATTGTTCATTTACTTACAAATTTCCTCATTCTTAGGCAAGTGAGCATTCTAAAGGCAAAACACAACTCACAAGTCTGTGTACACCCTGACATTTCTAAAATAATTCAAAATGGAACGCTTGTCTCTGGAGCTAGTGACTTTCAAGTAGAATCCAATTATATACCTTTCACTTTTTATAAAAGCCTAAGTGAGATTTTAAAGATCAATATAACTCCAAGGCAGAACAAAAGGAGGGTGAAAACTGTTATTTTATTTTAACCAAAGGTATAATAAAAAAAAATACTTATTTAAAAAATTATAATGGTTTGACAACTATTGTGATAAATTCTGATAGTTGAAATGTACCATACACTTGGCTTATATTTTTTTCCCACTCCTCCTGGAATAGACTATCAAAGAATCTTTTTTGGATTTTTTTAAACTACATACAAATAGTACACAATCTGTAATTAGAATCTATGTCTTTGGTTTAGAAGGCAAGGTAACATCATTTGGAACTGTTAAATTAATTAAACAAAAAGACCATTCATCTATTCTAACACCTTTAGTTGTCTACATAAGCAAACCCAATTCTGCAAATGCGGTAGGGTAAGGAAATCAAAATGTAAGGACATCCAACTAGGCTTTCCCAAAAAGGCAACCCGTATGTTATAGCCATTCAAATAATTTTCTTGTTTTGCTTCCATCTCTTTTCTATAAAATTTTTCCTTTAATCTCTGTGGGTGGAGTGTGTTTCCAAAAACTTCTTGTTTGGCACTGCCCTACTGGAGTTGATTTTTTGCTCAGCTACACTGTTAAAATTTTTAATGTGTCTTGGTTTATCTTTCAACAGAACTGCGATTCTTTAAGAAAGTTAATAATATATTCATTCATTTTCCAACAGATACTTTGTAAATATTTGTTGGATGGATGAAAAAACTAAATTGACTTAAATTCAGTTGAATTTAAATGAGAGTATTATCTATAAATGTAAAACTTCTTTGTGTCAATGAGAATGTAAATTTAAAAAGTAGGAGATAATTTAGTAAAATAATTGCAATATATACTAAAGAAATTTACTTTTTCAAATCTGAGGATGTCTTTACCAATCTATAAGAAAAAAATCAGCACTTCAGTTGAAATAAAAAGATATGGGCAAAGTTAATTGTTCATGAATTATTTACAAATAACAAAAAATATTTTCATTCCTACGAATGACCAAAAAAAAGAAAACTTAAATAATATAACATAATAGACACATGGTTTGAATTAGTGTTTTACAAAATAAGGAAACTAAAAGTTTTCTTGCTTCTTTTCCACCTGTTCTTTCCTCTCCAGCCAGAGGTGACTCCTGATCTGTTTCTTATCTCTAATATTTTCTTTGGTTGGCTACTTTCACTCAGTGTAATAATTTTGAGATTCATTTGTGTTATAAATTAATTTTTCTCATATATTTGTGTATATTATGTGTAAATACACTCAAAACACTATTTGAGATGATTATATTTAGTATGTAAATCTATACTATTATATATATAATGTGTATAAATTATATGTATTAAATCATATTAAATTATATTTTCTTATTTTTTTAAGATTTTATTTATTTATTTGACAGAAAGATACAGTGAGAGAGAGAATACAAGCAGAGGGAGTGGGAGAGGGAGTGGGAGAGGAAGGAGGGAGGAGCAGGCTTCCCGCTGAGGGAGCCTGATGCGAGGTGTGATCCCAAGATCCTGGGATCAGGACCTGAGCCACAGGCAGATGCTTAACAATTGAGCCTCTCAGGCACCCCAAATTATATGTTCTTATTGATACTACAGTACAATCAAGGTGGAGTTAGAGGTTTTCTCAGTGTCATTCATTGTTTTAATCTCTTCAGCTCATGTAGTTTTTGGCACATAGTGAACAATAAATACCTGTAAAAATACATCAACCTATTTATTCATGAAACTCTGCATACATATCTGATGAGTTTCTAAAATACATTTCAAAACATGAAATTACAGATTTCAAAAGGTAGGACCAACTCTCCATGAACCTGTAGATGGATAAACAAAATGTGGTATACCCATACATGACAACTATTTTTTTTTTTTTTAAGATTTATTTACTTATTTTAGAGAGAAAGCCCCCGAGCACATGCATGCAGGTAGGGGGAAGGGTAGAGGGAGAAGGACAGACTCTCCAGCAGACTCCCCACTGAGCCTGGAGCTGGATGGGGTCTCAATCTCATGATCCATGTGATCATGACCTGAGCCAAAATCTCGATTTAGATGCTTAACTGGCTGAGTCGCCCAGGTGCACCCATGCATGACAACTTTTAGATAAAGTTGGAGTTTGAATAGAAAAGTAACAAGACATACAAATTTAAGGTACTCTGAGTTTTCTCTGAAGAATTTTTGTGTAGGGTATGTGCAAGAGATGATCTTTTGTATTATCTGTTATCTATTATCTATCATCTATCTACTTACTTATTTTTGCTCTGAGAAACACAGATATATAATTAACTATGTAAGCATACAACAGTGTGTTGGTCATTATTATTCTGTTTATCAGATATTACAATAGTAAATGGTAATTGTGTTTTATCACTTTTTTTACTCTGTTTTATGTTCTTTTAATTTTTTGCAGTGAAATGAGTTACATTTATAATAGAAAAATGCAGGTTATTTAAACTAAGTTTACTCCAATATACAGTTATATTTGTATTTATTTCCTTGGAAGGTGAAAGTGTGACTTGTAATTATTTGAGTTTGATTGGGACTAAAACATCTGACATCTGGACAGCCTACCCACAAGATAAGGGATACAGATGGCCAATAATAAGAAAAATATTCACTCTCCCTCGAAATCTAAGAAGCACAAAATTAGATTGAATAACAAAGAACTACCAGTTTACCCTACCAAATTGGGAAAAATAAGGTAAAGTTAATTCCTTTGTTATGTAATTGTTATTTCTGTGATATGTATAATACTTATAATTTTAAATTATTATGCTTCTTAGGACAGGATCAGACATACAGGAAAATAATTTGCCAGAAATGTTTATATTGCTTGGTAAAAAAAAAAAAAAAAAGAAAGAAAGAAACAAAATATGTTTTATGTGCAAGAAAATGTTGACAAAAGCAATCTCTGATTGATGAGGTACTGATTATTTCATTTTCTTCCACATGAAAATCTATTATTTTATTGGCAGAATTTTTAAAGTATGTATGCTGGTCTGAATTCCAGGACAAAAATCTTAAAATTTATTTTCTCAGTTTTGTCCTTTTCATATTGCATACATGAAAGCTTCTTCAATATATTATTCTGAGACTATTGCCATTGAGACTCATAACTTCAGTGTCACCAAAAATTGACTCCATTTCACATTATTTTCTATTATTATTATATTTTTCCATCTCACAGATACTATTAGACATTCTTCAATCTGAATGTAAACTGTTTCCTCTTCTATTTACTGATGTGAATACCCAAACGTCTTCAATGTCGTGATTTTCACTAAGTTAGTTATACTTTGTAAGTCTCATTTTTTTCATCCGTGAAATGAAGCCAATGCTACCCCTTTAAAAAAAAACCAAATCAATAACTTGTATTAGTTTTAATTACAGCTAAAGTTTATTGAATAGCCACTAAATGTCAGAAATAAGGTTAAAGGCTTCGTAAGAATTATTTCATTGAATTCTAATTGCAAATATTTTAGCTAGAACTCTCATTTTACAGGTAAAAATACTGCTATTCAAGCAGTTTTATACTTTCCCCAAGTAAAAGAGTCATAAAGGATAAGAGCAAGATTTAATCTTACATAGTCTAATCTGATTCCCTGTTTTTAAGCCTCTCACTAAAGTTTCAACAAAGGCCTAATTCTCAACATGTACTATGCACCCATTTACACTGGAAGTCATTTGTAGTGCTTTTTGGACTGTTTGGCTTGGAATTTTATTTATTTTAGCCATGCATATCATTGTTGACTTGATAGAAAAATAAAATTAGTGGTACTTTTACATAGAAAATAATAGGATTTCTAATTATCATCCTGCTTTATCTATTGATGGAAATTGACTCAAACTGAACACTGATGAAACTTACAAGCCCTAATAAGCATCAGAGGATAGTTTTACTGAGTTAACTTCCCTGAGCATCCCATTTTGCTTAACATTATAAATATTTTCTATTTTTCCTTTAATCGTCATCATGGTTAATTTTATGTGTCAACTTGACTAGGCAATGTTACACTAGTTTTTTTGTGAAACACTATTCTAGAAATTGCTGTGAAGGTATTTTTTAGATATGATTAACATTTGTAATAAGATGACTTTAATTAAAGCAGATTATTCTCTATGATGTGGATGGACCTAATTCAAGTCAGTTTAAAGCCTTAAGAGCAAAAACTAACCTTTCCCAGTAGAGAAGGAATTCTGCATTAATGCTATAACATAGAAATCCTGTCGAAAATTCCAGCCTGCTAACCTATTCTGTGAATTTCAGACTTGCTGGCCTTCACAATGGCATGAGCCAATTCTTAAAAATAAATCTCTTTCAGTCTCTGTCTCTCTGTCTCTATCTCTGTCTCTCTGTCTTGAATCTTCAGCTCAGTCTGTCTGTTGATATATCTATCTGGTTGGTCCTCGGACCAACTGATACTATGTCAAATGACTAGCAATAATAAATCTAGTCAAGCAGTTGATCTAACTTTCCTTGATAGGCAAAATAATACTAACAAAATAAATAAATAAAAGAAAAAGAGAAATGAAAAGTACTCAGCTTTTCTATATGGTCTGTGAAATGATGCTTATAAACTTTATAGTATAGCTTACTTTACATGAATTAATAAAGTCACATTATCATTATAAGTTCTCAGGTTTTTTTCTTTTTCATTTTTTGCTATAGAGTTTCAGGGACATCCAATTGGAACCACACTAGTTCGATGCTTTTTGAATATAACTCTTCATTTCTGAACCATATTTTCCTCACCTTTCAAATGAAAGAAGTTGCCCTGGTGGCTCCTAAGACTCTGATCCTATTTTCTAAGAATTGCACATATGTCCCATTGAGTAATGGAAGAATAGTTGTTTGTATCTCTCCCTGCTACTATTGTTGAATACATATAAATGTTTAGTTTGTGGATGTCTGGAAAAATATACTTATTTCCTTAGAAAACCAATCACTTTAGAGGAACAACTTCATTTCTCTTTGAACTCAAGCTAGAAATATTTTAAAGATCATATAAAAAATATCAGCTCATATATCTCACTTACGTTTTGTCTATGTTTCTATCCCAGTGAGTTTTATTGCTTGAATTGAATGCATGAGAAGGTATTTCAGAATTCCTTATTCATACTCATTCAACATCAAAGAAAATAAATGCTATAGAATTAGCAAGAATGAATTATTTATTTTATTTCTAATTGATAATCAGGCCCAGTGCCATGTTCTGAGAACTTGAACATATTTCCTCCTCTTTTTTTATTCTTATAAACATTATAGTTAAGATTTTAATAACTAAATATGATATATGGTGGGAAACTCCTTAAATATTAGAAATACTACTATAAAAACTGATAATCTATGACATTGAATATTCAGTTATTACAAGTTATTAAATGTGAAAACAGCTTTATATGCTTAAAATATATTTTGAACTTGCTTTTAATAGCTTTCACCATTTCATTATAAATCTAATAAGTGAGATGCATGTAACACATTTTAAACATCCCTGAGTTGAAACTTATTATATTGGTTTAAAGCCATCCAGGGGCACTTGGGTGGCTCAATTGGTTAAGCATCCAACTCTTGGTTTCAGCTGAGGTCATGATCTCAGGGTCCTGCGATTGAGCCCAGCACAGAGCTGGGCATGGAGCCTAATTAAGGATCTCTCTCTCCCTCTCCCTCTGTCCCCAGCCCTCACTCCGACCCCACACTCACACACACTTATGCTCTTTCTAAAAAAAAGGGAAAAAATTAAAAATAAAGCTATCTTCCAGATAGACACAGAACACTTTCTTCTCTCCGAGCAACATTGTTTAAAAATTAAATTCAAGAAGACCCCCAAAAAGTTCCTTTTGACACCATAATATTTTTTAGATATTGTAAAGCACGAATAGAAAATATTTTTAAGAACATGACTTGCCTGTTGTTTGCTAAGTCAAGTGAACGTGTTATAAAGTACAAGTGAGAATGACCTATGCCTTTCCAAAAAGGTCTTCTATATAGACATTGGCCTACAGACAGCAACAGAGAACTGAGCTTGTCTGCCCTGAGAAGTTATAAATTCATTGAAAGTAAGCAGTTATATTGTCAGCAAAAAAATAAGCAAACAAAACTAATCAGTAAGAATCGTCAGGGAACACTCTTATTTCTGTAGAAGTATGCATTTGAAAGAAAGAGAAATGTTTTAAAGATATTTTGAACTCTTGTCTTCTGAAATAAAGATCACTGCTCAAGAGATAATAGATTCTTTGATTATCATAGAAATATTAGAATGTCCATTTAGAACACAAATGCATTTTATAAACTCTATTTTCAAAAATAAAATTATGTTTTTCTCCTCAGTTCCACATTGAAGCCCTGTTTTCTAAATTCTAAATGGCTATTATGAATTGTTCAATTTTAATTATTTTTCTGAAGTCAGTATTGCAAAACATGAAAAATAAAAGCCATGTCATGAAACCTATATTTTCCAACATTGTCAACCAATTGGACCAAACCAATGAATCAAGTCCCAACAATTATTTTCTGCCAGGTAAGATGTTTCACAAGCATACAAGTATCTCTAAATGACATTTATTTAATCTACATGGTGCTATAGAATATGCTATAGTTATATGTCAGTCTACCTGCATGATTTTAGGCTGATAGATATTTTAAGAGATGCACTTAATCCATAACCACATACTCAATAATTAATTTTAACAGCATGATACTATGTGAAACATTATATCATTAAATACGGGCATGGGTAAATGTATTTTTTTCTACAAATTTATCAACTACACTTACAGTCAAGATTTAATGGTAGCCATTAGCAATCATGTCACTCTTTCCTTTCATTCGTGTGCTCTTGCAACATTGTCTTTTTATAGTTATTTTGACTTATTTTCCTGATGCTTGGAAAATAACTCCAGTAATACCCAGACACATTGCATGGGTGACTGTATTTATTTAAAGACTTCTTTAATTTTAAAATTTACATTCTAGAGTATAACTCTTTTATAGTCAAAAAAGTGTCACATCTTTTCTATTTTATCTCTAGAATATCTCCAATTTGTTTGTCTTTCCCCCTCCACACAGCACCATTGAAATTCAGGCTCTTAGATCTCTGGCATAAAATTCTGGGGTTATATTTCTCATCTATTTCCTTGACTGTAGAATATTTACTTCCCTAATTTTTCCCTGAACTGAAAATTATCTTCATAACATGTATGTGTAACCATTTTCTTTCCATGTAAAAATCACTCAACAACTATGAGTGACTGTATGAGAAAGTAGATTCTTACCTAAACTGTATTCCCAAATTGCCTTTCCCACCTCTTTTAAAGATGCACCTTTTAAAGATGCACCTAGTTCACAAAATTTTATATCAAGCCCTTTTCCTCCCCATGTGTTCCTTGTTCTATACTCTGTACCTAAAGTTCATGGTTTCTGATTCTAATTTCAGTAATCTTATATTTGTCGGCCCTGCTGTCTGAGATATAGTCAAATGAGAATAATGGTGTGGACTAGACTACGCCATTTTACCCTATTTTAAATGTTGTAACTTATTCTGACCAGTTTTGGGTTTTTTTTTTTAAGATTTATTTACTTTAGAGAAAGAGCGCATGTGAGTAAGGGAGGGGCAGAGAGCAAAAGAGAATCTCAAGCAGTCAAGCAGACTCCCTACTGAGCATGGAGCCTGACGCAGGGCTCAAACCCGTGATCATGACCCAAGCTGAAATCAAGAGTCAGATATTCAACTGACTGAGCCCCCCAGGCACCCCTATTCTGACCAGTTATTCACCATAGTCTTCCTATTCCCCCTATGAGAGTACCATTAGACTATACCTCTTGTAACTGGGGATGGCCATGTCACAAGAATGTGGACAGAAGTATGATTTCCAATTTTCCAACCCGACACATATAATTTGACCTACAATCCTCCATGCTCAATGTTGATTACCCTGCCAAGAGTGAGTGCTAGTGAGGGACTCTGAGATCCTAGGCAGCAATAGCCCCACTCGATGAATCAAGAATAGAGTTTTCAATGATTGCCTAAAATAGAGCCCCCCTATGAACAGGTATAAACCTAACACGAGTGCATAAATCTTCATTGTGTTGAGACACTGAAGTATTTGCTACACCAGTTAGCCTGCCCTGAACTAAAAAAAAAAAAAAAAAAAATTGCCCAGCACCATATTTAGTAGATAGTGATGCTAAAGATGCTACTGAACACATTTGTTTCATTATTTCTCTACATGAACTCATGAATATTGCTGAGACAAACTCAAGTAAAACTAGAACACAGAAGCCCATTTTCTCACTTTGGCTCTATTGGGATTTCTTTCTTTCTTTCTTTCTTTCTTTCTTTCTTTCTTTTTTTTTTAAGATTTTTATTTATTTATCTGACAGAGATCACAAGTAGGCAGAGAGGCAGGCAGAAAGAGAGAGGAGGAAGCAGGCTCCCCGCTGAGCAGAGAGACTGATGCAGGGCTGATCCCAGGACTCTGGGATCATGACCTGAGCTGAAGGCAGAGGCTCAACCCACTGAGCCACCCAGGCGCCCTCTATCGGGATTTCTATTCATACCTATATATTTCTATGATAACCATAATTTTCTTAAAGACCAAGATATGCTTCTATTCTAGTATATGCAAACTTTCATATAGTTAATATACCCTTTTGTTATAAAACTTAAAATCATATATTGATTTTATCTTTTTACTTGAACTGTGTGTTATCATTTATGTAGAAAGACTTTATAGCCAGAGTTTATGTGGGTGTAAGTGTAAATCTTTCCCTTAACTTTGTAGTGCCTCAAATTCATCCACTTCAACACCTCAGTGTGATTTCTTCACCCATAGATTTGGTGAGGATTACTAGTAAATGGAAGAAGATATATGAAGAATGGTCACTATTACTGAAATTAGTTACCAATGTGTGACAACTTCCTTTAACTACGTAATCAAGCGGCTATTCCCAGGTAACGACAAGAGTAAGTGAAAATGCTTTGATACAATAATAAACACTTTAGTTTTATCATAAGGGTGGTGAAATATTAATAATACAGATGTATCATTATACCCCAACTGGTTCTAAACACTGTATTGTTAATTTAAAAAAATGATTATGTTTCAAAATAAAGCTTCAACCACCTGTAAGTTGTTTTAGTTTGGTCATGGAATCATTCTGATTTCAATTTCCTCATCTAATGCTGTAAGTATTTACACTGATACTAATCATTTGGAGCTACAACTTTCAGATTACACGAAGTAATTTTATTTGGAACACATAATGTTGTGCCTGGCACACACCAAGCACTCAGCAAGTGTAGTTTCCATCCTCATCATCAAATCTCCGTATCTCCATATCTTACTGCAACCTTTGGCTCGGCTGTCCAGGTCTCCTTTCCCAGGCAGTGTCCACTTCTTCCATATTCTCTCATATTTATCTCACAGCAGAATTCAAATTCTCCAAATTCCACCTTTCCAACTAGTGTCACAAAGCAAATTTCGTCTAGAAACATCTATTCACAAAATGAGTTTACTTAATAATGACTAAATATGCTGATCTTTGATGTTAGTGTATCGGAGTTCTTGCTACCTACTAGCATAAAATTGCCTTTAAAGCCATGCTATGACTAAATTCCAAAAAGAACAAAACAACCAATAGCTCTACAGCACTTTCTAAGTGCAAGACACTGTTCTAATTATTTTACATATATTGACATATTTAATTATACCCCAAATCCTGTGAGATCAGCAAAGGAATCTCAGTTCCTCTGAAGACCAAGTTTGAATTTCAGTTTTCAGTAGCCTTTTTTTCCTCCAATACACTGGTTAAACATTCTGACTGAATGGAGTAATGATTAGCATAATTTTTTTAAAGACTTATTTATTTATTTGACAGACAGAGATCACAAGTAGGCAGAGAGGCTGGCAGAGAGAGAGGGGGAAGCACACTCCCCGCTGAGCAGAGAGCCCGATGTGGGGATTGATCCCAGGAACCTGAGATCATGACCTGAGCCGAATGCAGAGGATTAACCCACTGAGCCACCCAGGCACCCCAATTAGTATAATTTTAAAACATCTTTTTAAATATATCATTGAGATGGCCTGAAAGTAAGGATATACCATGCCCCCAAATAAAATCAAGCTGGCAATACTAGAAGACAAACACATGTGCCAAACATAATTCTCAGCCTGAGGATTTTCACTGAAACTTAGATCTATTAGGCTTCTGTTGATTGACTGAATTGGGAATGGAGAATAAAATCTAGGGATATAAAAGCTGAGGAATCTATTAAGACAACAGTGCATAAAACTTAGATTCCAGGGGATACACGTTTAAGTTAAGAATGAATGAGAAATTAATCCAGGTACATTAGAAGAAAACACAAAAACAACCTGTCCCTCTCTCCTTAACACTGAGTAAGGGAATCTATCTATCTATCTATCTATCTATCTATCTCTGTCTCTATCTATCTCCTTTAGAATCATATCCCCATGAAGCCCTTCACCCTCATTATTACACTAAATTCCTAAAAAGAAGTGAGATTCAAAACAAAGCAAGAACGTCCACCATTTCAAGTAATCACTGCAATATGGTATGAAAAGAAAAATTAAAGAAGCTATTTACAGAAAACATGACTATGTACTTAGAAAATCTTAAGTAATCTACAAAACAGCAATTAGATCTAATAAGTCAATAGACTAAGATTGCAGGAGAACCAATCAACATACTAAAATCAATTACATTTCAATAAGCTAGCAGCAAATACTTTAAAAGATTAATCTATTAAGTGAAATAATTTACACTAGCATAAAATAAAGGTTTAGACATAATTTAACAAAGGATGTTATGCTTATATTTAGAGTCAAGTTATTGGTATCAGCAGTGTTATTGTTACTATTTTGTTATTTTTTTCTCTTTAATTTTCAGTATAATTTTCAGTATATATTCCTATTAAATGAAAAGAGACATTATAATATGTAGAAAACTTCATCCATTCATCAGTAGACTATATAATGCAAGGCTGATTTCTTCTCAATGTTCAGATCTAAGCTTAAATGTTACTTCCTATTTGAAGGCTTCCATGGTTACTGAAGTTGCTGGAAGTTCCCAACTCTTCCACATAAATACAACATACATGTATGCATCCTAGTTACTCTCTGTGGAGGTAGTTACATTAATGGCCCTGGATTAACACAACACCCAATAACCATGCTCTTGTGTAGCTCCCTCCCATATTGCCTCTGAGCTTCATCAGATGACTTGCGTAAGCCAATGGGACATAAGCAAATCTGACACAAGGAGAGATTTAATAAGCCCTCTGAACTGGGATTTGTCCTCTTTTTGTATTGTGACCACCATATAAAGAACTGAGAAACTTATTGGGGAGGCCCTTTCAAAAGCAATCAGTAACTTTGAGGCCTGTAATGAAGCCATCTTGAACTTTCAGCCTTAGTCAAGCTACTACCTGAGTAGTATGGTTGCATAAGTGACCACAGGTAAGACAAAATGAAAACCCAGCCCAAATTTTCAATCTAGCAAATCATGAGCAAGTAATAAGAGTAAATTTAAAACACTAAGGTTTAAATTGTTTTGATGTATAACAATACATAACTGATATACAGTATGTAGTTTTTAAAATTTTCTTCATGAAAACAATTACTATCTTTAAATGTCAAGTTTATTAATGTATTTATGTATATATTTACTTTATTCTGTTTATTGACTGAGATTCCTCAGTATAATACAAGCTTTATAAAATGAGAAGCTTTATCTATCTGGTTGACGACTATACTCCCATGTCCTGGAATATTTAGGGTACGTCATAGATATTTAAGCAAAATTTTAGCTTGTTTTGAATAAATATAAGTGCCTTTATTTCAGAAGATTCCTTGCAACTTATTTCCATGGAATAGAGCCTTCACTTACATATTCTATTGCTCAACTCCAGTGAGTATTCGAAATACAGAATAGGCATGATGTCTAACAAGTCTTATAACAGAATTATAAAAAACAATAAATTTAACTTGAAGACACTAAATATGATAATATATTATATATATGATATGTCATATAGCATATGTGATATGTATATTATATAACAATAATAATATAATACACAAATAATGTAAGAAAAGTCAACAAGTAACATGCTACCAAACAATATTTTAAAAGCCTTTAATTCACTTATGTTGGATTAAGATGGAGGAGACATAGTATATTTCCCTTGCTGAATTCTGTGCTAAATCTGAGCTCTATATCTCAGGATGATCAAAAGTTGTTAAAAGGGTCTTTGTGAAGTCTAAATAAGTAGCACTGTTCTAAATTAACTGCGTTTTGATTAAATTGGGAAATAAGACTAATTTGTAACAAGTAGAGGCCAAATTATCAGTTTACTGGTAAAGATTATATTTGAACATTTAACTTCTGTGAGAGCAAAGATTTGTTTTATATACCCAAATTGCGCATGTTTACTTATATTATGTACTCAGGACAAGCACAAACACATGAACACACATTCATAGCTCATGCAGGCATTTCGCCAAGATTTATGGTCTGAATATCAGAAGAAAACCCCTACTCCTAGCAGTTAGTTACTCCCAATAGGAAAAATGAAGAAACTGAGCAAAGAAAGTTCAATTTACCTCCTTGAATAGGGAATCAGATGACACTCAAAATACTCTGGACAGAAGGGACAGATAAGACAGTCATTTCCAACAATTTGATCTCCCTTTGTATGGAATGAAAAACCAGGAATAAAGAAAGCAGTTCCCCTTACACTACTCAGTTATTTCCCTGATGCCACCTACAGGACAATTTTGCTTTCACCTTTATAAAGTCAACAGTGCATTAAATGAACTACATGAAGGGCCTCCGTGTGCCTAGGATTGCAAATTCACTCATTTGTTCATTATGCAATACAAGCCATTTCCTCTTCATCAAATTTTTAGGGAGAAATTAAATGTCACCTATCAAATGCCATTGCTAATTCAAATCCAATGATGTCAACTTGCAAAGGAATTAAAGTCCAAAGATAAAAGTATTTGACCCTTTTCAGTTATATTCTAAATAAATTACATTATAAAATTCATCCTTACCTATTCACTTCTTTTGACTCTGAGTCAAAGGAGTTGTTGATGCCAGAGCAGAGTGGGGTGTCTCGGCAGTTACGGATAGAGAACTCTCTTACAAGAACAGCAATCATTTCTCAGGATCTCAGAAAAAATGCTATCCCAATACAAAATGCCTGGTGAGTCTCACATTTAAGGACTGTAATGAGTTACATAGACACACGGAATTATTAATACCTAGATCTCCACACTCACATTAAGGAAACAAATCAATCTCCAGGTTCTAGGGCAGATATCTCAGGGGAAATTATTTTTCTCACAATCCAGTTCTACCCTTAATTGTCGTTTCACCAGGATGGTTTTTATTTGTCTGGAATGCATGACCCAACCTGTCTACTTAAACTTAATTAGGAGAAATCTCTCAGAAAATTTTGTCATTGTGCCTTTACCAGAACTTGAGGAGGGGAGTGGAGTGGAAGGAAAGGGTATCTGTCTATGCTACACATTTTTTCCTAAGAAAACGGTATTGCTTTCTTCAAAATTTAGAAATCTGAAATGGTGGAAGCTCCAGCCACTCATTCTGCACATTAAAAAATCTTCATAAGTTCTTTTTAAGCTCTTCAATGTTTGCATTTTAATGTTGCTTTTGTGACGAACGCAGCCTGGTGAATATGGCCATCATAGCTTGTGTGTGAACACTTCTAGTCCTGTGCCACAGTTTCTTCCTAAGTATTTTAGGATTTTTTATATGCATTGGCAATTTATGAGAGAGCTTGTTTCCCTAGAGCTTTGCTAGTAGAGTATGTCATCACAAAGAGAAGTTTTAAAATAATTGATTAGACACAATCAGCTTAAAGTTTTATTCCTTTTATGAGTAAAGTTAACATCTTTTTACATATTGAGGGGCCTTCTGTGTTTCTATTTTCATGATGTATCTATTTCTAGATTTTGTTCAATTATTACTGGATTTTTTCTTTTCATATTTTAGTATTTTAAACACTTTAGATTGTAACTCTTAGCCCTGTGTGATTTAAATTGAAAATAACTTCTTCCCTGTTTTTCAATTCCTTTTTATTGTTATTATTACTACTGCTAAAAGGGGTTTTTAAAATATGCTGATTAGGATATCATTGACATGGAGTTAACTCTTTTTAGTGTGAAATTCTGTAGATTATGATAAACTTATACAGACATGTAACCACTACCACCACCAGGGTAGAGAAGCATTTCATCACCCCTTGCATGGGCAGTTCAAGGTCTCACCCAATTTCAGATAGGACTTCACAACGGAGCTATTGTTATATGACTAAAATTACCAAGGTCAAAAGAACCTCTGTACATTTTAAGATCTGATAACGAATACCAAATTCTGGCTCATCAAAGTCTCACCGAACTTCATATTTTCCACAAATATCACTTATTTTTCTCTTTGCTTCTCATGTTCTCAACCCATGCACTAGAATATAGCTTTTTGTGCTCTTGTTTTGGTTTTGGGGTTTGTTTTTTTGGTTGTTGTTTTTTTGGGTTTTTTTGGAAAGGATATCACCTTTCAACAATCTTGATACCCACGGTTCACGTACTTTCACCATCATGTCTCCAGTTACATTGCATTCCTTCAAATCCCTCTGAAATCTACCACAACCATGACCTTTGTGGAGATAAAGGGGATAAGTAAAATATATTTTAACCTTGTGTGTCCTTTCTTCATATTTCGTATGCACATTCTCACCAATATGGACTTGCCAGCCCTTCACACATGAAAATAGTAACCCTGGAAGGAGAGTCTGGAAGACACTTGCCCTCAAATGAGGTGGTATTTGAATGACTGGCTTTTTAAGGATCTGGCCAAGCAAGAAGATGATTCATGTTTGCCTTTAGTAGATTTACTTAGGGGTCTTGAAACCAATTCCATGAATTGATAGCTTTTTCCCGTTCATTCCAATGAAAGTTTGTCTTCTAGAACTGTTCATACCTGACTGTGGGCCCACTTACCTAGTGTTTTGAGATGAAAGTGGCAGCCAGAATTCAAATCACCACAGCAAAGTGTTCAGTGGCAACTGACATTAGAAATAGATAAGTCATATAAATGTTTTACATATATGAAAATATGCAATTACATATTTATTTTTTACATATACAACTTAAATCATCAGAATCCAGAATTAATCTGCTGAAAATTATAATAGCATCAGGGGCCAAGAAAATAGCAAGTTATTTTTCTAGATTTACAGTACATATGGGTTCTGTTACATTTTTCAAATTAATTTCTGGTGATTTGTTTCTCATTATAACTTAATCATGTCCCACTGCAATTAAGTTTGTATTTTAAATGTCATATTTATGTTCTTATGGGAAGAACCACAAAACTATAATCTTTGTGCTCCCAAATCTGGATAATCCCTCGTTAGGATCTGAATGTTTGTATCCACCTAAAATTCATATGTGGTAATCATAACCCCCAAGGTGTTCTTACTAGAAGGTAGGGTCTTTAGGAGGTGATTAGGTCATCAGGGTGGAGCCCTCATGAATGGGATTAGCATCCTTATAAAGGAGAATCCACAGAAATTCCTTACCCCATCCACATGTGAAGTCACGGAAAGAAGACAGAATCTATGAACCAGGAAGTGAACACTCACCAGACACAGAATCTGCCATCACTTTGATCTTGTAATTCCCAGCCTCTAGAACTGTAGAAAATGAATTTTGTTGTTTATAAGCCAACCAGTCTACAGTATTTTATTAAAGCAGGTCAAATAGATGAAATACTAATTAATCTAACATTCACATCTGTTCACATTTCCACCTGCCAGGAGGAGAGTTGTCACCCATTTTTATTCTCTTGAGGACTTCTTTGCCAATAGTCTTAAGTCACTTCTTTCCAACCTACTTTGTGTTCTTTAATAATAATTTCAAAATCCTATATAGCACTTGTCACACCCTTCTTGGTACATTTCTTTCTCCTTTTTGAGTTAGGTACCTTTTTTTTTAAAAGATTTTGTTTTTTTATTTGAAAGAGAGAGAGTGCACAAGTGTGGGGAGGGACAGAGGGCAAGAGACAGGCAGACTCCCCTCTGAGTAAGGAGCGCAATGCAAGGCTTGATCCTAGGACCCTGAGATCATGACCTAAGGGGAACTCAAATGCTTAACAAACTGAGCCACCCAGGTGCCCCAAGTTATTTACCATTTTCATCACCATTTTACAGATTAGAAAACAAAGAATAGAGAGTTCAGCCAATATCTAGGTCAAGTTTACATGGTTAGTTGAGGTCAAGTGTTTGTGTACTTAATCACTGTGTTAACCTGGAAATGTTTAATCTCAAACACAAGCAATACATCTCCACATTGGTGATTAACTATTAAATACCCTTAATGTTTGAATTATGCAGGTAAGTGTTTTCTTCCTTTCCTCTTATTCTTTTACCTGTATCTCCTCAAATATACAATGAATAAATGTACAGAGAAGTGTTCCTTTGAATAATGTCTTATCAAAACTTTATCTTGAGAGGATTTTACATGTAATATAATAGAAGACACTGGAAAGCAAAAAGATCATAGCATGTGCATAACCTTTGAAAATAAATGTGAATCCAGATTTTCAAGCAATTAAAAAGTCAGGATATCCACTAGGAAATAAAATTTATGTTCTAACAACAGAGTGGATTTTGAGGATTTGGTTCCTTCACAGATCTTGCCAGAAAATAATGAGATGTAATGCTTCATAAATTATAAAACAAGCACTGGTTTCAGGATGGCATGAGATTTGAAATGCTTTTGCGGCATGTACATAGTCACGAATAACCCTTTGTCACCACTTATTAATCACAAATGAGTTGAAGTCAGATCACTTTAGTGTGTAGTAAGTTACAGCTGAAACTTTTTTTTATTGCCCTCCTGACTAGACAAGATTCGCTACAAGACATCTCAATAATACCAAGAAAAAGGTTAATATATTTGACCCATATTAAAATTGCCTCTTGTTGAGTCTACATATTCTGTGATTCATTGTGATCCAAATTAATGTTGAAAATGAAAAGCAAAATGAAATTATAAAGAAATGCTGATGTCTTTTACTTCTTCAAAACATATATTTAAAACAATTCTCTGAATAGTGTCTATACAATGTATCCTGGACTTGATATTATTAAAAAAGACAGTCACCAATGTTGTACTTGGCTAGACTAAGAGAACAAGTTATGATAACATGTTTTTGCATAACACTTGGAAGGTTGCAAGTTATTTCACAGATCATATTTTATTTATACTGTATGATGAACATCTGACGTGCTCTCTGTAGGTTTGGTATTCTCTCTCTCTCTCTCTCTTTTTTTTAAGATTTTATTCATTCATTTGACAGAGAGAAAGGGAGCGAAGAGAGCACAAGCAGGGGGAGATGCAGGGAGAGGGAGTAGTAGGCTCTCCACTGAGCAAGGAGCCTGCCGTGGGGCTCCATCCCACGACCCTGGGATCATGATCCAAGCCAAAGGCAGACACTTAACCAACTGAGCCACTCAGGCGCCCTGGTTTGGTGTTCTCTTATAGTCATTTTATAGTTGAGGAAGTTGAGGAATTCTTTAAAAGTATGCATATAGATTTTGCCTAGTTTAGCACAGGTAGGATCCCTCAAAAAATTTGCTAATAATGGGTAGCCTCTGCTGCTTTTGTTTTTATCACACATTCTTGTTTCTTAGCCATTTGTGTGGCTTCTAAACATTTTAGAAATATTATTATGAATATTTAAAAAAACAGTTTTCTATTGTTTAGGGAATGTGGTGTTAAAGTGTACTCTCCCCTACTAGATTTTACAGAGGGTTTTTTTTGGGGGGGGGGAGACTGTTCTTTTAATGGGAATATGATTTATAACATTTTTCTTTATCATTTGTCATTACTTAATGATTCACTAGAAACCACGTCATATGAAAATTATTTTGTAAATTTATGTATATTTTACCTCTGATTTAGTACGACATGTGTCAAATAATCACTGTGATGTATTTGGATATGACTTTCATGGGAATCTCTGATGTAGTTGCACTTTTTTCTGGATATGCATTTAACTTCGAAATATGATCATTGCTTTTGCTATTTTGGTGGGCTCATTTGTTTGCTTGGCCATGGTGATAATAGTCCATATTAGTTTAATACTTTTATCATCAGTATTATCAGAAACAAAAAAACAACTTCTATCTAACTTGCTTAACTTTTAAAACAGTCAAGTATATTTATAATGTATGTATGTATGTATGTATGCTGTATGATTTCATTAATATGCGTATGCTTACTAATTGATATTCATTGTAATAAATGAGAGCCACATGTCAGTTCTTTACTCATGAATAACAAATATTCAGATAGGAAGTTCTTACTTCTCATCGTGTTGCAAGACTATCTGAAAGACCATGCAGTTAAAGCACATAAAGTGATCTTAATTGGAAAAATTATAACTATTTCATGGTCTTTAAAAATCTTTTCTTTTGTTTGTTTGTTTTAAAGATTTTATTTATTTATTTGACAGACAGATCACAAGTAGGCAGAGAGGCAGGCAGAGAGAGAAGGGAGGAAGCAGGCTCCCTGCTGAGCAGAGAGCCCGATGCGGGGCTCGATCCCAGCATCCTGGGATCATGACCTGAGCCGAAGGCAGCGGCTTTAACCCACTGAGCCACCCAGGCGCCCCATATTTCATGGTCTTTAAAAATCTTAACCAGAATTTAAAATTCTATTAGTGTTTGTTATAAATATATATGGAATAAAAGTAGTAAAGCTAATACTTAATTTGCTGTTATTTAAATAAAATATTAGACACCTTGAGAAGTATTTTATTTCTTTGTAAAAACATTTATCAAGAATAATTGGGCTGGTATTTGTCTTTACTGTTGGATATAGTATGGATACAAAGTGAGGAACTTTCCTCTGCCTTGATCAATTATCATACTTTTTCTAAATTTGGATCAGCTTCCAAAAATTATTTTTTGTGTGTGTTTCAATGTTGTATAATATCTCCTAGATTGTCTTTAATGTGAGTTTTTACTGGTATCACTTCCACTGGAATGTCTTTATCTTTTTCATTACACTACTTTCCTCATTTAGGTCTGTAAGTTTGCCTTCACGGAGTTTGTCTATATCCATGTTTACAGTCCCAGGAATGACAGCAGTGTCAAATCCCAATGGTCAGCTATTTCTACCATAACTCCATTTACATTCGATTCATGTTTTATAACCAATCATTTTTTTTGTTCTTGTTTCTTTGTTCACTTTCACTTTTCAGCCAATTTCCTCCCTTGATTAATCATTTTTTGTACCATATCATGTGGGTTTATTACTGAGACAAGGAAGCAATACAACTTTATGCTTTGGGTTTGTGCATGGACTAAACAGATGTGCAGACTGAAAGAAATGACACGTCTGTCATTATGATGTGTATCTGTTTTTGACATAATGACTTTTGGACTGAATATCTCTCGGTACACTGTGTACTTCATGGAATTACTCACAGTTAACATACTGTGATAACAGAAATTTGAACATTTTTGTTGGGGACTGATGTTATTTAATTAAACCACTAAATCATGGTAATGGAAATCCACATGTGTGAGGACCATGAAAAGTGAGGTTTGACTGTATTAAGGTTTTGGCATATTCTTTCTGTATGTGTGTTCTGCGAAGTAAACCTTTGGGAGGTTCCCAAGAGCATACATTATGCCAAATTTCCCTCCTGAAAGAAATACTTGTTTACATTGTTTTTAAAAATGTGGGAGTTTGACCACTTCCCCAAGATCACCCATTTGCTAAGGAAGTGGTATCTAGTTCTAATTTATATGAAAAAAAAAAAAAGGGTGGTCGAAACCTAATGATAAATCATAACCCATAAAATACTCAATTGGTCAAGGAAAAAAAGATACTTACTTTTTTCCCCAACCAACATATTTCAATACACTAAGGAGTAAAAATACTGATTCTAGCAGAGATAAACACATTTCTTTCTTTATTTTTAGTTATACATAATATTTTGTCTTAAATATTAAAATCTTGCATTTTAATTGATTTGTTTATGTAACACTGTAACATAACAATCATTTGAACATGTATCTCAAAAGTAACTTTCTTTTACACTAAAGTTCCCCTTTTGAACATACCACTAATTTCTGAGATCAAAATTATTTTTTATTCTGGACTTGTTTTCAACATTTGTTCTTTCTTCATATAAAGGCAATGAGAAAAATGTCCTTCTGCAGGAATATATACTGCAGCAATTTTAAGTGAATGATTAGAAAATTGCAAAATGTGTAATAATAGCTTCCACTTAAAGGGTACCAATGTGAAGAGCATCTGGGTGGTTCAGTCGGTTAAGTATCTGTCTTTGGCTCAGGTCACAATCTTAGGACCTGGGTTGGAGCCCTGTGTTGGGGGGGGGGGGTCTCTGCTCAGCAGGGAGTCTGCTTCTCCCTCTGCCCAGCACCACCCCACACTCGTGCTCTCTCTCTCTCAAACAAATAAATAAAATCCTTAAAAAATAAAATAAAATAGGGCGCCTGGGTGGCTCAGTGGGTTAAAGCCTCTGCCTTCGGCTCAGGTCATGATCCCATGGTCCTGGGATCGAGTCCCTCATCGTGCTCTCTGCTCAGCAGGAGGCCTGCTTCCCTCTCTCTCTCTGCCTGCCTCTCTGCCTACTTGTGATCTCTCTCTGTCGAATAAATAAATAAAAAGGAAAAAAAATAAATAAAATCTTTAAAAAAATTAAAATAAATAAAAATAAAAATATAAAATAAAATAAAAGTGTCAATTGTTGGAACACAACCCGGACTCTCATCACTGTGACTGGGGTCATGTCGGATCCTGTGAGAAAACTCCAGGAGATTGGGGGCAAGAGTCTTCTTGGGTCGATGCCTGGAATAAACATGGAAGGATCCCTGGAGTGCTTTCATGTCCTCCTTTGAAGGGATCTGCTAAGTGTAGAGAATTCTTAACATGCTCTTGTCATTTAAAGCTAAGAGATGATCCTTGCTATTCACTTGTCCCACTTGATTGCCTGCACTGTAGCCCACAACCTGCATGTAGCTCACATCTCACACGCAGTTCAGTCCTGCATGTAAATCTATATCCTGTTTGTAACCAGATCTTGTGTAAAGTATAAAAAGAAGTGATTGTAAGAAGTGAAGTTATCTACTGATATTACTCAGTAGTCCCCCCATCATTTCAGCTCTGATCAGGATCCCCACCTCACGAAGGTGACAGTCAACGTGTAAGGGGTTATGACAAGTGCTTTATTCACAATGACTTGTGTGATCTCCACAAGAGTTCTTCAACCCATTCATTAATATTAACTTTGTTTTACCTTTGGGAAACTGAGGCTCAGAATCCTCAAGTAACATGATGCAAGTCCTTACACAATCAAGCATGAGAGGGTTTATTTGAATCCAGGCTTTCTACCCCAGAGTCTGACCACTATGATGCCTTGTTCCTAAGTTATATATTCTGAAAATTTCATTCTATTATTCTATTCTATTATTTTTATTCTATAGAATCTATTCCATCAAAATCTATTCCATAAAAAAATCACTAATATATAAATACAACAGAGAGGATATTTAGTCTATATTCCCACCAGAGGAAAGTAAGCCATTTAAATAGATTGATAACACCTTGCTGCCTTGAAAGTAAAACTGAAACATTGCTTTTCAGTCTGATCACCTTAGATATTCTACTTTTCTCCTAATACATTATTTTCTAAGTTGCATGAGGTATTTGGCATTCATATATTAAAATATTCAATATAATTATTTACTCTAAAATCAGCAAATTGAATGGACTGTTTGATTTTAAACAGTTGTTAATTGCACATCTGAATATGTTTATAAATATGTCATATATGCAGGATTCTCTTCACGTTTAATAGCATTGTTTAGCTGATTTTAATTTAAATCGTTCTATTATCCTGTTTAAATATTGTAAACAGTTTTTTTTAGAAGTCTTCTGAATCATTTTGAAAAGAAGGAACTGCATAGTTTATTTTAGTTGAATATTCTAACATACTCATATTTAAAACATTTGGATAACAACTCCCTTGCCAATTATTGAAGCAAGGATGTTATATAGACTAAAATTATCTATTAAAAACATTGAACTTAGTGCATCACTTTTAATATACTAATGATAGATATGAAGTTTTTTTTCTTTAAATATAGGAAGTGTGGGTAAGGAAAATACTATAAATCAGGAGAGCACAGTGATAACAGAAGTGCACATTTAGAATGTTGATGAAATTGGAATGTGTCTTGGGATATATAGTGAATATTCATTCACCCAAGAAAAACTCATCTAATCTCCATCTAATAATTCAGCATTCTAATTACATGGCTAGATTTGAATTAATATGTTTACCAAGGATATGCATTTTAATTTTACTTAACCCCATCATAATTTGATCCAAAATATGAGTGATTTTATTCTTCTGCTGAATACTTGGTCCTTTTTGCATTTTCACAAAAGAAGGCTTAGGTGGTGGAAATTGACTTTGGGTTTTATACGAAGTCTGGTCTCTTTGTATTGATGTTAAATCCTTATATGTTAATAATGGAGGGATATTTTTGAAATATTGTAGAAAAGAGAACTGAAACATTGATATCACTATTAATGGAAGCTTTTTATTCTCTCATAATTCCTAGAAAACTGTACTTTTTTTGTGATATACAAGATTTATTTAATTCTGTGGATGAAAAAAAGTGCTTTTGGGTAAGATTATACTTGAGAAGTAAATTGAGGAAATTTAATAGGAAATGATTTATAAAGAAAGGAGAAATAAATCACCTCAGTAACAAGGAAATCATTTTTTTTTCCAATTCATATTAGACCTTACAGAGTTAGTGTTACATTTGAAGGTAATTTGTCAATATACAAAATGTTTTTGTATTTGTGACTTGTTGATGGGACTTTATGAACTTTGATCCCACTCATCTCTTCACTTAAAATAAAACATATTTTTTTCTGATATTCAATTCTTCTATCACAAGAAAAAAAATGCCCTCAAATATTTTGTTCAACGTATAACTATTTTAGTTAGACTTTACCCCATCAGAAACAAGCAAGCAATACCCTAGGTCTATGTCCTTATTAACCCAAAATTATTGGTTTCCTTGTCTGTAATTAAACTGTTTCTTAACCTTGGACAGATAAGATTATTTTTTGTTTTGAAAGTAGAGTGAGAATAATTTTTTTTTTTCCAATCAGGCTCAAAAATCTGTTTTATGGGACTTCTGGGTGGCTCAGTCAGTTAAGCCACTGTCATCAGCTCAGGTCACCATCCGAGGGTCCCGGGATCGAGTCCTACATTGGGCTTCTTGCTCAAAGTGGAACCTGCTTCTCTCTCTGCCTCTGCCTGCTGCTCTGCTTGCTTGTGGGCTCTCTCTCTCTCTGACAAATACATAAGTAAAATCTTTAAAAAAAAATCTGTTTTATTACTGAGAAAGCCTGCCCCTCATTGATAGTTAATGCTGTTATTTCCCAGATCTTAATAACTCCTATCTAAATTATAATAAATGTACTATTTTTAAGTTGTTTTGATTATTTAATGAAATGTTAATTTTAAAAAACATATTATAAGTCATAAAGCTTATGCAACTAAGCTATTACTTTAACACAATTAAATGAGTCTAAATTTCCCAAATGAATCAACTAATGAAAAAATAGAGAAATACATAAATATATATATATAAGATAATCGAAGAAAGCGAAGAATAAAATTGTATCAAAAACCTAGCAGCATGTAGGTGATCAAAATAAAGGATATTTGCAAATAGTCACATTACCATTTAGAGACACTGTAAAGTCAGGGCATATTTTTCATTTGCAATGTATCATCTAAAGGATACTGTATTTCTTCATTGAGATTAAATTTTAAAACTTCCACCTATAGACATTTTTCTTTCTATTAGCTCACAGAATGATTTAAAGATGTTGTTCAAAAAATAAAGATTTTGTTCAAAAGTTTATGGAAGGGTAGAAATATTCCTAAATTGTAATTGCTAATCACTTTTCAACTTTGCTACTTCTAGAAATTTCTTTCTTCCTTGTATGCTGAAAATGTCATAGCAAAGATATCAACCTTTTTATCTCTGCCCTTGAAACAGATGCTGCTGATATGAATTGCGCATCTGTCCTTTGATGACATTATGGCCTGCAGCACAGACCTGAGAGTTGTGTTCTGGGCTTTGGAGAGAGATGCATGAATGGCTGAAATTGGCCATTTTAGGCTATAGGTAAGCACAGCAGCAGAAGTAAAGTAAATACATATTTCAGCCCAGTCTTCTGGCTTCGCACTTTGCAAATCATTTCTCAAACATATATTTGCTATGATTCCTGTATTTTTTTTACATTTATTTTAATGTCTTATTTAAGTTAATATTGTAATGGACTGAATTGTGACCCCCCAAATTTATATGCTGAAGTTCTAATTCTCAGTACTTCAGAATGTGCCTGAATTTGGAGACAAAGTCTTAAAAAGGTAATAAAGTTAAAATGAGGTCGTTAGAGTGGACCTTCACCCATATAATTGACATCTTTGTAAGAGGAGGGGTTAGAACTGGGATAGATACAAGGGGAAGATCAGGTGAAGATAAAGAGGAAACGAAAGTTATCTAGAAGCCAAGGAGAGAGGCCTCAGAAGATATCAACCCTGCTGACACCTGGATCTCAGACTTACGATTTCCAGAATCACAAGAAAAGACATCTCTGTTGTTTAAGCCACCAAGTCTGCGGTACTTTGTTATAGCAGCCCTAGAAAAGGAATACAAATATTAATAAACTAAGTTTTATAGTTGCCCATTTTTCACATTTGTTGCCTTTTGATATTTAGTTTCTTTCCTCACAAGTAGCTATAGACTAATCCAGATGTTTCATGATGGCCTTTGCTAACGAAACTAAAGAAACAGTAAAAATAGATTGTTACTATGAAAAACAGTCACAATGAGTTCGTGAGACCCAGAGAACTGAAATGGCTAGAACCCGATGCTTCTGGCTTATGACCCAGTGTAATTTGATATATAATATTGCACGTGTAGTTAATCAGGTATGTGTGGCATTGTTTGTCTTTAGTGTTAGAAATGTGTTCATTTGTGAAAAGTCTAGATTCACATATTTTTTTAAAAATGTAATAATAAGAAGATAACCAATTTTAGGAAAATTCTCAAGACTTACTTTGATGTTTTTCATCTTCAAGTTAAAATGAAATATGATCATTATGTATCAGATGTCAAGAAGTGATAAATATATTCTGACTGAAAGAAATAAGAAATTTTACTATTTAAAGAGACAGAGGGGCGCCTGAGTGGCTCAGTGGGTTAAAGCCTCTGCCTTCGGCTCAGGTCATGATCCCAGGGTCCTAGGATGGAGCCCCACATCAGGCTCTCTGCTCAGCAGGGAGCCTGCTTCCTCCTTTCTCTGCCTGCTTCTCTGCCTACTTGTGATCTCAGTCTGTCAAATAAATAAATAAAACCTTTAAAGAGACAGAAAATTCCACCATTAACAAATGTGAAAAAGACCAAAATAATGAGTGGAAAATTTTTTACTTCTATTTTAGAGGCTCATTTGCAGTTTGGGCTGTAACTGTTTTTCTATTAGATATCAAATATCAAATATGAGGATCTAGAGTCTAAAGAAGTAGTGTGTGGCGGGGTCATTTTCAGAGAATGAAGGAGGATTTGTTTTTGAGTAAGAAAATGGTTGAATGCATCAATGTGGTAGGAGAATGTAGAACTAATTCTCCCTAAAATATTAAAATATACAAGACATTCTTTAAATTTCTAGACACCTGGGTAAGGGAGAAGAAGGGGACAGGGAAACTCCTCTGACACAAAGAACAGTGAACAGAGCAAAAGGATAACTTGAGGTATGGCAGATCACGGGTTATTAGATTGCTTTTCAACCAAATACTCAGTAGGAATAGGCAATAATTAAGAAAAATTAAAAGTTCACAAGATTAAAATCTCTGAAAGAAAGACAGCACCAGATAACACTACCTTATGGCCTAAAAGAGTAACACCCAGTAGAGGCAGATTTTCCAATAGACTAGGAGCAGGGTGATTCAACAGCAAAACGTGAACTAAGACCAAAAATTGCCACAGGAGACAATCTACTTTCTATCAGTTTATTTGACTACTTAAAGATGGCATTTAAGGGGTGCCTGGGTGGCTCAGTGGGTTAAAGCCTTTGCTTTCGGCTTGGGTCATAATCTCGGGGTCTTGGGATCTAGCCCCATGTCTGGCTCTCTGCTCAGCGGGGAGCCTGCTTCCTCCTCTCTCTGCCTGCCTCTCTGCCTACTTGTGATTTCTGTCTGTCAAATAAATAAATGAAATCTTTTTTTTTAAAAAAAAGATGACATTTAATCATTTATGAAACAGTGGGCCTATTCTTCAATGATAATTGACAAACACTTTTCAACTTTGCTATTTCTAGAAATTTCTTTCTTCCATGTATGTTTTAAAAATGTTACAGAGAAGATGTCAATCTCTGTCTCTGGCCTTGAAGCAAGTGTTCCTGGTTATAAAAGCAAGCCAGAGACTTTCAATTTGTTAATACTGCGGTGACTCTATTGTACCATTCACACTGGTGCAGTCAGCCCATTTAGATTATATAGGCATTGTCCAATGTCAGTAATTTAACAATGCCCTACAAACAAATCAATTCTAAGTTCAAATAATATTCTAGGAAAATGTTCCTTTGCAATTAAGAAAAGTGACAGTTTCCTACAATGATTCTTACAACTGCTATGGCATTTTAATCCCGGATTCCCTTCTGGATAAACTACCTATCTTGTAGAGCCTGGTTTACATTGGGGCACCATAACATGTTTATACAAGTAACATAATTATATCTTGAACTCAGCTGCCAGCTGATTACATTTTCATTCATAACCCATCTCGACTGCTGTGCTCATTATTCTGGGTTAAAAAGGCTTTAGATAAAGAAAATCTTCATTTACTTACATGAAATTAGATCTGAGTTTTGCATTCTAACCTCCATTAACCCATTCTTAAGATTACCCAATACTGACATAGGAAATAATTTTAAACTCATTGATAGCAATTCTATACAAAGCAAAATATGTAAACAAAACAGTTTTAAAAGCTTTTGAGATATGACATGGTAACAACATTTTTAAGATGTTGCATCTATTCCTTCTTGCAAGGGAGAAATACTTTTAATGACTAGACACAAACAACAGCAAATTCGATATATTTCACTACTTATCTCTGTCTTTCATGTCTTCATGTCTCATATCATCAAAGTGACTTAGTAACCACCCCTTTTAATAATATTTTCCTTATTGATTTGTTTCAGTTAATGTACTATTCTCAAGGAAATGTTATATAACATTGAAATTGGAAGACTTTCTGAGAAATAGCACTAATCTGATTTTCATTCCCTTACATATTGTTCACATCAAATGTAAATTTACATACGCTATTTTGGATTCTGTGGGAAAAAAAAATCACTTGTCATTTTAGTTTGTAAATATATAGTAAGGTCAGCACTTTCAGCTGACCTTAATAGTTTGACAGAATTTCAACTTGTATGATTACTATTTGCCTATGCAAATCACTCCTTTAATTAAGATTGCATAATAGGGCCCCATTTTCATGACCTACATTATGCTATTTTTTTTTTTCGAGTCATTAAATTTTATTAAGGCTCGGTCATGCTTCTGGTACTAGAGTTTCATGGATTTATTTCTTCCTAAATCATATAACTGATGATTTGGGACACAAAGCAGCCATTTTGATGCAGCAGCTTTGTATAAATGATCCTATGGAAATATAAAAACATGCTGTTTTACAGCCGAGTAGGACAGACAAGAGGCATCTATCATCCATATCCCTATCCTCCTTTAAATTAAGATACTTCTGTTTACTAAATGCCTACATTGATTATTTTTTTACAGAAATATATTATTTAATCTGAAAATTAATTGGTTTTGATTATGTTAGAATTAGGCTAATTTCTGAGACATTATCAATCCGGTCTCCCCAAATCATTGTTCTATAAAAATCCCTGTGTTAAGGTTAAATACAATGTATTTGAAAGCAAATATAATAGAACTTGGTACCAATCTAAAATATATGCCATGTCCAGTAGGAAAAAATAGACATATTTACTGTGGCTTTACATAAAGACTTAGTTAGAAAGAAATTATCTCACAAAAATAATAGCAAACTTTCTTCAACGACCTCTTTTCCTTTCTCTCCTTCCAAAGTTTTGCACCACACATCATCACATCATCCCCTCTCCACACTCTAGCTCTACTATCCTGTTGTTTCTATATTGAGCATTCTTTCATTTTCTCTTTATTTTCTCATTCACATCTGCCTGTGCACTCCAGCCCCTGCCATTATTCCAAATGCTTTTTACTGGAGCCCTAAATACCTTTCAGGTGCAATTGACATCCCTCTTTCTTCTCCTGTACTTGCTGCTAACAGAGCAAACTTTCAGGATTGTCACATTCCTATTATAAAATTGAGAGTGGCAGGCATTCTTCTGTTTTCTTTCTTTTCTCATTTGTTTTTTAAGAAAATGAAGGTTTGGGCATGGCATATTTATAGCTACAAAAGGGAGAAAACCAATGTAATTAGAGCAGTTAAAAATACAAATGAGAGAGATGATAAAGAGAAGATTTCCAGAAAAAAAAGAAGGAGAAATAATCATGAAATTCACTTTAGGCAGTAGAGAATTGTGATAAAGACATTATCATAGAAAGGAAGGGAAGAAGCTTACATCAAATATTCTGATCTTGAGGAGGTAGACAGACATATGATCTCTCAGGAGTGAAGAGAACAGTAATGGATTTTCTTGGACTTGCAAAAAATAAAATGGAGCATTGAAGTGTATATCAAATATAAGTGAAGTCAATATAGATTAATAATGAGGGCTTATTCAACATTTGATAGGCCAATTTGTCCTCAACAAATTGAAAATGCCCTTATCACTCCTTTAATTAAAATTGCATAATATAACTTTAGTTTCATGACCTAAATTATGTTATAACCTCTTTTGGAAAGGGCACAGTTAGGAAAACTGATTATTTGATGTATGCTGAAAAGTAAGACAAGTCAGGTCAGCGAGAAATTGCAGCCTGTGAGCTTGGGAGAGGGGAAAGTGAAACAAAACCAGCATTGTTGTCAAAGATAAGGCTTAATATTTGTAAGGGATTATTATGAGAAAAAAGAGGGAAGGAGACACTGAATTTTAAACTGAAGTGATTTTCATGGGTGATGAGATGGGTCATTGCACAAAGAGAGAAGGGGGGGGTGGTCTCTAAAGTTAGAAATGAGGAACTATGGGTGGATATCAGGGAGGCTAAGTGTGCTTGTTGACGTTACCAAGGACGGTTGCTGGTGATGTCAATGCCCTCCAGTGAGGAGAAATATTAGAAGGCTTCAAATAGCCATAGACTTTATTCCATCCAGAAAAACAGATAAGATATTTAATATGTGTAAGTTCCCCTTGTGACTTGTGCCTATGCTCAACTTGACTTCTTTATACCTACCTCACTGTGACAAGTCAATCCACTTTGGTATCCCTCTGCCATGTGTAATCTAATTTTCCTCATCCCTTGGCAACTTGTAGGAAGTGATGGAGTGACATCTATTGATTATATTGGTCATAATTCAGTTTCAAAGAATTGTTACCTCTATAACTGGTTTAAGTGAAAAGTGATTTTCATGGTATTAATTGGATTATAGAATAATGAGAAAGCCAAAGACATGAATTCGAGGATGAGCCCACAACAGGCATGCGACCAAGGCCACTTTACAAAATTGGACAGAAATGGTATTGCTTTTTACGTAACAATCACAAATCCTCAGCTCATCCAGGAAAATAAGATCTCTTGCATTGTTTTTATAGGCAGGTCAGTCCTGCTCCACATTCCATTTCTCATCTCACTGTACTTTACTGTGGAATCAAAATTACATTTTAACTTCAGGGACACAAGGATCTAAGAAAGTTAGTATTAGTATTCCAGACTGCTCAGAGAAGACATAGTCGAAGGAGGTTGATATTGATACTGGACAAGTCTACTATGCAATGTAAATTTCAATAACCCTCACCCTCAATTGCTGGTTTAGAATCTCTAACTTTCTACAAGATCCCTGTACTCATCAGGATTCTCCAGAAAAACAAAACCAATAGGATATATAGGAAGAGATTTATAATGGGAGCTAGGGCACACAGTTGTGGAGGACAAGAAGTCCCACAATCTCATTTGCAGCTGAAGAAGCAGGAAAGCTGGTAAGATTATTCAGCCTGCATCCAAAGGCCTGGTAGCAGGGATGGGGGACACAGTGTAAGTCTCAGTATGGGTCTGAAAGCCCAAGCACCAAGAACACTGATGTCCAAGGACAGAAGAAAGTGAATGTCTCAGCTCAAGTAAAGAGCAAATTTGCCCTTCTCCCATTGTTTTGCTCTATTTAGGACCTCCATGCATTAGATAATGCCCACCCCCATTTGTGATGCCATATTCTTTATTCAGTCTACTGATTTGCATGTCAATTCATTCCAGAGACACCCCTTAGATATGCTTTACGGTTATCTGGGCATCCCTTAGTCCAGTCAAGTTGACACATAAAATTAACCATCAACATCCCCAGAAAGTATTTCTATAAGTGCTCATTCTGGCAGGTCTATTTTCACCCACATAGTCTAAATCCTTCTTTCTGGTACTGCTTCTTTCCCACTTGCTGGTGATACTTATGCATAAAAGCCTTTATGGTAACCAACTTTACAGTAATGAAGTCTCAAAGGATACGATTGTTAGTATTTGGTATCTGAACAGATTATTTTTCACAAACGTTCTTTCTTAGTTTCCACCTGAGAAACAATAAAGAACATGTTTCCTTGTGGTTGGCCAAGAAATGTAGGCTGATGATGGTACCATGGTACATTCAGTTTCATCACTCCACTTCTGTGTGTAAGGCTTTCTTGTGTACACAAGCTCATTATAAACTTGGCTACTTCTTGACTTAAAATAATTGTTCCATTGGGTGGCTCTGTCAGTGAAGCGTAGAACTCTTGATTTCAGCTCAGGTCATGATCTCAGGATGGTGAAATCAATCCCCACATTGAGTTCCATACTCTGCATGGTGTCTGCTTGAGATTTGCTCTCTCCCTCTCCTTTTGCTCCTTCCCCTGCTCATGTGTGCTCTTTCTCTCTCAAATAAAAATAAAATAAAATAAAATAAAATAAAATAAAATAAAATAAAATAAAATAACTATTCTAGGAAGTTAGAGGTTAGGATAGTGGTTATCTGGGGAGAACAGAGGGTGGTGATTGGGAAGCATATTTACGAAATGGTTATTGTATGGACTGAATGTTTGTGCCTCCCAAAGTTCATATGTTGAAGCCCTAAGCCCCAATGTGATGGTATTAGGCAGTAATGAGGTCATGAAGATGGGACCCCCATGATGGAATGAGTGCCCTTATAAGAAGAAAGCACAGGGGCACCTGGGCTGCTCAGTTGGGTAAGCATCTGTCTTCAGCTCAGGTCATGATCTGAGGGTCCTGGGATAGAGCCCCGTGTCAGGCTCCCTGCTTGGCGGGAGCCCACTTCTCCCTCTCCAGCCTGCTTCTGCCCCTGCTTGTGCTCTCTCTCTCTCTCTCTCTCTATCAAATGAATAAATAAAATCTTAAAAAAATTAAATAATTGTCCCAGGAAGCATATCACAGTTAATGAATATACATAAAATTCTGGCAAGTCTATCCCATCAGTGTGCCAGACATTTATAAGTAATTTCTGTATGATATCATACCAAGAACCCAAATACACATGTTATAGAATCCCTTTTGTCCTAAATATGCATTCCATTCCTTTGTTGTTATCAACTTCTTAAATCCAGGCTTTCAGCAGCCCTATATTTATACTAAGTCCTCTTGTTTCCAATCTCTTGTCAAACTTGGATCAGAAAGAAACCTTAGAGTCATCAGTCTGCACAAAGAAAGACATCGGCTGAAGACCTGTGGTATTCAGGGAACTCTGTAAACAGAAAATTCCAAACTTTGGGATAGTGACCAAGATAGTCAATATACTCACGTCTCAAAATCCAATAGAGAAATTAATTTCAATTCTGTTACTAACTCTCTACCTTTCAGAGGAAAATTAACAAAAGTGTAGAAACACAAATAGGAAACTCTCTTCACACAGGGGAAGTGAAAATGTGCACTTCGAGTTGCTTTTGTGTTATGTTATTTGGCAAAGAAGCAATTAAGCAGGTGAAAGACAACCCCATGGAAACACAAAAAGTAGAGAAAATCTGTCTGAAACATCTGTTTAAAAATTCTGAAGTCAGAAGATTAGAGGTTGATAAAGAGAAATATTCTCTGCAAGAGGTTTAACACCTGCTCACTGAATCCCCTAATGCTCTGTGCTGTGCAGTGTTCTCCAAATCACAGATAAGTCTGTCAATCAGGAAATCACTTAAATGAGGCCAAAACACCTTGTGGCAAAAACAACAGCAATAAAAATTACAGAAACCGGGGAACTCTGGAACACTGAAGATGTAAAAATAAGAAAAAGCACAGATTTTCATTTATCCTTTTTTGCCATCCTTACTCAAATATTCCTTGTCTTGCAAATTTATTTTCAACAGAAAAGATATACTTTATTTTCCCATTGAGACTCCTTTCTTTTATCTCTTGACATTCTACTGAGATTTATTCCTAGGTTTATAAGCAGAAACTATAAGAGTAGTATTTTCTTCATGTCATGATCATTTTCAACTCTCCCTGTGATTCTGGTCTACTGGCTCACTGTATGAATACTATTTGAAGCAAAGTAGTTACAGGAGAATAATGTTCAGCTTTCAAATTCATTTATATTTAAAAATCATTATATGAATTTTAAAGACAATTTATGATATAAATTTAAATTTCCAGAGTTCACAGTTTCTCTTTTTTGACAAATTGTTTATAAAAAACGTCATTCATATTCATGTGGCAGTCTTACTTATTTATATTTTCCATTTTCGCATAAATGGCTGCTGAAATTTTGGCATGAATTTCAGCATTCCAATCACTGCTACTATTTACCAAAGATAAATGTGAAATTTTTTGTAAATATTTGTTTCCTAACCTTAACACTGCTTTTAATTTAATATAAAATTTTAATAAAATTTTACTTGTAATTCTCCTGAAATGTTTTTTGTTTTGTTTTGTTTTTTGTTTTGTTTTCCATTCACTGTTAGTAAATTGTACCCAGACAACACAAAAACAGGATATCTGCCCTATTCAAGCTGTGAAAATTTAGTAAGATTAACTTGATTTTCGTGTTTTCCTCTCTAAATGATTTTACTAATTTTCTTACAAAAAGATATGTTTACATTAACAAGATTCTAAACTGATAGCATTTTATGATTGCAGTTTATATTTCAGTCATAAAAAAAACTAATATAGGGACACAGGGAGGCTCAATCAGCTAAGGGTTCCAACTCTTGATTTGGCTGAGATCATGAGCTCAGGGTGATGAGATGGAGCCCTGTCAGTTTCTGCACTCAGCCAGGGAGTCTGCTTAAGATTCTCTCCTCTCGGGGCACCTGGGTGGCTCAGTGGGTTAGAGCCTCTGCCTTCGGCTCAGGTCATGATCCCAGGGTTCTGGGATCAAGCCCCGCATCGGGCTCGGTGGGGAGCCTGCTTCCCTTCCTCTCTCTCTCTGCCTGCCTCTCTGCCTACTTGTGATCTCTGTCTGTCCAATAAATAAATGAAATCTTTAAAAAAAAAAAAAAAAAGATTCTCTCCTCTCTCTCTCTGCCCCTCCCCTTGCTCACATGCTCTCCCTCTCTCTCTAAATAAAATAAACTTTAAAAGAGAGAATGCACACAAACAAGTAATACAAAGCAGCATAAAAATACAAATTAGTATGCATTATTTCAAATTGTCATAGTTGTTTTAGTTGATGGGACTACAAAAGATTATTATCTTACATTTTTTATTTTAAATGTTAATTTCTGAAAATTGTCCAGGTTTTGTAAGAATGGGCATAAGTAATGCCTTAAGACATGACTCCCATCAGAATAAGAAATAACATTCTCTGTAGGTAGTTGAGTGCTTCAGTGGAATAAATTTGGTCATGAGTCAACTGTTGGCTGGCACAACAAACATTGATCCTCAGTCATAGTCACCATGTTCCTGTCAGAGCTGGGCCATTTAACTTTCTAAATCTTGTTTTATCAGCAGCAAAAGTGAAGGAATAAATTGAAGTTGAGTTTTACATCATGTCAATATTAAACTTATTTATTTTCCTCCAGTTGCTCTTTCTTGACCATGTCCTATCATGTGTGTTCAACACGAGCCCACAAATAATACAGAGTCACATTGGTCTACTAAATCATAGAGAAATCAGAATCCCAGTATATCAAAGTTTCTCAAGGTTTTTGAAAACTGGTCGACGAGGATGAGAATATACTTCACTGACCTATGCCCAAACGGATGGTGACTGACAATTCTGCAATAGTCCCAGGTGATATCCCAGTTTAAGATTATGACTTCCAGGGACGGCTACGTGACCCGTTTTCTATTAGATCTATTCTCTTATCCTAAAATACCCCAGGAACCTTGCTAGGGCCAGGTGCTTGCCTCAGTGCTCTCAGATTCCAGAAAGATTATTTATCAAGTTCTAATGTAAAAGGACTCTTCATGTAATTAAGGTGGGAAACTCGGATTGCATGTACTCCTATTGACTTTTCATTGACACTGCGTTTGGTAATTAGTTAATGAAAACGATGGCATGCCCAGTTTGATCCTCATTATGTGTGCTTTACCTTACTCAAGAAAATCTCACAAAGTATAAGATGTCATTATGAGAAGATTAATTGGAGTTAGACCTTTTATCACCATCTATATTTTACCTCTTTAAAAACTTGGAGTGGCAAATGCAAGTTCAACTGCTACCTGTTAGCTTCTTCATGAGTTTAAGACTATGACAGTGGCTTATTCACTAGGCAAATCCTTAATTAGATTATGGAACTTTTCATAAATGATATAACATCACATATGTATAAACATTCTATTTGAATTTCAGAATATCTCTAATTTTTCTATAAATCTCTCAAAGTAGGTATTATTGAGTTATTTGAGACTCAGAAAAATAGACCATAGTTAAAAAGCTAGTTAGTGGAAAAGCTGACATTATAACCTATATCTTCTTGTCTATAAAATTTGTGTTGTTTTCTACCACCGACTTTCTATTTGCTTAAAAACAAATAAATAGCTAACTCACCCTGAGTGTTGAATTAGTGGGTGATTTTTATTATTATCTAAAAGCCTATAACTTGTTTTCTTTCTTTACCTTATTCATTTCAACAAAACAAGATCCTGACAAAAGTAGTCCTTCTGAAAGCAGACCTGTGAGGGAGAAGTGTTGTAAGCAAACTCTGAATGCTGATCGCCCTCCCTGAATCACATGAAGCCATTCCACAAAATCCAACCAAACTTGTATGAGAACTCTCCTATCTGCTTGCTGCCCTCTAAGTTTTGAGGTCCTGCTTTTCTTCCCAGGAAGGATTGGTTTCTAGAAGCTACTCTTTCACCTAGAGCTTTGCAATCAGGGTCTAATCATTTACTTTCTGTGGGCATCATAGTTCTTACCTTCATGATACAGAGAAAGAGCTAGGTTATTGGCATGACTGATTTTTCTTCTGAGTTTCTGTCATATTCTTCAGAGCACCATAAAAAGTCATCAAAGAGCTTCATGTGGGTGTCTCCTCACATCTCTCTCATATCCTATGTCTGTGCTCCCAGGATCTCCTCTCTAGATTTAGGATCTACTAGAAATATTTTGTTTTATGATTGATTACAATTAATGTCAGGTTATAAAGTAAAGTTTGAGTTAGCATGGCAGAGTTGTGGAAGAATTGGGAATACTGAAGAAAAAACTGTATGCACGTCAAAAAATGGTTTTAACTCACTTTCATCTAATACACTTAAAATAGACTTATCTTGTGTCCAGACTAAATTAGAGATGTTTAGTGGTGAGTCCGATGACAGTACACAGATCTCATTAAAAAATAGATTAGGAAATGAAATGTCCACAAATTATTTTTAAAAGAGGGATCTTTTGTTGGCAAAGTCTAAAGACACATATATAAATTAACAATCACATTTGGCAGTTTAACATTTCACTTCTGGTCTCTTCAGAAATCTCCATGATGGTGATACAGTGGCATGAAAGGCAGCACAGTATAGTGAAGTTTGGACTTGGGAATACAGAAGAAGCATTCCTGAGATGAAGAATCCAAGCATCTCTATCCTAGGGCTGTTGTAACAAATTACCACACACTGGATGGCTTACCACAACAGAAATTTGTGATACAGAGAAAGAGTCCGAAAGTGCCACATCAAGTTATCTTCAGGGCCAAACTCCCTCAAAAGCTGCTGGGAGAGAATCCTTCCTGACCTCTTCCAGCTGCCGGTAGCTCCAAGCATTCCTTGGTTTGTGGCAGCATAACTCCAAACCCCATCTCTGTCTTCACAGGGCTTTCTCCTCCCTTTCCCTGGGTGTCTATCCTCTTTTAAAGACACTTATTGCATTTAGGGATAATGTGGATAAGTCAGGGTGTTCTCATGTTAAGATCCTAATTAAATTTTATCTGCAAAGAACTTATTCCAAGTAAAGTCACATGCAGATTCTGGAGAGTAGGATGTTGAAATACCTCCTTAAGGACAAATATAATAGTTTGCAGTGGCTGTTACGACAAAGCAGTGTAGACTGGGTAGCTTAAGCAACAAAAAATCATGTTCTCACAGTTCTGTAGACAAAAATTAGAGATCAAGGTGTAAGAAGGATTAGTTTCTTCAGAGGCTTCTCTCCTTGGCTTGGAGATGGCCAAATTCTCCACATGTCTTCACATGATCTTTTCTCTGTGTCTGTCTGTGTCTAAATTTCCTCTTATAAAGACACCAGTCGTATTAGATCAGCGTCCATTCATATGATCTCATTTCACCTTTAAGGACTCTATCTCCTAACACAGTCACCTTCTGATGTACTTGGGGTTAGGACTTCAATATATTAATTTTGGTGTACACATTCAGACCAAAACATTGATGGAGCAACCGAGTTCAAAATTCAACTGAAACTCATCACTTTCTACTTTATATGACTTAAGCATATCTTCGCGGAACTCTGAATGCAGATAGGATAAAAATAATGGCCTGTGTACTTCAGAAGGGCTTTATAAAGATGAAATGAGAGATTTAAGATATGTATAAGCTCCATAAGAAGAGAAAATCATCTTTCTGTTGAAACTGTGCTCCCAGAGTTGTCCTCATGCATAGAATATATAGTAGGTGCTCAGTAAATATTTGTTGAAGAAATAGTGAGAGGTGAAATTTGTGCTTGATAAATAAAAGTAGTTACAGGTCATAATCAAAAGTGATTTCTTTATATTTACTCCCTGACAGACCTGGTAGGGCCTGCCAAACATGAGAAAATAAATATATTGTGTGAATTAGGCAAAAAGAGACACTCTCCATAATATCACTTTATATATTTAATCAGTCAAGATACCCAAGTTGAGGGCACCTGGGTGGCTCAGTGGGTTAAAGCCTCTGCCTTCGGCTCAGGTCATGGTCCCAGGGTCCTGGGATCGAGCCTCGCATCGGGCTCTCCGCTCCGTGGAGAGCCTGCTTTCTCCTCTCTCTCTCTGCCTGCCTCTCTGCCTACTTGTGATCTCTGTCTGTCAAATAAATAAGTAAAATCTTTAAAAAAAAAAAAAAAAAAAAGATACCCAACCTGAGTAAGCGAACTCTTTTCTTGGCTTGTAAATTCCCTTAAGATAGTCCAACTTGCAACCACTTAAATTTGTGTCAGCAGCTTTACGAAGCGAATGCAAAGATGGGATCAGCATCAGTGGAAGCAGGAAAGGAGCCGGAAGGGAAAGGCGGAAAGAGTGAGTATGTTATCTGGTCCATTCCCCTCACTCCCCCATGAGGAGGAGCATGTGATGGATTTTCATTCCCTATCTCCAAAATCTCATAAAATATATTTGTTAAGCTATCAACAAATCATTTAATATTATTTCTGAGCCATTTGTAGAATAAATAATGTCACAAAGATTGACACTTTTTTTTTTAAGTGGACAAACATTGCTATTAAAGTGAGGGTTCATAAAGCTTCAGTTACACATATGGAGAAATAATTGCAGGATGATATATCTTGCGAGGAATAAAGCAAGACAGGCCTATCAGGTTTGTATGTTGACCTAAATGCTAGGATCTCTGTCACAGTTGGTATTATTGATTTATTTGGATGGACGCCTTTTTAAGTATGTAGAAAAACATTTATTTATATACCTGATTAGACAGGAGAATTAATGTCATCAAGTAACATTTATGAGACATTCTGAAATCATTTCTTCACTCATTTACAATTATGTAATTAGCATTAATAATAGCCGTAGGTGACACAATGTCAGAGAAAAATAGACCACTTTAGTCTTCATAAACATGCTACCATGACCAAGAAATACGGGTAATGTTATTCCACTCTAAGGCTGTATGCCATGGAGACTGTTAATTCAGAATCTAATTCATTTTCCTAGAAACACATCCCCAAGTTATAGTCACATGGGAATTTGGAAGTGTGCAATTTGGTACAATTCTTGTCCCAGTAGGCTTTTGAGAAGCTCTAGGCGTGTTCCCAGGAGACAAACCTACAAATGTAAAGTCCACAGGACCAAAGTATCTAAGGAATGCTTTATTTAAGTTTCCCTCTCTGAGCAGAGAGAATGAGATTTATGACCTCTGCACAAGAGACTGAACAGTGACATTTCAGTAGAATGATTGTTGTTACTCTTTATTCTAAAGCACAGGGGCACTTCTAGTGAATCTCAGAGTAGCAGTAGGGTGTGTATATTGCTGCCTGGACTCATGGGCAGTTTCCCACCTGGTTATACTCAGCTTCATTTTGTTTAGATAATTAATCTTTCCTTTCACGGATTTATCTGAACCTAAGGTATCTCCCCTCCCAACACACACAAACACACACACATACACACACCCCGAGAATGTTTAAGTGTCTATGTGTATTTTCTTAACTTGACCATATTCTCAGGTGCAGATTCCTTCTCATATCATTTTTATTCATTTTTTAAACAACCACTTGAAATTTATTTAAGTGACTCAATGCCTTTTTTCAGATGTCTGGGGAGAATTAAAAAAAAAAGCAAAAAAAAAAAAAATTGACATTTCACCAAAGGAAATAAATTCACACAGCACAAGGTGAGCAAGGGAATAATTCCCAGGGAGCATATTAGCAAATGTGCAATAGTTAAACTGTAGTGTATGTGTGTGTATGTGTGTGTGTCTGTGCTGTACGCATGTAAAATGATTTTAAAATGTAAAGTAGGAAATTGGTGCAGAGTCATGAGGGATCTCAGCTAAAAAGCAATCTCATCAGTGAGATCTTCTCCAAACACTGGATCTAAATAGGTCCCATTTCATGATGCTTTATTTCACTTCATTATTTGATTCCTTTATTGTGCTTCATAGTTTATTACTGTTCATTTCTCTCTGATATGCCTCCTCCACTAGATTTGAAACTCCTAAAATTCAGGGTTTGGTTTTATTCATTACTGGCCACCTAGAGCCCACCAAAGTGCATATTGTTAATAATGCTTATTAAACCAACTAACGAAGATACACTATTTAAAAAGTCACAGGATTCCCTTCTTTTATTTGTTATACTTCAAGTGAAAGTGTAAAATAGTCTGTATTTTCAATCTTACAGCACTTATGCTATGTAGGAAAAAAGTTACAGATGTAACAGAAGCTGGCAAGCCATTGTTTGGGAAAAATGTATTTACTTATTTGTTTATTTATTTATTTATTTATTTAGCACTCATAAATGTGCAAGGCTTGGTGCTAGACTCTAGGTAGAGAAATACGGTCTTGCCATTGTTATGGCCCAGTGGGGAATATTGACATCTAGATAAACAATTCCAGTTCGGCATGGTACTCTTGCTGTATGAGCAAGAACGAGGGAAAGATTCTCAATATAAGACAGAAATGTTTTCACAGACATGACCTTTACTTTCGGTCATTAATGTTGAGCAAGCCTTTCACTGGGGGCAAGAAGGAGAAAGCACTCTCTAGAAAGAGAAAAGGAGAAGAGAAAGGTCATGGCATGCTTAGGAATACCAAAGCATTTGATGCAGTCTTCACGAACAGGCGGGATACGTGAGGATGAAAAGAGGAGAGAACATGTTTAGTCCTCATGTATATTGAAGGTGTTAATCTACTGTTTTCCATCTTTTTTTTTTTCAAGATTTTATTTATTTATTTGACAGACAGAGATTACAAATAGACAAAGAGGCAGGCAGAGAGAGGAAGGGAAGCAGGCTCCCTCCCCGCTGAGCAGAGAGCCCAATGAGGGGCTCTATCCCAGGACCCCGGGATCATGACCTGAGCCAAAAGCAGAGGATTTAACCCACTGAGCCACCGAGGTGCCCCTACTATTTACCATTTTCACCAAGATTATAATAAATAGAAATGTTTCAGGTAGAAGCAAGTGGAATTTGGATTAAGATTTTAAAGGAGATTTCAGACCACCTATTATTGCTAATCTTAAAGATCAGGACATGGTTTAGATCAGTTTGATAATGGAGAAATAAGATGGGAAGAAAAACTACTTCCAAGTCTTTTTTCTTTTTTTCTAATTTAATAACACACTGTGAAAAAAAAAATCATAGTCATTTACCATGTAACTCAAAGTTTGGAACTACACTCCTGGAAATGCGGATTTTGAAAAATGGAATCCTTATTACAATACCTTTTCTGTAATTTACATTTATATAAAAGTTTTAACTTACTGTTTAGAGCCAGAGATAAAGCTTTATTTGAAACTAGTATAAATATTCATATTTCATTTATCACTTTAAATGGTAAATAGAAAACACTGAAATTTCAGAGATAGGCACAACTGTTTCCCTAATGCCCTGAAAGATGTCATGCTGCTGTTTCTGCAAACATTTTAAAACTAGACATAAGTCTCTAGATAATGAATCATTCATACTGTTATTTCTTTTTAAATTTTGGGATAAATAAGGATCACCCCAGAGATAACTTAAAAATTCACAATTTTCTACAGTGCAGAAACCTGCTGAGAGGAAAATGTAATACTCAATAACACAAGGCTAGGCCTAACTTGGAAGAAATAAACAGAAGCAATGTGGAGAGAAACTGGGGCCCTCGGGCCTGTGCTCTATGGGCTCATGTTCCAGAGTGATAGGCAGCCAAGCCATCACCAAATGGTTCTCCTCTCTTTTCATTTAAGAGATTTAAGATATTTTTTGTAATGGGCTTGTATTCTGTAGATTCAACGTGAGAATTTTTATCATGTCAATTATTATACTACATGCCCCACACATCACACACAACTTGCAATGGGGGAATCATCCTTCTACTGGGAGAGTCCATGGGACTATATACTTCATTGTTTACATCCCTCCTTCCCCACATTCTGCTGTCTGTAGACATGATTTCCTCCTTATACCCATCAATCACACGGAGCTAAACTTCTCAAAACAATTTATCTTCATTTTTTCCTTCATAAGGTAAAGAAAATTCTAGAATTTCTGTCTTTAAGGATATTCCCAAGAGATGTAAAAAGAGGTTGAAGATGAGAGCTTTGTTTAAGGATGTTCAGTTGAGCTCCTGTAGTGTTCGAGTTGCCTTGGCCTATATGCGTCTAGGGATGGACTCAAATATTCCTTCTCTCATTAAAGTATCCATTTTGGTTTTCCTTTCCCATTCAGTTTTCTTTACACTCAGCCCATTCTTTTATTCCCTTTATTACATGCACTGCTTATTTTTCCTTCTCTTCTTTACTGGTTGTTGTCAAACAGCTCCAAATATGAGCTCTCATTTTTCCCTAGGGGCTTCACATCTGTATAAAAACACACACCTGTGCACACTCACAACACATGCTCACCCACATCTCCCTTTCTAGACATTCTATCTTCTTCAGATCTCTCAGTTTCTCAAAGCTGAATTTCTCAAGGCACTGGCTGACTCCCTTTTCTTACCACCTATGGGCCTATCAACCCTCACCCCCGTTTCTCCAGTACTTGCCATTCAAAGGAAAACACTGACCCAGAAACTGAAAATCAATTCACTCTCTCTCTTTGTAAGCCCTTTACTAACTTCCCCTCAAGGGCACTCTTTTTTTCACCTATCCATTTCTTCGGGTTTCTAGGAAGTCTGCTGACCACTAGTGGAAAGCCAACTCTGACGGAAGATTCCTTCACTGTCCTGAGAGGAGACCACAAACAAACAAGGTTTTATCCCTGTTAGGTTTCTCTTAACTCTCCCCCTCCTTCCAGACACAACGCCTAGTAGAGGCTTTGGAGGCTCAAGTCTAAGCTTCTGTGACTCTGTGTTCAGAGTAGAAACATTTCTGAGCACAATTTAACCAAAATAGCAACATGGCAGAATCAATCGTCCTAACAGCTACAGTTAGTCACCACAGCAGGTACATTCTTGCTCATTTTCTCTGTGTTGATTCAGCGACTCGACCAAAAGCCTCTTCCACGACGTATGAAAGATAACTCTGTAGCTGGCTCCATTGCCTCCACGACGACAATGTGTTAGCCGTAGTCTACTCCAGGTCATTTGCCTTCTCAGCGATTTATTTGTTAAAACAGAAAACAGAGCGCACATCAATTCATCTGCTCGGAGGTAACCTTGGAGGAGCAGACACATAACAAAACCAAGAATCTAAATAAAATCATCAAATGGCTTCCAGAAAGGAAACATGCAGTATAAAGTGTGGGTGACAAAGAGGACGAACATCTAAGAGGAACTTCATGTAACATGTTCCTCTTATGTCTTTAAAATAAATTCCTATTTTTGAAACTTGATTTAAAAAAGCTTCTTTCCGGGGCACCTGGGTGGCACAGTCCATTAAGCACCTGGCTCTTGGTTTTGGCTCAGGTCATGATCTCACTGTCGTTGTGAAATTGAGACCACATCAGACTCTGTGCTCAGAGCAGAGTTAGCTTGGATTCTCCCTCACCTCTCCTGTTCCTCCTGCTCATGCTTTCTCAAATAAATAAATAAATCTTTAAAATAAATAAACCTTAAAAAAATTAAAAAATTAAAAAGTTTCTTTCCAATTGACATTCTAGAAACATGAGTTTTACAATGGTATCAATGAATTAATTTATTTTTACAAGGATACTAACTTGCTAGACTATATTCATCATGACCTAAAGCACTGTAAAGGCAAGCAGCTAGCACAAGAGTGAAGATAAACTATTCTGTTATTGGTACTGAGTCTGTGAAAGATGAGGGATTTTTGTTTTGTTTTGTTTTTCTTTACTTGAAAATGCTAAGTGCAACATGTAAAAATATTTCTTGAACTTTTTTTGTAAAGGCTATGCCACTCTTATATTTGATTCTTTAATGTCTCAAAGTAGCATTGATTAAATTCTTACAACTTATCTCACTTTTGACCATAAAAATAAGAATCACCATTTTTAAACCAACCTGTACCATTGTAAAATCTTTAAAACACCTCTTGTTTTTGTACATTTATTCTTAAATTTTCTTGGTGTTTTAAACCAAAAAAAAAAAAAAATACACACAATTCAAACTGCTATAATAATATTATAAAAAAAGAAATGCTACCCAGAACTCTTTCTTTTTTTCCTTAGAAAATATTATAGATTGCAGGGGAAAATGTACTGCTATGTATAATCATTTTTTTAATTTGTCAAATCGGTGAACATGAATATGGATGTTCCTCAGTTTTAACTAGAATTATAAAAATCTTTAGTGCTATCCCAAGGGGATTTTTGGGTTTTTTTGAGACTGGTAAATTAAAAAAAAAAAAAAAAAAATTCTCAAAGTAACTTGTTCACCATATCATTTAGGGCAAATATACAACAATACATGACTAGATTTTATTTCCATATCCATCTAATGTTTTCTTTTTAATGAATCCTAATATTCTCTCTACATAATGAAATTGTATAGCAAAATAACAGGCACCGTTTTAAATCAACATAATCAGGGATTACTAGCATCTGTTCAGGCTAAGGGTCGACAATGTATGACTCAGGATATTTCTTTGAATAGCGTATGCTGATAAAAGGCTTAACTTAAGGGGTACCTGGCTGGCTCAGTCAGTAGAACATGCAAATCTTGATCCCAGGGTCCCGAGTTCAAGCCCCACATTGGGTGTGGAGCTTACGTAATAAATAAATAAAGAAATAAATAAATAAATGGCTTGACTGATAAAGTGCTCAAGGGCATTGTGAGACTTAAGTGTCCTTTCATCCCTGTTCATACACTTCAATTATGATATTGTTAGGCCCGTAATCAAAGGAGCGAGACTGATACAATGCAAAGGTCAAGCAAAGCTTTATTTCGTGCTAAGCATCGAGAATCAAACTGATTGGTCAGGGCCGGCTCTTACAGAGAGGGCGACCCCTCCCTGCCTCACAGACTAACTTTTATAAAGCAAAGGCCATGTGGTTGAGCCTGGCCACACACAGGTGGCCAATGAGATTGCAACACACAGAGAAAGCTGCACAATCCTGCCACGTCACACACATGTGACCAACTGAATCACAATTTACCCTATAGTAGATATTTGAATTAGCCTCTCACCTTGGTCAGAATTGGTGCCCAAAAGGCACCCAAAAGGCAGGGCCCACATTCCTTGGTAGCTAGGGAGACAGTATGCACACCCCACTGATTGGATGTCTCACCCGCCCTTGTATTTGGGCTTTGTTAACCTGGGACTGGTTTCCCAGACTTGCTTTTAAGTCAGTCCTGGGCGGGGGGGGGGGGGGCAGGGTCAGTTTAAGTTTACTGCATAAACAACAAAATGGCTGTTTAACCGTTTGGCATCGCTCTGGCTAAATAGGTCCTTACAATATGATTCCACTTTTCCACATGTTTCTGCTGCTAGTCACTGGAATCTCTCATGGTGAAAACATTAACTAACATCTTAGTAAAAACACTTTTCTACTTCATGCTAGTAAATAGTGATAATTATTCATATTGGAGTTTGCTTTATTAACGTGAATTTAATCCAGTGGTATGGCTATTTGACTAACAACATGAAAAAGATTTATTGTTAAGTATGATGTCATTGACAAATATTCTCAGCATTTTCTTGTAAGTAATACAAATCTGTCCCAGTTTATCATCTGGTGTGGAGGCCGAGAAAAATCAAGGCCATCCCACCTCAGGTTTAGCCTTAGCATAGGTACAGCCATCTCAGACCCCTGTGCCCAAGGGCTGAACTTTCCCCTACTTTACTTTAGTTCTAAGGACCCCCACCCTACTTTAAGTTCCAGGAAGCCCCACCCTGCTTTGGTTCCAGAGACGCCCACCCTGCTTTAGTAACAGGAACCCATAAATACCCCTGCCTTAACTAAGCTCGGGATCCAAGTCCCTACTCCGCTGTGTCGGGTATACTTGGGCGCAAGCTTAAGCTTGTCGAATAAACCCTTGTGTGATTGCATCCATGCTTGGCTCCTTGGTGGTCTCTCAGATGCAAAAACTTGGGCACAACACTGGAAAAGTAAATGTAGCAGTTTTACATATCCATGGTCAATTTTTGCTACTAATTTGGTACAATGTTGGCTTTATTTAATAGTTCTTATTTCTACTTATAAAAAGACAGGATTTCAATATAACTTTTTTTTTAATAATTAGACTACTAGAGAAGTAAGGCAAGGTACGAAAGTTAGCTTTTGTGGAGGAGGGATATTACCTGGTTTTGTTTTGTTCTGTTTTGTTTTGCTTTTAACTTACCAAAATTTACATTCTGCCCTATCTGGGTGTTTTGGAAGCAAAGGTACACAAAAACTCTTTATTTGATCATTCAGTGCTCAAATAGTAGTAAAGCAGTATTTATGATGGTTTGGTTAAAGACAATTTTATCTAATCTGGCCTTCCTTATTCACTTAGGTATATACTTCCCCCTCTCTTCCGTATCTTCACTATTGCAATGCCAATCAGTAGAAGAAAGGGGAGAATGAGCCAGAAGGAGATTGTCAACAGACCATTTCAAGACAGTAAAGCTGCAATCGTTGCTTCTTAGGCTGAAACCTCTAGGAGGCACAAGTAAAATGTCAGGTGAAAATTGTACCAGCTTGCGAGGGGGTACCGTGTGCCCTACCACTGCAGTGGCTGAGTGTCAGCCTCCTGTAACTGTCTCCAGTGACCTCAGGCTTAAATGAAGAAAAGAACTGGGAAAGCATGTAAGTGGAGCCATGCAGACAGAATGTTTGAACAATCAGATATGATAGAAACAGCATCTATTAATGATGACCTAAGGGTCTCCCATGTGTCTATGTGCAAATCAGTAAACCTTAATTTTTACAAACAAATGATACCTTAGGGTGCACGGTTACACTTGGAAGCAATGTATGCCTTCTCCTTTTTGAATAAAATCCCCCATAAACTGACAGGTTTCAACTTCTTTCACTGCAATCAGAAATACTGTCTGCAGGCTAGAGTCCTCAGTAAGACCATGAATAAAGCATTTACTAACCTACTTTGAGGTTGGCTTTGCTTTTTCTTTTCGTTTCTTTTCTTTTTTTTTTTTTTCCCAACTGACAACCAGAACTTTGGAAATTCGGACCTCACTGCTTTTTCAGAGGAGAAGTTACTGATGGCAGAGGACTTGAGCCTAAGCGAGCATAAGCCTACTGTGAACAATTCTATTAGCAACACTTTCTAAATAAATTTAGATGTGCCAGGTAATCTGCTGAATATAAAATGACTCCACATGTTCTGTTTATACTTGTAAATTAGTAATTTGTAATTCCATATATTGGAGACAGTTTCACTTGGGGGCCAGTTTTCTATCTCAATATATTGTTCATATTAGTTATTTTGGCCCCAAATTCCAGACCCCACTTTCATCTGTCTGGCGAATCACTTTTATTCTTCAATCCTGCTCTTTGCATCTTATACATTGATACATTCTAATTTAATATGAACAAAATAACCTTTTATGTCTTATATTACAGCATAGATCACAAGGTAGTATGATTATATGTTTAAATGTCAGACTGCATTATTTGTATGTGGGCTTTTTAAAAAGTAGTCAATATGTATTTTTTAATTTTAATTAATTTTTTTTAATTCTTAAAAATTTTCTGATTTATCCAACAGTTGTTCTTGAATTACCAGACGAATCTCGAATATTGAATGGATATTGAAAACAATAAAAATCTCTTATTATATTTCCATAGAAAAATGGAAAAAAGAAATTAAATGATTTTAGCTTTTGCATTGTTTAGTGTACCTTTACTGGAATAATAATTTTGATATATAAAAATCATAATAATAATTTCAGAAATAAACTGCTCTTCTTAAAATATAAAGAAAGAATGGTGGTAAGCCACTAATTTTCTTAATTAACTGAAGTATTCTAGAATGTTAATTACAAATTCTTTATAGTATACCCTTATTGTATTTTTTTTTTAATCAAATGACTACAACCTAAGGCACTGGGTGCACAATTAACTGCTCATTTTTCTCTCAGGGGATTTCTGAAAGCTCCTTACATCATCCTAAGTTACTTTTTGGTTTTGTTGAATTAAATATCAGGTTTCAATTTCCTTTTTCTGTCCATCATGTAATTGCATGGAGAAACCAGGATCATCTCTAACCCTCATTAATTCCGTCAACAGACTCAAACTTTATTTTTTTTGCTGTTTTCTCACCTTATAGTAAGTGTAATTATACTCAAATGTATCAGTAAAAATATATTTATTTCTTTCATTCAGGAACAATTTCTTAAGAAAGACTGTAGAAAATAACTTGGCTTTAATTTTAAGATTTTATCCTTTTGAAATATTAACCGGCATGCACGTACACCACGTAAATGAACAAGTCACCCATCTTTCTCTTCTATGTACCATTTTATTTTTCTGAGTAACTGCTAAAAATTAGAATAAAACCTGTGCTTTTATTTTAAAAATAACAATACATTAAAAAAGAAAAAACAGATGACAATATACTGAAATGTGGGGATCCTGACTGTAATACAGAACGGGATGGGCAAATTCAGGGGGTAATGGAGGGGAAGGAGGCTACACATAATCAGGGGAGGTAAAGTCATGGGTGAACTGATTAACCTCACAATGAGAAGCAATTCAACACTATAAAATTCCCAGTTTTCCAGATATTAAAACAATAATTCCGCATGAAGAAATATTATTTAAACTTCATTTGGCATGGAAGTAAGACGTTTCCATTGCTAAATGGTATAGAAACATCATTGTTATGTACAGTGAATAAATGCAAATTTCCATGAATCCCAAACATTAAGAGAACATCACTGCAACCCTACCTGAGGAATAAAGTATAAACACGCCATACAGTTGTTATCTTAAGCTTATAAAGATGTATTATAAAGGGTAGAAAAACCCACTTCTGGTAGATTAATGTCAAGTGTATCTCTCTCTCCATATATATATATATATATATATATATATATATATATACACACACACACACACACACATACAGACACATACATAATAATGTATACAGACACACACACATATATATATAAATGTCAAAACGAAACACTTAATAAATACTTCAGAAAGGTACTTAGAAATCTTTATGGTATGACTCTAACATAAAATGTCTTTTTAGTTTTGTTTTTTAATTCTACATTTTCTACTTCATGATCCCTTCAGAATACATTATTTGGACTATCCTGAACCGATTTCCTGAACACATTTATTACTAAAAATATTCATCAACAAGAATTCCTTACAATTCTATTTTAAAAGATCCAAATTGTTTGAATTGTCTTTTGTGTGTTTTCAAAGAAAGTTGCCTTTGCATTTAGCATACATCTTACTTAATTTTTATTTTATTGGTTTGGTCCCAGCTTATTTGCTAGAAATATGCTGTATTTGTTTTTGTAGATTTTTTTTTTCTGTTCTTGTTAGTACCTCTCATACTGCTTTTATAAAAAAGATTTTATTGGGGTGCCTGAGTGGCTCAGTGGGTTAAGCCTCTGCCTTCTGCTCAGGTCATGATCTCAGGGTCCTGGGATCAAGCCCTGCATCAGGCTCTCTGCCTGCTTGTGATCTCTCTCTGTGTGTCAAATAAATAAATAAAATCTTAAAAAAAAAAAAAAGATTTTATTTATTTCTTTGAGAAAGAGAAAGAGAGAGAGAGAAGGAGAGAGTCTGAGCAGTGGGAGGGCAGAAGGACAGGACAGAAAGGCAGACTCCCTGCTGAGCAGAGAGCCCATACAGAGCTTAATATCAAGGACTGTGAGATCATGACCTGAGCGGACAATACTCACTAACTACATAGTTCTGGGGCTGGATTCTGAAGGTCATGTTCATAGTTCTGTATGATTTCGTATCTGCACCTTCTCTTCACATCGAGGAGATTGGGAACAGTGATTTCTAGTATTCCTGGAGTCTACTCTCACTTTGTCTATGTTTAGCATCAGCAAACCTAAAATTGGAGAGATGGTGAACCACATGAAACTATGACAAAAAACTCAAATGAAACAAATCCTCAACTTCAACAGTAGTCTTTCGGATACCACAGGGAATTAGAGAAAGTGTGTCGGAGGGGAAATCAAAGTATGGAGAAGAAGTTTTAATGGATTGCAAATATCATCACACTTTTGCACAATTTTACAAACATATATGACCACGAAAGTACGCTCACTGCTGGAACTCCTCTCAGAGCCTAGAGCTGGCTTAAGTGGGGCTTAGCCTCATCAGCTCCCAAGTAAATGTACCTCTGAGTAGCAGCTGGAAATAACCACATTAGAAGCAAAAAGGAATGGAAATGCCACGAAGAAAAAGACAGCAGAAGGAAGCCAGGCCAGGCATAAAAAAGGCAGCTTTGAGCCTGGAGCAAACGTTGAGCCAGTGGCTCTGAGGAGCAGAATCTGAGCAGGGGTATCCTGGCTTCGGCATTTCAATCTGTGCTCCTCTGCAAAATTCCTTGAGTGACCGTGACATCTGAATTAATGGAAATCACTTCACTTTACAAGATATTTATTGAGGGCTTATTAGGCTCAATGTACTGGCTATTTTTTCTCAATCTATATAGCATTGCAGAATAATGGGATTACATATTATGAGGGCTCTAAAAAGGAGGGGGGCTATGTTCTGAGAGTCTTAAGATGTAAATTAGGTCTGACAGTTGATATAATGGAGGCAATTATTTTCTCTATTTGAGGAGATCAAATTTCAAGGAGTATAGAAAGTTTGAGGAGTCTGAAAACTAAATAGTTTTAAGAGAAAAAAAGAAAATCCAATGATAAGAGAGACCAACATGAATAAATTTGTTTTGGAAGCTAAAATTTGCAGAGATATACACCAGCATGGAAGAGCTTTGACAATCTGAACAAATATCCCTTGACGACTTCAGGTGCATTTATCTCCCAAACACAACGCTCACCTTCAGACTCTTGTGTCTTTCTCCTTCAGTTCTCTATGGCAGGAATGGACTCTCCATTCACCTCTACCTAGTTACCTCCTACTCATGCCTCAGTGCTGCTCTCCTGTAAGCTCTTTCTGCCTTATTCATAACACAATAAATTACTCTTTCCTATGTGTTTTCACAGTATTTTGCATATCCCATTTTATTATAGTGATTTCATGTCTAACTCTGCCTATTAAACTGAAGTCTTTGAGGTTTGGGGTAATGGTTAATTTATCTTTGTAACCCCTATGTGCTTAGCACAGTACTTTGCATTCAGAGGTACTCAATAAACATTTGATGAATGAATGAAGGAAAAGAATTTAAAAATATGCAATGGTTTTGCCAATATCCCTTAAGGGTCTTCTTTCATTGCTGTTGTATTCCTGAGAAAAACTGCAGTAAAATTCAGTCTGTTTTCTATCGTATCTTCCAAAAAAAAATACAAACTTACTGAAGTACAAAAACAAAGAAATAAAACCCTAAGAATATATATACATATGTACATATGCCTAAAGAAAATATGTTCCAGAACACATTTCTCATAAACCAAGAGAATAAAAATATATAAATCTGTTGAAATTGTTAAATACTATGAATTCCCTGCTGCCTCTATATTAATCTGCTTGCATTTTTAGTAACATTATAAAACAATAGGGAAGTAAAGTGAGTTTTAATATAGTCTACCTGAATATACATATTTATTGCCTTCCTTTCCAAGATCTATAATGGTTTAAAGTGTTACAAAATTGATGGTCAACTTCATCAAGTGGTACATTATTAAATTATTTTTAAACATTTATATATAATAGGGGGGAAGAGAACCCAACCACACACACCGGGGGTGGGAGGCGCAGAGCAAAAGGGAGAGAGAGAATCCTCAAACAGACTCGCTGCTGAGTGTGGAGACTGACACAGGGCTCAATCTCACAACCCTAACACCATGACCCAAGTAGAAATCAAGAGTCAAACACTACCCCACTGAGTGGCTCAGTGGGTTAAGCCTCTGTGTTCAGCTCAGGTCATGGTCTCAGGGTTCTGGGATCAAGCCCCACATCAGGCTCTCTACTCGGTGGAGAGGAATCCCACTCTCTCTCTGCCTGCCTCTCTGTCTACTTGTGCACTCGCTCTCTCTCTCTCTCTCTCTCTCTCTGTCAAATAAATAAATAAATAAATCTTAAAAAAAAAAAAAGAGTCAAACACTTAACTGACTGAGCCACCCACTCGTCTCTGCATTGATAAATTCTAAGGAAGGATAATAAAACAAATTATATTACAAGATACTCTCTCCCCCTCAAAAAAAAAAAACCCATAAAATGAACATCTTTAATTTTACTGGAATTACTCCGACAAAGGTACCAATGGGCAAACCCTTACGAAATTGAGTGCAAAGTGAAAAATGCAATTTAAGGTATGAGCTGTAGTGCATGGAGTTCCTCCTCCTGAGAAGTGGAGAAGACATACACATTGCTGACAATCTACGCAAAGGATGTTAGAAAATCATTTAGTTGTGACAGGGAAGGGCATTCAGATATTTAGCAGGCTGGTGTTGAATTTCTTAATACAGTTGACCCTTGAACAACATGGGTTTGGAGACACATGTCCACTTTCTGCACATTTTTAAAAGTCCACAGCAAAAACCACAAGGTGTGTATTTACAACAGCCCTTCCTAGTCTCCTGGGACCCAATAGATGTCAACTGGAAGAGAGGTCTCACCTGTTGCCCCTGAGTACCCAGTGAGGCCCTCAGAGGCTCCCCGCAGCTCCCAAGGGACACAGAAAGGAAAGGGCTGCAGGCTTCCCTGTGTGCCATGGGGTGGCCAGGTTGAGTGGTTGGGGACAGGCAGAGACAGAGTCAGACAAAGGTGGAGGAACGTGTCCAGAGGGCAGAGGCGGCAATATACAGGGAGCCCTACACCACTGATGCCCCTGGCCTCCAAGTCTTCCATGAGCCCAGCTCCAGGCTTCTGAGCCAAATGCAGATCCTCCTTCCTAGCAGTGGCCAGCCCTGCGGTCTCCCGGAAGCCGGTGTGCTCATATGTGGGCACAGCTGCTACTGGCCACGGGCTGGCCATGCACCCCCTGGGGGATGGTGCAGCTGTACCGAGCCTCGAGGTTACTGTCACTATTCATAGGCCTATCTTGGGGCGGCTTCAGCTGAACCCAGGCCACACGGTGCAGAATTCGGCCATCCCCGTTCAGGTTAGCAGCCACCAGAACCCCTTTCCCAGCCAGGCCTGGCCCACATACAGGTGGATATTTCATGTGCCCGGTACTGTCAATGTATTTTCCTTAAGGTTTTCTTAATAACATTTTCTTTTCTCTAGCTTACTTTATTTTAAGAATACAGTACATAACACGTAACATACAAAATATGTGTTTTGATAATAATAATATTATGTTTAATAACATAAACATCATTGGTTATGTTATTGGTAAGGCTTCTGGGTAACAGTAGGCTATTAGTTAAGTTGTTGGGGGGTCAGAAGTTATGGGGAAATTTTCAACTGTGCAGGGGTTGGCACCCCTACCCCCTAGTTGTTCAAGGGCAAATTGTACAGTTACATTAATTTTTCCTGTTAATTCTAATTTAGCTTCAAAACCTTGTTATGAATCATGATGTAACGTGACATACCTTATGAATATACGTGGTGTCCTACGGTGGACTGCCTCCTATTCCAAGTAAAAATTCTTAGACCTAGAATCCAAATGTCCACAGACCCTTTCTTATATTTACTGGGTAAGAGACAACATTAAATGTTATAAACAACTTCTGTTCTCACCTTGCTCCTGCCACATCCTGGATCTCAACAACTTTATTTCTAAACTATCTCCAATTATTTTTGTGTGTAGATGGAGATGATACTTAGTCTCAATCTTCTCATTGAAGATTTGCTTCCCTCCTGAGTGATCCGCATTGCTTCTACAGCTTCTAATGCTCTTATAAAACTGTGTCAGTCTCTGAAGGTGGTAATGACTCACCTCTATCTACCAGAAACTGTACCTCTTCCTAGCATGACCCAGGCCTGCGGTGGGCCAGAGTGGGGCAATGGGAAGGAATGGGCTCATTCCCAGCTCCTGTCCCCAGCACCCAAATCTGGTGCCTCTGGTTTCAAACGTACTTATCTAAGATTCACAAGTTTACTCACTATGGCTCAAAAAAAAAAAAAAAAAAAAAAAAAAAGGCTCAGATCAAAGACTGGCAGAAATATTATGCCCTTCATTTCCTTGCCTTTCTTCTCAAGACTTCTGTATACACACACAAACACACACACACACACACACACACACACACACACACACATTCAAATAGGTTAAGAGAAAACTCAAACTAAACACATTTTTTTAGATTTTTCTTTTTTTTTTTTCCCAACCCATACAAAGTCGTCTTTGTTGCCTCCAACAGATGTGAATCATTATTGGAAAACTTGCCTCTTACCAATTCAGCAAAGAGCTAGATCTTGGATAAACGAAACACATTATTTTTTCCTTCATGTTGTATATGGGCACCAAAAGGGAAAAACGAATCATAATTTACAAATACTGCTTTTATTTTGAATCATTTTAAAATATTTTTATGCAGAGTCAGTAAAAATAATAATAATAATAATAATAATAAAATAAGTGAATGGTAGTGGTCTAAGAGATAAGAAATTCAGCCCTACTCACATCCACATTTGTACAACTACCAAAGAGGATTTATTGAAAGATCGAATGAGTTAATATTCATAAAGGACCTATAACAGTATCTTGCCATAGTAAGTGTATAGATGACAGATGTAGCAACAGTTTGATTTGTGTTGGCAGAACTGTGCCTGGGGGTAAATAAATAAAAGAGAAAAGGTAAATGAAAAACAATGGAATATTACACATCCAGCCTGGTTTATGTCAATGTATACTTCAACATCACTCTTCCTGGGGAGCCTGGGTGGCTCCCCACCCAATCTAAAGATTTTGAGGTTGCTCCATTAGTTTCAATCCCATAGCTCAGATTCAGACTTAGAAGGGTTGCATTAGAGTAACATACAGAACATTTTTTATGCAGCTGCAAAGTCATTCAGTTGTTTCTTTCAGCTCATCTTCTGATTCCAATAATGACATTTTGCCTCCAGGGTTCTTCATAATTCTAGTTTCAGGTAGCAGATGTCAACCTTGTGCTGCTGCTTGGTTTGGTTTTCAAAATATTCCATTTCCTCTCCAGTCTCTGAGTTCATGGACGCAATCTGAGTTATAAACAAGGATTTTTAAGTAAACTTATACTTAAGAAAAGCTTTTGAAAGTTTATGTTTTCACAGCAGTTGCTCTAGTTTACAATTCTACAAACAATGCAAGAGGCTTCCTGCTGATCTGCATTGTCTACATGGACAACTTAATTTCATATTTTTAATTTTTGATGTTCTTTTAATCACACATTATATAGTACACATCATTGTTGAGAGTTTCGAGCAGGTGAGGAATCTCAGAGTTTAACTTGAACAAAAGACAAGTGTAGAATAAATGCAGGTCGAAAAGAGTTACTAATGAAATATACAATTTCTTCCAATCCATCTTTTGAATATGTTGTACCATTATTGGAAAACAATAATAAATCATAATTTTTCTTTTTCTCATGAAAAGATTTTCAAATCTGAGAATCCCCTGCTTCTTTTATTATTTGAAGCCAAATTCATTTTTTCAAATTGAATGATCAGAATTCTGTGTGATACAATGTTTGCAAATATATGTAATCATATGTTAATATTCATATATTCGTATTTTAGAACTGAACAGAAATTAAGGACTTTTTACATGATTAGTACTTAAAAATGGTAGAGCTTTGATTTTTTTTTTTTTATTGCAATGATTTCTAATGGACACATACTGGGAAGTACTACAGATTTTTTTTTTTTTTTTAATTCATTTACTTGACAGACAGAGAGCACAAGTAGGCAGAGAGGCAGGCAGAGACAGAGAGGGAGGGGGAAGCAGGCCCTCCGCTGAAGCAGAGAGCCCGATGCGGGACTCGATCCCAGGACCCTAGGGATCACGACCCGAGCCGAAGGCAGGGGCTTTAACCCACTGAGCCACCCAGGCACCCAGTACTACAGATTTTTAAAAAAATATTTTATTTATTTATTTGACACAGAGAGAGAGAGATCACAAGTAGGCAGAGAGGCAGGCAGAGAGAGAGGGGGAAGCAGGCTCCCTGCTGAGCAGAGAGTCCAATGGGGGGAGAGGTTTGATCCCAACCCTGGGATCACAACCCCAGGAAGGCAGAGGCTTAACCGTTTGAGCCACCCAGGCACCCCTACAAATTACATTTTTAAAAGGATCATGTTAATACTTTGTGTAAGTGAGACCTAAAATTAAAGAATACAGCATAGGATGTGAGTGAAAATAACAGGTAAATAAACCAAACAATGAAAATGAGCTTGAATACTAAAAAATATTAAATAGCTGAAAAAGACCTTCAACAACTTGCATAGTTCCCTTCAGTCAATTTATAAACCGTTCTGTTTATAATCTTCTATTGAAAATTCTCATTTCTTTGGGGGTAAATACCTAGTATTGCATTTGCTACGTCATAGGGTAGCTCTATTTTTAACATTTTGAGGAACCTCCATACTATTTTCCAGAGCGGCTGGTACAGTCACTTGCATTCCCACCAGCTAGTGTAAGAGGGTTCCCGTTTCTCCACAACCTCGCCAACACTTGCTGTTTCCTGCCTTGTTAATTAAAAAAAGAAAAGAAAAGAAAAGAAAGAAAGAAAGAAAATTCTAATTTTTTAAAAAAGATTTTAGTTATTTATTTATTTGACAGAGACGGCAAAAGAGAGAGAGTGTGAGAGAGTGAGCTCAGGCAGGGGGAGCAGCAGAGGGAGAGGGAGAAGCAGGCTCTCTGCTGAGCAGAGACCCCAGTGTGGGGCTCAATCCTAGGACCCTGGGATCATGATCTGAGCCAAAGGCAGATGCTTAATGACTGAGCCACCCAGGTGCCCCTAAAATTCTCATTTCTTCAATTCCTCTTGGTGTAACATATTGGGGTTTTATAAATATAAATATAGTATCATGCAAACACACAAAAATAGAAATGTGAATATATACTTTGAGTGTATTCTCATCTTCTCTCTTAGAAAAAATTACATGAAAACAAGTCATGAGAAATTCAAACCACTCCTTATTGGGGCTTAAGTATGAGGTAACAATGGTGTCACGTGCCCAGAATCAGTATACAGCAAACCCCACCAGGCCATCTGCAAACTTGGTTTCAGTTATTGAAGTTGCCTAGGGATGTGTAGTTGGTGTGACTGATCTTAAGTTAACTTCTATCCCACATACTTTGCAGGTCTCCAGAGCTTGATATACTCATCAGCTGAGCTGTTTTGTTTAAATTGAAAATAATGGTTTACTCTTCTGTGTCAAAAAGAAAATCCCTTAATTTGATTTTATGATTTTTATGAGCTTAACCGGACAATATGATTTAGGAAAGAAACAACACAGAACCCCGTCTATATTTCCTTATATGCATGAAGAGAAAATTATTTATTCGAGAAACAGTTATATTAAGCTAATTCTTTCTTAAGGCAATGATTTTATTTGTAAAGGGAGGGTAATTACAGTATCATGATACAATCAAAGAAAAAAAGACCACCATATATCAACAGTGATAAAAATAACCACCATTTCATTTAAATTCAGATGACAGAGAGAAATGTATTTAGCAAACTTTCCTTCCCAAATTCTCATTGGTAATTTTCCTTACTGTTTTCTTTGTCAGATTTAAGGCTTCTGCTCATCATTCAGTTTGATGTATGACAATATATTATTCGATATACTCCCCATGTAGGAGAGTATCATAAAGATACATTTTCCTTCATGCCCATGAAAATATTAGGAAGGTGGCATGTTTCCTTCTATTATTTAAAAAAAAAAAAACAAAATTAAAAAAGTAAAACCATTTCATGTAGCTCTTGAATAAAACAAAAACAAAATTAAAACAGTGTTATAATACTGAGTAGCCATGTTGAATTTATAAATATCCAAAGCCACATTTTCATCAAAACTATAAATACATATACAAGGCTTTTTTTCTTTTTCTTTTCTTTTTTCCATTTGGGAAAAGGGTCAGGCCAACAGTACATAATAACTGTGCTAAAAAAGATTTAGATCTCTTCCCTCTGGCAACTGGTTTTCCATTTCCTAGAGATGCTGTGTAAAAGGAATATTAGATTGCCTATAACTTAGGCTTGGGTGAAATTGGCAGAAAGTTTTACTTTTAAAAATATATTTAGCTATTCTAAATATATATATACATATATATATTTATTTAGCTATTCTATAGAATACAATGTGTAAACCATAAAAAGTAAAACTGAAGTCTAGAGTAATAACATGATCTATAAGTCAAAAGATTTAGATCATGATATTCTGCAACCTGAAAGTAATTAGTTTAGAAGTGATTGGGATACCTATATATTTTAAAAGAACTACTTAAGAGTGAAAATATGTTCATTTGTTGAATTTTTGAAAGTAAGACCAGTTAAGAGGGAAGAACAGCAGCCACCATAATAATAAAAATGTCCTTAAATTTGATTTATAGAGTTCTATTTTGTCAAGCAGAGTTGTGTGCTACAGTTAACCAATCTCAAGGCAGGACTCTAAACACCTTTGCCACCGCTTCTTGGTAATGGCAGTCACCAAGGCAACCACAACACAGTCAAGCAGTGAATGGAACAATGTTTTACTTGCATAGATGAGAGAGAGAGCAAAATCAGCTTCAGCGGTGTGCATGGGTTCCCCATGACAGTTGGTCTGCACTACAAACACCCTTCTTATGTGACCATGGAAGAAGCCTGTCCCTTCCTTGCAGAGAGCAGGGTTGTAACAGTGGGATTGGCCAAGGACCATGTGGCATAATCACTTCAGTCAGAGACAAAAGAGCATCCGTGAACCCCAAACAGGGGGAAGATATTCTCACAGAAGATGAATAGCACAGCACAGGCTGTGTAGGTTCTTAATCTTTTGATAAGGGGGTGTTCCTAGTTCAAGGCCCATTCTTATGCAGCAAAGTAGAGGCAAGAGACCACATGCAAGGGACTAACTTTTCCAACATGCTTCATGTTAAAATTTTCACAGATTTCCATACCATTTCAATTGTCATTATATTTCATGTTTCCTATTACGTTGGCAGAACTTTTTAATAAAATTACCTGAGTCTGGTGGTGTATGTATGAGTAAATTTTTCTAAAAATTACTGAACCAAATAATTTTAAAAATTAGAACATACTCATGTTTCCTGGTTATATTTTCAAAAAAAATTCCATTTTATTCCAATTTGCCAAATTATTGGCAAAAATATTTCCATTATTTTCATTTTTTTAAAAAAACTCTCTGCTATGTCTCTAATTATGCTCATTTTTTTTGTTCTGAGTACAGTCTTGGTTATTTTTTCCTTCTCTATTATTGATAAATCCATTCAGATTCAGTTTATTTTAGTATTCATCCAATATCTAGCATTGAACTGCTGACTTATCTGTTGTATTCTTTTTATTTCATTAATCTGTGTCCTTTTTATTAAATTTCTTTCCTCTGTATTATTGGACTAGTTATGCAGACTTTTAAAACCCTTTTTTTTTTTAAAGTAAAAATGTCTTTTCCTAGATTAACATTTGAGGTTTTACCTTTCCCTGTAAGTGCCTATTGGCCTATAACCCACAAATGAACCATGTAGCATTTTCATTGTTGTTCTAAATGTGTTATTATTTGTAGCATGATCTCATCTTTACTTATGAGTATTTAAATTACTTTTTAGAAAAGCTGGATTTGTTAAAATCCACCCAGGTGCCCCAAGAGTTGGAACTTTCAATCCCACCCCCTGACCTTGGGGAGGAGCTAGAGATTGTGTTCAATTACCAATGGCCAATGATTGAATCAATCATGACTATATCATGAAGTCTCCACAAAAGTCTCTAAGGCCTGGGTTTGGAGAGCTTCCAGGCTGGTGAACAAGCGGATGTGCTGGGAAGGTAGCACACCTGAAGAAGGCATGAAGCTCTATGTCCCTTTCCCATACCTTGCCCTCTTCCACCTTGTTGCTTTTGAGTTGTAGCCTTTTATAGTAAATCAGTAATCTAGTCAATAAACTATTTTCTTGAGTTCTGTGAGCCATTGTAATGAGAATTTATAACCAATCAGTCACAAGCACAGATGACAACCTGAGTTTTCAATTGGCATCTGAGGTAGGGGACAGTCTAATGGGACTCAACGCACAAGCTGTGGGTTGTGAGCTAACTTCCACTAGTGTCAGGACTGAACTGAATTATGGGAAATGCAGTTAGTTTCCAGAAAGTTGGTCAATTGGTTGGCATGGGGAAAAAGTCCACATATCTGATATCAGAAGTGTTCTATGTCTAGTTGTACAGGAAAAGATAGTTTTCATTTGAAGGCTCTTTGTAGTCAACAACTAATCAGCTCACTTGATCTATAAACCCCAATTTACTGTACCCAACTGGTCTGCAGTTTTTTCCCCTCTTGTTTCTACAAAAATTTTTGATCTTTGCTAATAACCCTTTTTCCCTTATCCCTACCTTAATTTTATTTTGAAGATTTTATTTATTTATTTGACAGAGAGAGAGACAGCGAGAGAAGGAACACAAGCAGAGGGAGTGGGAGAGGGAGAAGCAGGCTTCTTGCTGAGCAAGGAGCGGATGTCAGTCTCCATCCCAGGACCCTGGGATCATGACCTGAGAAGAAGGTAGCCTCTTAAAGTCTGAGCCACACAGGCGCCCCCCACCTTAATTTTTGTCTTCAGTTCGGAAATGATTTTGTTATCTTTTAAACAGAAGATATGTGACAAGATCCCTGAATGGAACTTAAGGACAAATACACACATAATATCAAAATAAAGAAATATCAACATAGTACAGTCTCACCATTTGTAATCAGTTATAGATTTTAAAGAACATATGAAAATAATACTAAAAAATAAATTATTACTAAACAGAGTGTCAACATAGCAAGAGTGGTTATCAGGTTTATAGAGCAGAAGATATTTTGGAGAGAGACGTTCTCCAAATTCTGTCCCTAAAAACTGTAACATCAAATGCAAGAAAGCAGTAATAAATAGAGAGAAAGACAGAAAGAAAGAAACAGGGGCAGAGACTGAGATATAAAGGAAAGAAATGGAGGAAAAAAAGATAAATGAAACAAAAGAGGAGGAAGGAGGGAGGAAATGGACCCTTGCTACTCCTTTGTTATGCTGAAATATTTGAGAGTTAACCTGATAATACGGAAAGAAATAAATACAACACCTTAGAGAGAGTTTTCATGTGTTGAATCTGCATGTCTTTACATCTTGATAATCAAAAGTATGAGGTGATGATCTTTTTAAAGCCACTAACAGAAAATTTAATCAGATTTTATCTGCTGTTCAATTCACTTTATTTTTCTTTATTTAGAAAGAAAAAACTATTAAGAAAGTAATTATCATCAAAAATGTCATGTAGTAGAACTGTAACATATTTTAGAACAAAATCATTTGTGAATTTGCTGTAGTTATTTTCTTCTCACATATATTGAAGAAATAAGAAAGTATGCTTTAATACTTAATTGAAGTTATCAAGACAATGTGTTGCTATAACTAGCTTTGTATTTCAATATCAAGAGATTTAACTTACTAAAAACATTCATACCCCATAACACACCCCTTTCCTGGAAAAACAAAACAGCAGTAATAACATAAATTGTGGTTTTGACTTCTAATTGATAAGTTACTGCACAGGTTTACACTTTATAAAAAGTAATTGAATTTTAAAATAAAACTTTTGTTTTCTCTGAATTTATGAATATTTAACACTTCTAAAAGAGCGAATGTCACAAAAGCATTAATACTAAGGATTTTTAAAAAGGCAAATAAACCTTAAATCAGCTTCCTTCCATATCAAACTTTTTAATTCCACATTGATATCAATATTACAAGTGAAATAGGTTTTGTAGGTCATATAATTTCTGTACACAGAAGCATAATACTCCACAGAAAAACCAGCACTAATTTTTAATACATTTTCTAATAAGAAGTTACCTCAGGGAAATTTCATCAGTTGACAAAATATTCAAGAACAAGTACAGGGAATGTCTGCCTGAATCTTTATAGGTTAAATGCATTATATAATGCAAACATTGAATTGTGTTTTGCTGATGGAGCCACTGAGAGCATTTTAGTTTCATTTTATCTTATTTTGAATTATAGATTCTGTTTATGTGATGCCTATTACCATTATTTTTTATTGGCTGAGGCAAAATATGATTTCCCATTGTAATGGCTTCCTATTTTACTTCCTAAAGTAGATAGTAAATGCATGAATCATAATTGAAAAATAGAATGAAGAAGTGTTAATATTATAATATGTTAAAAACAAAATAAATGTTTGTGAGAATCAAAACAGTCCCTCTGATTGATGAAATCAGAATATAAAAGTGAGCACTGGATTGACATCACTGAAAATGATAGAGTCAGGAAATCTAGAGCTCTGTTTCCTCACAGAAACAACCAAAAAAGCTAGCAAAAATTCTCAGAATCAACTTTTGCAGATGCTGTACTGTAATCAGAAATTACAATGGCCAAGGGAAAAGCTTCAGAAAAAAAGAACTTGCTACATTGTGGGCTAAGAGCTCTGTGGCGTTTAAAAATACCTGCCTGAAGTCTCCCTCTCCCAGATGGACTGCAGCCATGGAAACAGCAGTCTAAACTCCTGGTGCAGGTTGAGAGTGCCAGAGGGAACAGCACAGGCAGTATTTGCAAAGAACTGTGGTCCTGTGGTAATTCGCTGGAGGCTCCCTTAAGGACTGGCAAAAGGGCTTATTTTTGTTTCATCCAACTTTGCGTATTTCCAAATAGGTAAACTGAATAGACCTATAACCATTAGGGAAATAAAATTCTTAATTTTAAAACTCTCAAAAAGAAATCATAGTGTCTATATGGTTTCTCTGGAGAATGTTCCATGTCATCTCTTACAGAAAATAAAAGTAAGGTGCCATCACTTTTTTAAAGTTAGTATTACCCTCATACCAACATAAACACACAAAAAAATCCTTAACAAAATATTAGCAAATGACTAACTCAGGCTTACTCCAGAAATGCAAACGAATTTGATTATTTGAAAAAGTAATCACTGTAACTCACCATATTAATCGGTTAAGAGAGAAAAATCACATGATTATATCAATTGATACAGAAAAGAAATGTTGAAATTCAACACTCATTCATAATAAAAAACTCTCAGGAAAATAAGAATAGAGGTGAACTTCCTCAGTTTGATGGAATGTCTCTAAATAACCTGCAAACCGAAGACTTAATGCTTTCCCTTAAAAATCCAAAACAAGAAGTCAAGATTTTCTGCTATCACCACATTTATTTGACAGGGTGCTCTAATTTCTAGCCAGTGAAATAAGGCAAGAAAAGGAAATAATAAACATGCAGTTCAAAAAGCAAGAAATAAAATGCCTCTATTTGTAGATGACATCATGAAATATGCAGAAAATCCCAAGGAATCTACAAAAAAGTATTAGAAATAACAACCGAGTTCAGCAACATTTCAAGATATAAGATAAGGGGCACCAGGGTTGCTGAGTGGGTTAAGCTTCTGCCTTCGGCTCATGTTATGATCTCAGGGTCCTGGGATCAAGCACCATGTTGGGCTCTCTGCTCAGTGGGGAGCCTGGTTCCCCCACTCTCTCCGCCTGCCTCTCTGCCTACTTGTGATCTCATTCTCTCTCTCTCTGTCAAATAAATAAGTAAATAAATAAAATCTAAAAAAAAAAAGATATAAGATAAATGCTTTTAAAAACCAATTGTATTTTCATGTAGTATTAATAAGCACATAAATATAGACATTTAATACATCTATTATAATCACTCAAAAATGAAATACTTTGGTGTAAACCTAATAAAACAGGTGTAGGAATTTTATATTGAAGCCTACACAACTCTGATGAAAAAAGTCAAAGAAGACCTAAATAAATTGAGCAATATACTGTGTTCATTATAAGACTCAATAGAAAAGGTGCCAATTCTCCCCAAACTGGAATATGGATTAAACATAACTCCTATCACAGCAAGATTTTTGTAGATATTGATATTTTTCTTCTGAAATTTATATGGAAAACCAAAAGAACTAAAACAGCTACAACAATTTCCAAAGGGAAGAATAGAGAGGAGTAAGTCCATACTGATTCCAAGATGAATTATGTAAGAAGTAACCAAGAAAGACAAAGGTTCACATAGAAATTTGTTCACAGATGTTTGTAACCACTTCATCCATAATAGTAAAAAATGGAAAACAAACTAATATCCTTCATCAGATGAAATGTTAAAAACAAAAACAAAACCCAAAAACCTGTGGGACATCCATACCTCAGAATACTACTCAGAAATAAAAAAAGAACTGACTATTGACTTAACCACCAAACTGAAGGAATCCTCAGAGAATTATGTTGAGTAAAAGAAAAGCCAATCCCTACAAGATTCATACTGTTTGGTATTTATATAACATTCTTGGAATAATAGAATTAAATGGTGGGCCAGGTAGAAGAGGTGTGGGTAAATCTATGAAACAGCAACATCAGGAATCTTTAGAGTGATGAAATCTTTACTTGATCAATGTCAATACTCAAATTGTAATATTGTAGTGTAGTATTATAAGATGTTAGCATTTGGTACATTTGAAAGGGTACAGACAGGGTCTCTGTATTATTTTAGATCCATGTAAATCTACAATTATCTCAAAAAAAATGAGTTGAAGAAAAAGAGGGTTATATATTTGGTATATACATCATTGATCAAAGAGTCCTTGGGAATGAAATTGTTTGGCAGAACACTAAGATGTAATTTTAGGCAAAAAAAAAGTTGATTAGTTGGGCAGAAAACTACTCGTAACCTACCGCTCAGTTTCCAGAACTATGACAATCCACAGAAAGTTCACAGTTCCTTTGCAGAAGGATTCTACATGCCAGTTGTAGTAATATACAATGACTATTGTTCTAGGATTACTCCAGAGGAGCTGTGATCTAGTTACCAGAGTAGTTTTGCACAGAAACAGGGTACACCTAAAATTTTCAAGAGTTTTCAGTTACTGCTCTGCCTGACTCTGACTCCAATTCTTGATGCCCTGAAAAATCACTGTGATCTACTAAAAGAGAATTTATTGAATTCAGGTTTTAAAGGGTCTGTAGACCTAAAGGTGTCTCCTCCTTCATTCTGAGACCACAGATTTATCCGATGGTAATTTTCCATTCACAGAATATATTTAGTAACTACCAGAATCCCTAGATCAATTCCCTGACCCCAGGAATGGCAGGAAAGAATGGTCCAAAGAAATGTCCCTGTCAACAAAAATAGTAAAAAAAAAAAAAAAAAAAAAGGCAATTCTGCAGCCAAGGAGGTAGTTGCCCTGTTTAGTGCTATCATGAAATTCTTGAACACTGCAGGTATGGTCAATACCACTAAGTATCTATTTAACATAACTGTTTTGTTAAAGCAAAAACAGGTACATTGTGGAGGAAGTCTATTTATTGATATTCTACTTGATAATCATCAAAACAACTCTATTTGGTGTTACCATTTTAACCTGCAGTTATGTGGGTGGCATATTTACTCGAGCAAATCAAAGCACACTTTGGCATTTAGAATGCAGTAATCAGTCTATTTTTTTAAATCACTATTAGCAAAGAAAATCAAAAGTACTTTATTTCCATATAGTAAGGAAAATAGTACACCTTTGAATACTTGACTCAAAGGTATGTCAAGTCTGTTCCCTGTGAAAGTAAGTCCAAACGGATCTCGATTATCATGATATCCCACAGAAAATGATGTATCTATTTCATTGATGAGATTATGCTAATTCCTAGTGAAGAGGAAGTAGAAAACATTTTAACTGCCCTTCTAAAATACATGTCTGACAGAGGATCAAAGATAATCCCCAGGGAACCACAGCTGTTTGAAACATTAATTAAGTTGCCAAGGTTCCAGGAGTTTGTAGTATGTTGCAAGATTACCTCTAAAGTGAGAGACAAGGTGATGAATCTTGCACTGCCCACCATGGAAAAGAGTCCCTTTTTCGATTCTGATGGCAATATATATTACCTTTGGAATAACCTGTAAAGCTGTCAGCCTTAAAAGGTGTATGGAAAAAGAAAAAGTGTTCATCTTTTTCAGCTTCAGTGCTATACTACCACATGTTCTATGCCATATAACAGACCCAATATTTTCAGACATGTTTTCTTGCTGACAAAGATGTCTGTGTGGTCTCTGTCAAGCCCCCCAAATAAGAATCCACAGAAAACATCTAGAATTCTGCTTTCCTGTCATGCTTACTTAACAAATATTTCTATTGGAAAACCAGCTTCCAATTCACTACCAGGCTCTGGGAACGACAAAATATCGGATTGAGGTACCCCAAATGGGAACCCTAAGTGGCAATTATTAATCCACCAAAACATAAAATTGACACAAACACCATCATCCATTGTAGAATTGAAATGATATACATGAGACGCAACCAGTGCTGGCCCAGAAGGCACCAGTAAATTGAACAAAAAGTTACTTAAAACACTCATGGTACCTAATTTACACTTCAATGCCTTTTCCCTCTCCCAATGTATAGCACAATGTGGTGTCATCTCAAAGACTACAACTTCCATTAGAGAGGCTTCCTCTTAGAGCTACAATCTCTGGATTCAGGTGTGATTTCCCTCGTTGCCCCATCAGACCTAAGTATGGCTCAAGTGCTTCACTGTCACCAGCCTTGGAGTGTGGCTCTGCTATTTTTGATTGTTTATATTCTACAACAGTTTTGCAAGGTATTAAGTATACTTAAAAAGTTGAACTTTGAACATTTAATCTGTTTCTTGCTATGATCAGAGAAATATTGAATTTTTTCTCTTTGCAGTAGAATTATATAAGAATTTTACTACATATACTAGCCAGTATAACCATGGAAGAAAAGAAACAAACGTTAAAAAAAAAAAAAAAAATATTGACAAGGAAGAAATAAAAAAAAAATAGATTGACATGATTACAAATATATGACTGTATCGTTCTATAACCTGAAGAACATGCAGATAAATTATTAGAATTATTCATTTCATCTAGCAAGTTTAATGACAAAAACACAGATGGAAATCACTTGTGTTACTATATGCCATCAATAAACAGAAAATTTAAAGGTATCTTTTACTATAACATCAAAAATATCAAATAAATATGAATTAATCTAACAAATGTCAAGATCTCCCAAAATTAGATACAATATATATAAAATGTATAAATAATGTATACATACTATACATATAATATATATTATGTAGTACATATAATATAGATTTTTATATAATTTATATATATTTAAATTTATATCTACATGGTATCTTTACAAAAAAAATACACTCAGTTATATATACATGCATGCATACATACACTTGCTTTATGAAAAATGACATTGTTGATGAGTGGATCAAATACTGAACAATCTGACTAATAACATAGAAAAAAACGTCTACACACACAAAAATCTGTTTCAAGTGGATTACAGATGTAACTGAACAGAAAAATGATAAAAATTATAGAATATAATTAGCAAAATATCTGCCTGGTCAAGTGGACAGGAAATTATTTCATAAATAACTCACAAAATGAGTGATAATAAAGGGCTATATGAAAATAAAAGAGTAATTACAAAGGGATTTATTAAATTATAAGTTCTGCTCATCTAAATTTCCACTAAAAGTGAGAGAGAAGTCATAAAGTGAGAGAAAGGATTTACACCTTTTGGAATATTTACAGACTAGGAAATTGAAACCAAATCTGCTGAAAACACTAGACAACTTGGAACATATTATATATACATGTATATATATATTATAAATATTTTTATGCATATGTGTACATGTATGACATATATGTATGTATATATGACACATATATATAAACTTAGAATATGTAATGTGTATGTATATTTCTATATCTTAGATATATTAAGGCAGTGAGAAATAAGTCTAAGACCAACAACAGAGAGAAGAAAACAAAAAGAAATAAGAGATCTATCCAAGATTTAGGGCTCTTTATTCTGTTGGTTCACTACTAGTACTTTCGAATAGGTTGTCAAAAATTAGGATCCTTGATGAGTTCCTCAAGCTTGGAGTTATGAACCCAAAGGACTACACTCCTAAACAAAGAGTAAAACAGAAATAGACCAGAAATTGAACTAGAATTATCACTAAAGAAACTCACTCTGAAGTAAGAGAAAATAGTCCCAAGCCATAACTTCTATAACAACATTTGATATACAATTTAAAAATTACAGGCACACAAAGAGACAAGACTGAACAGGAAACTAGGAGAAAAACAAACAAATAGAAACAAACATAGGTAAAACAGATAACAGAGATACCACACAGATTTTTAAAGTGACAATTCCAAATAGAATAAAGACTTAGGTCTTTGGCAAAAGACAGAGATATTTGGTAAATAGATGGATAAATAGACATTAGAAACAAATTTTAGTTTTTAAAAGAAAGAAACAAAGCAAGAACTAAGGTATATTTGTGTAACAGAGATAAGAAACTGTTGAGAACAGAATTAGTGATCTAGAAGATATGTCAGAACACAATATCCAGAACTATGCACAGAGAAAAAGGATGAGTGGTTGAGTAAGGGGTAGAAATATGGGATGTGGAGCGAGAAAATCCCAGAAGAGAGAACACATGACAGAAACTGTATTTAAAAATACAATGACTGAGGAAGTTGCAAAACTGTTGGAAGATTTTAAGCCACATATTCAAGAAGCCTTCCAACTTTAATCAGGATAGGTAAAACGAAACATCTAGATATATTTGAAAGAGTTAGATAAATAACTGAAAAAGAAAAATAAAGAAAAAATGTTAAGATTATGGATAAAAGGATAGACAATACTCAAGGGAACAATAGAGTGATGGCAAACTTCTCAACAATGATAAAAACAATGGAATCCAGAAAATACTGGCAGAATATCTTACATGAGTAGAAAATTAATAAGTAGCAACCTAGAATTCTATAACCAGTGAAAATATTACCAAGAACAATGCAAAATGACATTATGACATTTGCAGACAATAACAAAAACAGAATTTGTCACCAGTGATCTTGTTCCAATGAAAATACTAAAATTTCTTATTCAGGCAGAATAAAACTAATTCCAGCAGCAATTTCAGTGATGCATCAATGAAGGAAAAACAATGAAAATTCTAAATACATAAGGAAATATAAATTATGTTGCTTCTCATAAATAATGTTAACATCTTATTCATTGGTTTATAGTTTATCAAAATGCATCATGGCAATGATCATGAATCAGGAGAAAGATAAGTGGAGTTGAAATGCTCCAAAAGTCAAACAATACTTTCATAATAATGAAAGGTTCAGCTCAACAGGAAGCTGTAACAATTAAAAATCACTTTGTAACTAATAACCTCGCCTCCCACTAAAACAGTGAAAGGACAAGCAAGCTCTGAAAAGAAGATGTTTATAACAAGTATGTTCAAAAAAGGCTATTATCCCAGGGCACCTGGGTGGCTCAGTGGGTTAAAGCCTCTGACTTCGGCTCAGATCATGATCCCAGGATGCTGGGATCAAGCCCCGCATTGGGCTGTCTGCTCAGCAGGGAGCCTGCTTCCTCCCTCTCTCTCTGCCTGCTTCTCTGCCTACTTGTGAACTCTGTCTGTCAAATAAATAAATAAAATCTTAAAAAAAAAAGACTGTTATCCCAAATAGATAAGAAACTCCTATAAATATGTAAGAATAATGTCAGCTGTAAATATCTATAAAATGCAATGCATATGAAAAGACACTCAACTTTTTTACTGATCAGGAAAATGGAACCTAAAACAACAATAAACACTTTCATGCCTGTACTAGAATAGTTAATGAAGAAATCTTAAAATACCCACTTTTGGTGACAGTACATGGAAGAGGAACATTGAAACTCTGCAAATGTGAGTATAAATGCTAAAAACATTTTTTATGCGGCAACAACATTTAAAATATAATTAAAGTTCCTATTTTGATTCATTACCCTCAGTAATATGAAGTTAGGATATACAAGGAAATTAGTAGACATCCCTTTTCCCATTCCTTTTACCACAGACTGTATGCATTCTCTACTTAAAGTGTGCAAACACATTTCTCAGAACCCAGAAATCCCCCTAATAGGTTTAGACCAAGACATATGTGCATATATAAACCAAGAGACATGTGTAAGGAAACTCAGATCAGCTTCATTCCTTTTTAAAAATATTTTATTTATTTGTTTATTTATTTATTTTGATTTGAGAGAGAGAGCAGGGTGCCAGGGTCCAGCCTCGGAAGGTCCAGGTGTCCCCAAAGGAGGGGCGGTGTCGGTGAGAGGAATGGGGGAACTACACAGCGAGTTCTGGTCAGTAGTCAGGCATCTCATCTTTATTTTGATTTTAGAGCTTCTTGTATAGGCAGTTTACATGGGGTAGGGGGTTACATTTGGGCAAAGGACATTAAAAGGTTTAAGCACTTATCAGACAATTTTTCTTTGTTCAGCACATGTTATTCTAGTTAAGCTAAAACGGGAAAAGACTGGCGCCAGGGATGGGGGACAGGGTCTTGCTTCTTGAGTAATCATATCCCTCAGAAAACCATGGGAGGTAGCACAAATATGTGCTTTCTGGTAACTTATTCTGGGCTCTGCAGGAAAACAGGATATAGGTTAATGGAAAACGAGAAGCTATAGGGATGAACTAGACAGTAAAGAACTGTAGGAAAACAAGATATAGGTTAATGGGAAACGAGGTGCTATCTGAAGAAACTAAGTATATAGGAGAAAAGCAAGAATGAGAAGGCGTTACCTTTGTAGGAGGCAGGGTGTATTTTAATGGCTCGGTTTGTGAAAGCCTTGGACAAACATCAACTTACGTAGGAAACCGTCTATTGCAGTACACATCTAAAGTTCTCCATTGTCCTAGGTACAGAATAATTTATCTCCTGGAAGTTGCTCTGCCCACAAGCCTGAGAGATGTTTGCAGCAGATTAGCAAGGGGCTCTTTGTTTGAGAGAGATACAGGGATCAGAGGAAAAGGCAACAGATTATCAGACCATGCTTATCAGCGGGGCTATCCAGCCCTCAGCAGGATTAGGCCTGCATTTGCTCAAACCTTAACCTTGCGGGGCAATACCTGGGACCAGGCCTCATGACTCACAACAGCAGGGATAGGAGCAGAGGCAGAAAATCTCAAGCAGACTCTATGCTGAGCGTGGAGCCCTACTTGGGACGCAATCTCATGACCCTGAGATCATAACCTGAGACAAAATCAAGAGTCTGACGCTCAACCAACTGAGCCACTCAGGCACCCCTCAGCTTCATTCCCAATAGCCCAATTCTGGAAACTACCTAAGTGCCCATTAAGAACAAAATAAACAAAGCATAGAATATTAATACCACTGAATACTATATAATAATTAAAGTAAATGAACTCGTTTGCATGTAGCATGATGAGAGATGGCCTTAAAGAATCATTTCACTCTCCCGTTTGGTAGCTTAGCGAGAGTTGGCTCAGCTGGACTAAGTTGAGGGAAATTAAGGTTGATTTCAACATTACTGACATTGGAGACTGTTCCCTCCAATGGCCCCTTGGTATGCAGACCTTGCCTCTCCATACGTATAGTGCCTAGCCCAGGTCCTGGACCTGAGGACCCCTCTATAAATTTTATGCTATTTAGAGAAGCCTGATGTTCCCCACTGAATTTTAGGCTAATCTATAAAAATACAGAGTGGTATGAGGGTACATTTCTCACTCATTTTTACAGTGTGTTGGTCATGCCCAGCCTGCTGGTTGACCTCGGGCCCGATCTGTTCATATTGTGGCCACAGTGCACACAGAACATACATGTCCAACCTGCACTGCCAAAAAAGAGCTCGCAAGACTGCATGTGCTCTACCACTTCTCTAACTGTAAGATTTCCCAATTAAATCCTATGTTTTACCTGTATTACACACGACAAGTGTTCTGTATCGATGATTCAGTTGCTTGATCTAACAACTTGGATAAATCTCACATACATAATGTTGAGCCCACCCCCCCAAAAGTCACTCACAAAAGTATACAAACTGGGTGATCAGTTTACAGAAGTTCCCAAATAAGCAAAGCTAAAATAGAACATTCGGCATTAGGATATTGGTCCCTTTAGGAGGAGAGGGAGTAGTGATTAGAGCAAAGAGACCTCTGGAGAGCTAATAATGCCCTATTTCCAGATCTGTGGGGTCACATGTAGAATTGATGGGCGGTGATCATTCAAGGTGCATTTGTGTTCTGTGTATTTTACCTTCTGATCAACCGATGCTGTTTAAAGTTGCTACATTAAACAATAAAGTGTTAAGTGTATTTAGCATAGTGAACATGTTGCAGAGATAGTTTGCATTCACTAAATATTCCCTGTTCTTCTCTATTTTTCCCAGCCTGCCTTTCAGTTAATTTTGAGACAGGAACAGAAAAGACAGTGTGCAGAAGAAGCAGGTGTCACTTCTAGGCAGAGGCTCTTAGGAGCTACTGTCTTCCTCCATCTTTCTGTTGTGTTGCCATGGTGCCCTTGGAGGCCACATGTTCCAGATGGTGTCACTACCAGATGGAAGGAGGCTTCCCAACTCCCATAAATCTTTATGTGTGTGTGAGAAATGAACCTGTGTTGCATTATGCAGCTTAAACTTTTTGAATTATGCTATTACCAATGTCAACATTATGAACAAAAAATAGATCAATAAAATTTGGTGGTAAAAAGGAAGAGGGGGAAATTATACATACTCTGGTTTCTTGCTGCTCAGGGTAATGAATAAACTATATTAAAGATAGAAACCTCTTGGGGCACTGGTGCAATGGGTTAAGTGTCCGACTCTTGGTTTCAGCTCAGGTGGTGATCTCAGGATCTCGGGATCCAGCCCCACGTTGGCCTCTGCGCTCAGGGTGGAACCTGCTTAGAAGAGTTTCTCTCCCTTTGCCTGTCCTCTTCCCCAGCCTCTAAAATAAATAAACTTTTTTTTTTTTTTAAGAAAACTCTTGCAAACTTAAATTTCGAAAGTTGTCATTGGACCAAAATTATATCTTTAAATTATCACAGGAAACACCCACAAAAAAGCAAACATAATTTGTTGTGTGTGCATAGAATGTATCTGGAAGATATACAAAAAAATGTTTGGTTGTTTCCAGAGACAAGAACAAGTGAATGTATTATATGCACAAGCCACAAGTAAGAATTAAATTTACAAAATGTTATAGCTGATTACAAAAAAATAAAGCATTCTCTGTAGATGCGCACTTTCCATTTAAGAAATCATTTGCAATTGCTTGAGTGCCTTATTGTGTCTAAAATGGTCTTGAAAATATTAGTGAAATACAGGCATAAACAGTGTCTAATTCATCTTAAAAGGATATATAGCTGATCTCAGCAAGTGATAATTAGATTTACCAAACACTCAAGATTCAGTAGGTAGAAACGTTATGTAAAAATTAAACTAGGATCTCATTTCTTCCTCATAGCTCTTCGTGTTTCAACAATTATGCTCGAAGGTAAAAGCTTAAAGGTCCATGGAATTTAAAACACAAGAGGGAATCACTTCTTTTTCGACCACTCTGACTTTCTCCAGGTAAAGATCAGTGAAAGTCCTGATTCTGTAGGTAGAAATGGGTAAATGAAATATAAAGAGAGAATTTTATAAATAACTTCATGATTTTTTTTAAGATTTTATTTATCCATTTGACACAGAGAGAGAGGTCACAAGTAGGTAGAGAGGTAGGCAGAGAGAGAGAGAGAAGGAAGCAGGCTCTCCGTTGAGCAGAGAGCCCTATGTGGGGCTCAATCTCAGGACCCTGAGATCGTGACCTGAGCTGAAGGCAGAGGCTTAGCCCACCGAGCCGCCCAGGCGCCAAATTCATCATTTTGACTCTGTGTCAATAATGGTATAAGCTAGACATTTAATATGTATTTTTCTGCCAGCACATGGTCTAGCAATTCAACACAATATTCTCAAACTTACTCCTGCCAGGAACACACATGTAGGGGTTCTGTCTACCATGAAAACCACCTTCACAGGTCAAAGATTCGCTCTTCCATGTGCCAAATTGTTACGGCGAACACGTAGGAATATTTATCATTCATTAGTTTTTTGCGATCCTGTCAATAATTTCTATGGATAGCACCTCATAGAGTAATAATAACTCCAGAAACCATAGGTTTAAGGGGCCACTTTTAATAATGTGTCTTCAAAAGGCACAGTTTAGTAGGTGAAGCATGCATCATAGTTCCAACACGGTGAAAGCTGGAGAACTTATTATCCTCTTCAAGACTCTGTGACTTTACATAGACTTTCAACTCTAGCAAAAGTTAAATCTAAGTCACATTATGACCAGATGATTTAGTTTAAACTCACAGGAAAGCCACTTCATCTCCTTCATCATTCTCGCTGCCCTTTGCTGACCTTTCCAAACCCCATTACATCTGTCTGATGATATGGTGTTCTTTCATACCTTGATTGAGGGGTTTATTGATTACACTCACTGCTCTCCACTATTTATAAATAGGCCTGAAAGTGAGAAGGTTTAAATTTGGTAATGAAAGAAAGGCTTTTTCATGACAGCCACAAGATTTCTTGGACGGTTTATCTGATGAGCTGTCAAAGGATAGTCGCACCCAGGAAAACTCAGCACCTGAGCCAAAAAAAAACAAGAACAACAACAAAAAAACCTCACAGTACATCCAGGAAACTCTGGAGATACATGTCTAGTAACTGTGTAATCCTTACTGGGGAACCGAAAGCCTTCTTGACTGCTAGAATATTTCATTTCTTCCATATACAAACAAATACGTAAGAGAGAAAGAGCTTGTAAGAATATAGTTGAGCACAAATTTTTCATGTATGTGTGTGTATATATATATATATTTTTTTTTCTTTTTCTTTTTCACTAAAAGCTGACTCAGGACACAAGGTAGTGTACTGTACCTAAGTAGTGGTTTACTTAGGAAGTGATCCAAAGGAACACGAGTGACAAACATAGGGAAGTAAAAAGGGAGTGGAGGGAGGCAAGTCAGGAGGATGTGTTACCCATTTTGCAGCTGCTACTGGTGACTGGTGCATGAAATGATGAGAATGTCTGAGAAGACTGTAAGATGTCATTCAGAACAGTCGGCCTAGAAGGCAAAAATGGAAAGCACTTATCCCTTGGCTTCATTCTCCCATTGAATGAAAGCGGCCCCTTGAACTTAAATCCCAGGCATTTGGGTTATATATAGAAAGAGTGCTGAGCTGATTCCCCTGGGGCCCCAGAGCACAGAGTCATAGGAACCTCTGAGCTGGAACAAAGATTTACTTTGCATTAAGTGAGAGCTGCCCTCATGCTAAGCTGGTCTAAGCCTACGCAGCATAGCTTGGCTTGCAACAGGGGCTGGTATGAGAGTTGGGCCAAGAGGCTTTTGTAAGCTGCACTGTATGTGTCTGATAGTTTCCTACTATAAATACAGCTTTTAGTGTTTATCAGTGTTTGATCCTGATTATCTGAAGGACCCCTCTTCATACTTGACAATGTGTAGAAGACCTGAAAAGGAAAAGATATTTATGCCTACACATTTATTAAACGTCTGTAATAATTCTGACATTTTACATTGAGAAAAATATCGGTGAGGAAATATTTCCTTAATTAAATATCTGGGGTAGCTAAGTGGTAGTCTTGGCTTTGGACCTAGGCTTCAACAGAAAAACCTTGGTAAAATATTTAGTAGAAGTTGGATAATATGGCATTCTAGCAGCCATTAATAGTAACTGATGACCATCAAACTGCACAGATTGGAATTTTCCATTATCATCCTAAGTAAATATCTGAAGACTCATTAAAAGTTCTGCTATTTAAAGAGGAGGACATATTAAACTAAAAACCATCCTAATGACTCAGCTCAATAGAGTGCAGCACATAAATTATATAATTATATAACCTGCCTCAATAAAACGGGATAATGAAGTCTTAAGCTGTGATTAGAGAAAGAATGTCAGTGTATCCGTTACTGTTAATCTCCCATATCTTCATTTTTTTTTTTTTTCCTATCAAATTCTGTCCTGCATCTCCTTGGAACACCCGACAGACGTAATACTAACTTCAGGGTATTTGTTGAGAGAATAAAATTAACATATAAATATAAAAGTAAACCTATTAGGAATGTTATCCTAATGGACTACATGGCCTACTAACTCCAAGGAAACATTGCATAATCCCATGTTTCCCAAACTTTAGCTTTCATACCTATCACCTGTAGACCTTGTTAAGATGCATCTTGTATTAACGTTTTTTAAGATTGCATACTGTTTTCTCTTAAATTGACATTTGACATTTTCAGCCCAGTATCCTTATAAGCCACTTATTATCATTCTATATTTTCCTTAGAGTTGTTATATATAGCAAATCAAAATACCATCTTTATAGAGTCCCTGGAATCTCAGAGTCTGAATGAGAGCTGCATTTACAGCCTGAGTCTTTACCCCTGACATTTAAAGTCCATACCTTTGACAGACCTTTTCATTCCCACAGTTCCCAAATTGTGTGGTCTCTCCTGACCCCATTACAAAACTTACAATCTTTTGTGGGTTTCAAAAGTGACAGAAAAATATCCTATTAATTCTGCTGCGTGATAATTAGGTCTTACTCCACTTTCCTGCATTGGTATATTTACAGTTTAATATTATTCACTGTTTCTTAAAGGAGTGAAATTCTTAAAAAGGTTTCCTAAAACTAGATTATATCTAACAGGAAAGACCAAAAGTGATCATATGCCTAGTTATGCTAATATACGTTATGCCTTTTGTTTTCTTTCATTTATACACCCTGGCAGTTTGGTGAGACCGTGACTCAAATGAATGATTATAATAATGTATTTGTTAATGATTGCACAAGTACTCTATGATTAGTCTTAATTCAGTTATGAATCAAATCAATAATCTGATAATAATGAAATTATGGCAACTTTATATTATGAGTTTTAGTAAATAAAATTATATAAATATATAAGTTCACTGGAAAAAAAAATCAGTGCCCTAAAATTCTAAAAATATAGTGTTCATCCAGATTAAAGAAATATAGTAAGTTAATTTTCTAACTCGAAATTGTCTTAGTGGCAAGGTTTCCTTTGAATTTCATTTTTCAACTATCTTAAAGCAAATACACAAACAAGTATAAAAGGAAAAGAAGAAAAGCAAACCCACAAAGAGAAGAGTACTAAATCTTCCATATACTACAAGAACTGTCTGTATGAAAAAACTTTTCAAGCAAAATTTGCCATTTTCAATATAGATAGGTTTGGAAGAAAATTAGCTATCATATTAAAATAGTAATGAGCTCACATTCTTTTTTAGAATTCAATGTCTAATTTAGTAACAAGTGGGCCTTCCAAAGAATGTTCTAGATACATGGTAGGGATGCGATATAAATTTTTGTGTTAGGACTGCTTCCCATTAAAAGGAAAATTGCCTCTTTTTTTGTCTTTCAGTTACTTGCGATCAAATTGTTGGCTCAGTGTCTGTGATCATGCTGGTGGTGGCTGCATGCCAGATTAGCAATAATGCGAACCTGAGTCTATCAGCTCGAGGTAGTATTGCTGGCATGAGCCTCTCCAGCACTTAATTTAATTAGATGAAGCGTCCATTGTTGAAACTGCTGAACACAGTATTTTTGACTGAGCCAAGGAAGAATCTAATTTATTAGACCTTTGAAAGTGGGCTATGGAAGTGTTATTGTGTCTCACAGCAACTGCCATGTTTTGAATATAAATTCTGAATCCCAAGGAAAGCAGTATTTCAGGGATCTATCCTGTCTTTATTGCTGAAACGCTAGGCATTTTTCTTTGGAGCTATGCACCCTATTATGATCTTGGTTATTGTTGGCTTGCAAGTTAGAATACAGTTTCCCATTATTATTCCACAAAGAAATTTGGTGCTGTGATGGGAGTAGTGAGCCGGGATTAAGGAGACCTACATTTTATTTCATCTTTGTTTTTTATTGGGTGATATTGAACCTGCCATTTCATTCCAGTGGACTCATACACAAGAAAGATAGTCGTTTCTCTAGAAACAAGAACTATTAAAAACCTTACAAGATAAATTCTAAAAGGGACTTTCAGATATATAGGGGAAATGAAATTAATTTTTATTGAGCAACTGCTGTGTACTTACTCTCAACTAGCAAATGACCGAACAAAGCAAAAAATAACAACAAAAAAACAACCCTCAGTACTTGTCCCAAAAGAGATTCTATCCAAAGAGAAGGACTAAAAATGACCAATATGCCTGCTAAGAATATACCAATTTTGTGATTAATTTGGAAATTAATTTGTAGATTATATTCAACTTTGGCAAAAAAGGAACATTTAAATTTGAGGCCAGACATAAAGAAGAAAGCAACTGTGGATATATTTTATGCTCTTTTTAGGAAGAAACACATTTTTTACTCTTTCTTTAAAAGGAATTGAAAGTATTTGCCTCTGGAAATCAGTTTTCCTTGCACAAGACAGTAGACATACATGTTAAAGTGATAGGGACTATTCACTGACATCACACAGCAGTTGCATTTACATTTACTGAAAAGATATTTATTGAATGCATCATCTGTGATTTAAGTAGCATCCTGGATCTTGAGGATGCTGCAGAAAATCAGACAGACATGGTCTCTATTTTAAATTGCTAATGGGATTTACAATCTAGTGGGGATACTGACACACCAAAAAATCAAGTATTACATTACAAAGGATACTATGGTGCAGTGAAGGATATAATAGAAGGATCTAGCCTTGGCTGATGAGTTCAAAGTAGGCTTCCCTGAGGAAATTATCTTCAAGCTATTATGTGATAGGTGGATAGAAGTTAGCTAGGTAAGTTTTGAGATGACTAAGCTATTATGCCTTTTGGTTCTTATTGAAATATGTATTATTTTCTATTTTTCTAGCTGGATTAGCTCTATTATTTATCAAGGGAATATGGCATAAATATAAAGAAAAATAAATGTTAATCTAAGGCTAAATGTCTATAGAGATTCAAATATTTTAGATTGCCATAAAGAAAAAAAGGAATAAAGGTAAAAATCTTCAATGTGCATTCATACTTCTTACACAGATTGTTAGTATAGAATGCAAATGGTTAAGACATTTAGGTGCTTTAAAAGATAAAACTCAACGTAATTTGCCTCTGAGAATATTTCTGACTAAAAATGTAGAACTTTTGTTTATTACTACTATTTATTATCTTTATATTATTTTAAATAAAAATCCTGTATAACATTTTGTTCTTCTGGAGATAACGAAAGGTTTTTTGTTTTTAGCACATTGCAATTCTTTGTTATTAAGTGGCTTTGGTATGGGAAAGTGGTCCACACCAGCGCTAGCCAGAGAGTGCACAGCAAAGAGAGCACTGACATCCATTAACAACAGCATTTTTCAACTTTCAGTGAGCATCTGAATCACCTTGTGAACTTGCTAGTATGTCTACGATCACTCAGTAATACCACTGTGGCACCTGAGAATCTATATTTAGAACAAACTCCTAGGCAAAAATGTGTTTCCTTCCCTTCAAACTACACTTTGAGTAACAGAGTTAGTTTTAGACTTTGTTAAAGATTTCAGACTCTATTTTAGAACAACGGTAAGGCATCAAGGCATTATAAGCAGGATAGTGACATGATGTGATTTTTATTTTTAAAAGATTATTCTATGAAAGGACCTGAAGGGTTCTTAAGTGCATATTGTTAAGTAAAAGAAACCTGTCTGAGAAGGCTACATACGGTATGATTCCCACTTTATGATGATTGGGGAAAGATAAAACTAAGTTGCCAGGGGTCCAGGGGAAGATTGGAAGAATAAATAAATGGCACTGGAGATTTTAAGGCGGTGAAACTTTCCTATACTACAAATGTAATCGTGGAATCATGTCATTTTACATTTGTCAAGACCAACAGAATGTACTATTAACACAGAGTGAACTCTAATGTAAACTATGGACTTTAATAATAACACATCAGTATTAGTTCATCAATTGTAATAAATATATCACACTACTGCAGAATATTAATAATGGGGGAACTGTGCATGATGGCTGAGAAAAGGGTTATATGAGGACTATATTTTTGGCTCAATTTTCCTGTAAATAAAAAACTGCTCTAAAAATATAAAGTCAAATAATTAAGAAGAAAAAGATCGCTCTTGCTGCAGAGTGACAAAAATTTTTAGAATTCAAAAAATGATGCAGGGATGAAACTGATTTTACCTTGTAATTATTTCCCAATGCCAAATCAGTACAATGCAAAAATAAGGCCATTACCTGTATGCATCATCAATAATGCACAAGAAGTGTTCCCTTGATTCTTACATTAGTATAAAAATAAAAGTACAAAATAAACCTAAGAATCAAAAGGAACAGTTGAAAAGAGTTTCACTATGCCCACAAATATCGAACTATAATTCATTCATTTTTTTTTACACCATACCTTCAGTGTGTGGTTTATGTTGTTTAGGTGAGGGGTGATGAGGGAAAAATAAATCAAATGATAGTACATTTAGAGACAGAATCCAGGGGTGCCTGGGTTGTACAATCGGTTGAGCGACCAACTCTGAAACTCTTGGTTTCAGCCCAGGCTGTGATCTCAGGGTTGTGAGATGGAGCCCCGTGTCATGCTCCTCACTCAGCACAGAGTCTGCTTGAGACTCTCTCTTCCTCTTCCTCTGCCCCTCCCCACCATCTTCTCTCTCGCACATGTGCACGCACAAATAAATAAATCTTTTAAAAAATGAAGAAAAAAATCTATGCAACTTGATGATTCACAGGATATGAGGGCAAAGAGAATGTAATGTCCAGGATCACTCATAACCAACTGATGTAAATGACCAAATAGATGCTAATGTCTCTTGCTGATACAGAGATTAGGAGAAAAGAATGAATTATTACAAAGAGAATAACAGAACTAAAGGATCATAGATACATTACAATGATAATGGTAGTTTGAGAGAGGGGAAAAAAAACAATGGTAATGGGTGAGGAAACATACATAAATAACAAATTAAGAAAGGAAATCAAGTTATTATTATTATTTTTTTAAAGATTTTGTTTATTTATTTGACAGAGACAGAGATCACAAGTAGGCACAGAGACAGGCAGAGAGAGAGGGAGGAAGCAGGCTCCCTGCTTCGCAGAGAGCCCAATGTGGGGCTCGATCCCACGACCTTGGGATCATGACCCGAGCCGAGGGCAGAGGCTTTAACCCACTGAGCCACTAAGGCGCCCCAAGCTATTTATTCTTAATAAAGTCATAGTAAAATTGTGTTGAGGGTAGGTTGTATCTTGTTCTACTAAATATCATTTGAGTTATTAATTTCAGAGATGAAAGTACCTTGGCTGCTAGTAAGTTCCAGTGTATAAATATATGACTTTTTACTAGAAAAATGACAGAGGAAACAGTCAAAGAGTCTTCCAGAGACTGAGAGATCAGCATATTAAATGAGTTAGCCGTGAGGATGAGAAATCATACTGATGCATGGAAAGTGTGACCATAAAAATTAAGACTGAGTCAGGTACCAGGATCTTAAATAAATGAGAGGGACTATTGGGAGTTTGGTATACCATAAGAAGGGAGCAAGTCATCTTATAAGACAGGAGCAAGTCATGTATTCAAGTTTTATGAATCTTAAAACCGTAGGATTTTTTTTTAAAGTTCAGTGGTTAGGAACAAAGACCCTGATATGTATAGGACAAGAGAATAAAGAATCCCTCCAAAAGAAGATTTTAAGCATATAAAGGAGGTTGCTGACCATAGAATAGGAGTTCCAAGTGTTTGGAACAAAAAGAGAAAAGGATTTTAGAGAAGAGGAAGAACAAAAAGGTTGGAAAGACACATCTACTTTGGACAGATACAGGAAAGAAATTTCTACTTTTGTCTGGTACAAGAAAAAAAAAAAAACAACAACACAGGGTGAAAAGGCATAGAAAATGTCACCCCCATTAATTCCAGGAGGATATAGATTCTTCTACTTTATGAAAAAATCCCTATAGTTGTAGTGTGGGCCTGATGTTTCATTTACTTCCTTGGGTCCTGGAAGTTACAATTAATGCTGCAGTGATCTGTGATAAGGAGCAAACAATCATCGTGTGATCCTTCATGCTGTGGAGATGAGGAGGAGGTGGGGAGAGCACAGGAAGACGGATTCCCAATAGCATCATGTCAATAATCTGCAATGGGACAGCCAATTTTGATGTAGTAAACAGCATGACTGCACTCCAAATGTTCTTGAACTGATGGCAGGGGACAGTCCAGTACGTTTTTAAGGGCTACTTCTATCTTCTAAATTCATAATAAGAATATAAAAATATCATTTGTGGTAACTGGAGTTTTCCGTTATTCTTATTTTAATCTGTATTTAATAGGTTTTTGAGCAGCTGAAGTAATCCGCTATGAATTTTTTTTTTTACCTATATTCACATGACATTTATGTGGAAGCTGATCTTTAGAAGATTTAAATGTAAAGAACTACATTTCTATTTATTTTAGGTGACTCCTAAGGATTACATTAAAAGTTTCTTCTATTACGTGAAGTAGTAATTCAGAATATTATTAGAGCATTGAGAGTGCTTTTTAGCAATTCTCCTCATGCTGAGCCCTAGGTCATTTAAAATTTATGCTATGCACTCAACAGGAAAGTTATCAGGGTCCTGGGCTATGTGAAAATTGATAACATTCATCGATCAATGATGTATGAACTGAATCTACAACTTGTTTGTTTGGCTACACCTGCACTTCACTGACATTTTGATTCATATTCTTGGTAATATAAAGAAGAAGTCACATACATGCTGGAAAATAAGAAAACCATTTTGATACTCTAATGGTATCCAATTTGTGCAGCAGCCTCTGACTCTTCATCTTATCCAGGATCAAAATCATTTGAGTAGTTTTACGTGGAACATGTTCATTAAAATTCTGTGAGGAATTTTTTTTAGGGGGTTTATCCTTTTAGTAACACAGCTACCACAAACCCTATACATGTTTAGAATGAAAATATCTATTTTCTCTATTCTGGGAATTTTACCATAAATATAAAATTATGTAATACTCAATAGAATTTTTAAAAATGGTCAAATGTGTAAAGAATGGTTAAGATTTTTGTATTAGAGAAAAATGGAAAGTCCACTAGATTTCATTTACGATGGTCTGTTTAGGTCATTAGCTTTTTGTCATGCTCCTCTTGGACTCTGCTCCTTACAGGAGCAGAAGGCTTCAGTGCTTTCTGGACATATTTTGTCTCTTTTATTATATATATATGTCTCTCTGTCAATAGATTAATGTCTCATATCTAACCAGAGTTACTGCTAATTTTTATCTTGGCATATGAGGTTTTCATAATGAAGTTCATGCTTTCTTTTTTTTTTCCTTTTTTTTACCCTATGACCTGTGACTTTTTTTCCCTTTCCATCTTACGCTCAAATCTTTTGGTACCTAATTCTCCTATAGAATGAATGTCCTGCCCCTAAATCTTGAGCTGTGCAAACACTGGGATTTAAAAATATGCCACTCTATCCTGCCACTTATCCTAAAATCTCCAATGGAACTCAAAACTCTGCTGCTTGTGACCTTGAGGCTTGACATTCTGCAACAAGACTGACAAAATTTGAACCACTTGCTATGCACTGGACCTTGGATTATCTGCTTGATCATTCTCTCTGTGTGTCTACATTTCCTCTCATGAAACAACATGATGTTAATAAACATGCCTAACCTGTCTGGGTTGTTATGATGATTCAATGAGTTAATAGTTTTAAGTGCTTCAACAGTTCCTGGCACTATGTAAGCTTTCCACAAGTGCTTGCAAAATAATATGCTTACCTAACTATATATCCGGTTTATTTATTTCTTTATTCTAGTTTAGATTTCTTATAAATGATATTTACATTCAGCCCAACACTACTATCCTTTAAAACTTTTTCTGTGGGGCCTCATCATTGGTTTTGTCTTCCCCTGTTTTCAAATTGCTAGTGGCTTATATGAGTTACTCACTAAAGATTTTTCATGCATAAAATATCTCTCATATAGTTGTTTCAAGGACAAAATAGATAATATATGGTAAACACATACCAGAGTGCTGAGCATTTAGTAATGCTCAATAATTCTTATCTCAACACCCCATCTGCTTTGCTTATTGGAATGATAAGTCTCAGCTAGTCCTGCTGCAGACCTAGACTTGTTTATGACATTTAAGTAATCATGATTTAGAGTCAATAAACTTCGGGGCAGTAAGATCTGTTTGTACCTTCAACAGTTTTGACACCAAATATGTGGGTTTTCCACATCAAGAAATTTTCCAGTTCTCTCCATACATCAACTGGTTGACCTACAAGTCCTACACTGACTACCTAGGACAAGTGCAGACCCAGCCCTGTTAAGGGCTTTAGTTCTGCAAGACCATCCCTACTTCAGATAAAAATCCCAAGTCTGAGGCCTCTCATTCTTCTGGCTCACTGACTATAAATCAGGGATTCCCTCAAGGTTTGATAATTTGCTAGAATGACTCACAGAACTCAGGGAAAACAGTTTACTTACTACTACTGGTTTGTTATAAAGGTTATTATAAAGTGTAAGAATAAACTGCCAGATTAAGGGGTACACAGGGAGAGGTCCAGAGGATGCTGAGACAGCAACTTCTATCCCAGTGGAGTCTACTTTGCTCCTGACCTGGGGATATATACTTTCTTGGAAGCTGCTTGAACTCTACTGTTTAGCTGTCTATGTAGCTTCTGTTATGTAGGAATGATCAGTTATTAATTCAGGCTCCAGCCCGCCCTCTACCTTGGAGATCAGGGGGTGGTAAAGAAAGTTAGAATGTTCTAATCCTGTGGTTGGTTCTTGGGGCAACCATCTCCAATTCCAAGGCCACTGAGAAGCCCATAAAGAGTCACTTCATTAGCATAAATGCAGGTAAGGTGAAAGGGGTTTATTATGAGTAATGAAAGATGTTCCTCTCATCCCAACACTCAGGAAATTACAAGGATTTTAAGAGCTTTTAGCTAGGATCCAGAGACATAATAAAGTTCAAATATATATTTCTTATTATATCACAATATCACAGGCAGCTTGAATGGCTATCGTTTCTTTAGTGTATTGAACATATTATTTTCAGTCTTGGCTATCTTAGGGATTAGTTTTCTACTAGTTAATTCTCAGTGAATTTAACCATTTGCTATACTGACTGTAAAATAAAGTGCATTGGGAGTGGAAAATCCAAGATGATTGAAAAAATAGCATAACTCAAACCATGAACACAGTGAATTCAAAAGACAACTGTAGTGATAATAGGTGGTAGCATTTTACTGAACCAATCAAGGATAGGTGGTGGTTGTCTTATAGAAAAAAAGAAACAAATAAATAAATCTTTATAATTTTGCCAGAAACAAGAGATGAATTTGAAAGAGGTTTTATTGATCTAGATGGAAACCTCTATGGACAAAACACTCAATAAAATGCATTTTTCACCCCTCACTGGAATATGTCTTCTTTTTTCTTTAAGTCTCCTCAAGTAGTAAGCTAATTTTCTCATGATCTCTGTATGTACAATATATGAACAAAGAAATACATATATGCAATGAAATATTCAATTTTTAATGCCTATCTGAATTTGCAGCAGACATCATAACTTGGTTTTAGGGCATTTCAGAAAATGCAAGAATATTTGAGAGAGACATACTGGAATTGTTTTTTCTATATTCTGATTATGGATTATGTGTTACCTGTCACATACTCAGAATAAAGTCTAGGATAGAATTTACTGATATATCGTTAATTTGATGTCTGTAAGTCATGCAAGTATCTTAGTGGTAGTTGAAAAAATTGTAGCATATTGTGTAAGGGAAGTTCAGTAAAAACAAACAAACAAACAAAAAAAGCTCTATGCTGATAATTTCTCAAAAAATTAGAATGAAATTATTTAAAATTTAGCTTTGTGAACTGGTAGACATAACACATTTTGTGATTGTATCTAACACACTTATTAACAACTATAGCAAATAAATGGCAGTAAAAAATCATCACTTATGAAATATACCATCATATAAAATGATTCATATAAAATCTTGTGAACTTATACACAGAACTTTTGCTTATAATGCATTAACTTATTTTCATGGGTTATACATTTACTAATTTACATTTAATGCATTTATTTACTCATTTAGCAAACACTTGAACAACTTTTCATGTGTCTGGAATTGCTTCTGTTTTCTAGACGATAAGGTTTTTGCTTGCAGAGGCTAAGTATATTGTCTTATGTAAAGAAATATTTACTCTGCTTACAAAATAATTAAGATAGAAGATGCAAAATTACAAGATGAGAATCATGATGTGTATTATCCCATATAACCTAATTCTTAAGGCAATCAAAATTAAAATAGGATAAATAAAGGTTTTTTAAACAACTGTATTAATTATGTATGTTAATGCTCAGAAAATAGTAGTCACCATGTCATAAGCATTAAGAAGGAGTATGGTTTTCATAATAATAATAGTAAATGAATATATATGAGAAATGTTTATCTTACCTTACAGATGTTAACTACACAGATCCTGAAGAAATATCTTTATTTTTTAGCTTAGTATATGAAAATATCAGGACGCCTGGGTAGCTCAGCTGGTTAAATTTCCAACTTTTGATTTTGGCTCAGGTCATGATCGCAGGGTCATGGGATCGAGCTCAGCCTTAGGCTCGTTGCTGGGCATGGAGCCTGGTTAAAATTTTCTCTCTTCCTCTCCCTCTGTCCCTCCCACCCTGCTCACTTTCATGCATGTGCATGTTTTCTCTTTCTCTCAAAAACAAACAACAACAACAAAATCAGCAAAACTTTTCCTTATCTAAGGGAGTTTATATGGGATTAAAAATTCCCAATTACTAGTCATCCTAATCAATGCAATCTTTCTTATTAATTTAAATTAATTCTTAATATACCATTAACATTATAGTGAGTTCATACCACAATAAACCTCAAATGATTAAAAGTATAAAAACTTGTTATTCCTTCATACAGCAAATACATACTTAGCACTTTCTGTAATATGGGAATTTTGCCAGACAGCTAGATGTCTGATGTAAAAAATGACCCAAGTCTCCAATATCAAATAAAGTCATCTAACTGAGGAAATAATTTGTGGCCATCAAAAAGAATCAATTTCTCACCTTCAACTCTAAGCCAAGGCAATTTGTTATTATCCAAAATTTCATCCTCTCAATATTTAATGCATTTTTTATTGTTAAGGAATCTCCCGTTCCCCCTTCTTTTCCTTTCTCATACTCTGCCAAATATCCCTTTACAACTCTTAGGTCTAGTACTAATTTCAGATGATTTGTTGAGTGAATTAGCTAATTAATATATAAACATAAAAGTGAATATGTTAGGCATGTTACCCTAATGGACTTAACCCTCCATTAAATCAAAGAAAATATCTCATATCCTATGCATCCCAAACTTTAACATTTATAACAATCACCTGCATAACTTGTTCAAATCAGTGATCTGCCTCCCTAAATCTAGGGTGGAGCCTGAGATTTGGTGTTTCTAACTCACATTTAGTTGTTGTCAGTGCCAATGGAAAATGTCAATGTAACATCCATTTGTAATTATCTATCTGTAACTATCGCCAAAACCCCATGAGTCTTAACATCTTTTTGGGTCCCTGGACTCAATTCCAGTGAGTAGAGGTGGGGCTGGGGCTTCATCACACTAACGGGCAATTCTCAGGACCAGCTGGGTGTCCTACAATTCAACTCAATTCTGACAATGTTTACCCAGAGATAGCATCATATTCCACAGGTTAAGGGTTCAATCCTGTAAAGCTGTTCCCCACCCACACTTCAGATGCCAGTCACAAGTCAGGTTCTCACCTGTGCTTCTAAACAACTGGCTCCAGATAGGAGGTTTCCACGACTTTCTCCCTGGACTTCAGGTTGCAGTAGAAAGGTCAGATTTTTACCTGTACTTCTGACTATTTGTAAACTAGAAGTTCTCAGGAACCCCTCCTCAGGTTGGACTAATTTGCTAGAACGGTGTTCTCTTCAGGCACAGCACTTTCCTTGACCGTTCACCAGCCCTTCTGGGTTTTTATGGAGGCTTCATTACATAAGCATGATTGATTAATTCATTGACTATTGTTGCTGGTGTCCACCTTCAGCACCTCTACACTCCCCAGATAGTGGCTGGGGGTTGGACCAAGAGTTCCAACCTTCTAATCACAATGTTGATTTCAAGAGCAACTGTCCCCCATCCTTAGGTGCTTTTCCGAAAATCACCTCATTAACATAACAAAAAGCACCTCTATAGCTCTCATCCCTTAGAAATTCAAGGGTTTTAGGAGCTCTCTGCCAGAAACAAAGATTAGATAGATAGATTGCTGTATTTATAAATCTATATATAAAAAATGTTATATCTTAAACATATTATCTTACCTAGACACACATATATTTATTTAGAACTAATTTATAGCTAAGTAAGATAATGTCTAATAATCTTTGTAAGATAATCTATATATGTCAGTGTCATAGTTTAATAATCATTCCCTTTTAAAATTTATTTTAAAAATTAACTAAATGAGATAGAAAAGTATACCACTTTAAAACATGAAAAATAAAGCAGATTTTATAAAACAAGTATAACGTTTTTACTAACTGAATTTATGATATGACTACCACCTTAAATCACTTATTTGTACTTACTTTTATTTTAGCTTGAAGTTATGTAGGACATTCTTTGTAAGCACATACTCATCATTTGTTAAACTTGTTATAGATAATCATATTTGTTTCACTTTATCTTTGCAGAATAATCACATTATAATGCTTTCAAGGGCTTATCACCTTGAATCCATTCTGTAACTATGTTTGGATATTCATCAGGAGGTTGAATTGCAATATTTTTCTCTAAGATTAGGAATGGATCAAATAATATTATGTTAAAAAACATAAAATTGTATGTACTATCCCATAAATGCAGCATACTCATATTTATTTATTATTTATTTATGGTTTTAGACTATTTAAGAACAGAATTAGTAAAAACTTATTTCCCTTTTTTAAAATTTTAAGCTTTTTATTTTTTTTTAGAGAGAGAGAGAACAACGTGGGGAGGGGGAAAGGGAGAGAGAGAAAGTCTTAAGCAAGCTCCAAGCCCAGTACAGAAATCAGTATAGGGTTCAATCTTATGACCCTGAGTTCATGACCTGCGCCAAAATCAAGAGTCGGACGCTTAATCAACTGAGCCATCAGGCACCCTTTATTTTCCTTTTTTAATTGACAGAATTTTAAAAAGATATTTTAAAGTTAGAGATACATGATTTTAAATTTATTCATAATTTGCCTCACCTATATTTATACTTTATAAATGCCTGGGTGGATCAGCTAGTTAAGCTTCAGCCTTTGGCCCAGGTGATGGTCCTAGGGTCCGAGGTTCGAGTCCCGCATCAGGCTCAGCAGGGAGCCTGCTTCTCCCTCTGCCTACCACTCCCCAGACTTGTGCTCTCTCTCTCAATCGGATAAATAAATAAATAAATAAATAAATAATAAAATGCAAACTATAAAGCTTATGTTGTGTGTGTAATTGTGGATTAATGAATTCAATGCTAGCAAAGTATTTAATACATTGTATGGTGATAGCAAAAAGTAAGAAAAAGAGCCCTAACGAACATTTTATTAGAAAATTTCAAGGACAAAATTCTCTTTATATTTATTTTTACACCAACTTTTTTCAATACAATTTTTAAATTGCTATCTTATTCTACACACTTGGAAGATTGTAATGTCCAAATATTGATTAATCTGACAAACTCAGATTAACATGCTAATGAACAAAAATGGCAAAGCTTGTACTGATCTCAGGTGGCACATTTACATTATAACTAGAACTTTCAAAATAATATCTTCTGAGCATTATAGAAAAATATAGGCACGTTTATAAAGAATAAAATCAAAATAATAATCTTTCAACTCCCTACATAGTTGCCTACACTTCACAAAGAGCTACTATCTACTACCTTCTTTTTAATAATATTATCTCACAACAGATATTTAAACTTCACACTTCATCCAGAAAAGCATTAGATAACCTATCTCTGTCTTTATGCAAAATACAAAGTACAAAATGTAATAGGATTGGGCTTTCTTAGGGGAAGAGTGTGGTGCAAACCCAATATCGTCCCAGTTCTCAACCATGAGGTGTAGAACATTTCTTTTCATGGGTTGATTCAGTATTGAAAGTCTTAGCTATCCATTACACATATTTTTAGATTATAGTCACTCAGAATACATTAATTGTAATAAAAAGTAAACACTGAAATTTTATCTCTATTGCCAAATTCAATAAAATAAAACTCCCTTATTCTACATGTATTAACACTTTTGGAAAATCTTTCTTTTCAACAATATATATACTCAAATTTGCTGATGTGTACATAGTCAAACAGCATTTATTTAGGTCAAATGTGTGATAATCATAGTTGAGATTTCAGAGGAAAAAAACATAATTCTTACTTACCCAAACATGTCAACTTTAAGGATAAAAGACTAACTACAAGGAACAGTTGAAAAATAAAATTAATAAAAAGTGGTCTGTGTGACCTATATCTTACTATTTTAATATGTATTACATATTTTTCCTTTTAATATCATTGAAATATTAGAAAATATAAGAAGTGCAAAGATGACTCCATGCTTACATTCTGTTTGTATCTATCACAAGAAATAATGGTTGGATGGGTGGATGGATGGATGGACAGATGGATATGTTTTGAAATAACTAACCTTTAGCTTCCATAGCATATTTTTGAATTATTTGAAGTTTTACTGTATAGCTGGAGCAAATTTTTTTATCCAATCCCCTGTTGCTGAACTTGAACTTTTTTGAAATTTTTCCTTTTGTAAAAATGCTGTAAAATCATCCTTTACTGAATATTTGATACCTCTTTAGTAATGTCTTCAAAATGAATTTATAAGGTGGAATTGCTGGAATATGTACACCGTTGAAGGCTATTGGTTGATATTAGCTGAAAAACCCATATGCAATCATCATCTGATATTTTGGTCAAACATTATGCTAAGTGCTAAGAATTAAAAGTAACTAAGTTACATGCACATAAACAATACTTCAACTGATCGAACTTACAGTGTGTGAAGCAGACAGATATTAAGTAAGTAGTGCTTAATTACAGACTGATAAGCACTCAGAGCACTATGGGACCATGTGTCAAAACAACTTAACTTTCTTGGGGAACCTGCTTGAAAAAATACCATCTGCATTTTCAGACCTCAAGTTGAATGAGAGTTTGGTGATGAAAGGAAAACATGAAGCGATGAAAAATGCTGTGCCTTTGGAGAGAACAGCATGTGCAAATGCAGAAGCCTAGATGAAAAATGGCCCCATAGAAAAATAGAAACAAGAACAACAAAAAACAAAACCAAGTAGTTAGAACACATCAAACGGAGAGAGGTGGCATGCGGCTGGACAAATAGACCAATCTCACTACATGTAGCACAACATAACACATTATAAAGACTTCGGTATTTTGTTTGTTCCCCCCCGACCACCCCAGGAGTAACGGGAAGAGATTGAAGATTTTTAATCAAAGAGATGGCATAATCGTTTCAACATCTTTAAAAGGCAAAACTGACTGCAGATGAGCCCCCAAAACCTACTCTTCTGAAAACCCCATCTGAAAAGATTATCGATACAAATCAAATTCTACTATTAAGGCAAAGGAAAAAAAGAAAAAGGAGAACACTTGTGAGACAGAATCCTATTAAAGTCCTCATTTAGGGACAGTGGATCAATTATATAGGTCCTTTTAATTAAGTTAATGTAAAGGGGAAAGTACTAATCTAAAAATTTTGGTTTTGCCTGGGCACAACATAGATTAATTTATTTATTGTCTCTCCTTAATATTAACTCCATGAAAGAATTATACAGAGACATATAATGACTTCCTTTTTTCTCTTGAACCATTGGCAGAAGCATTTGAAACAGTATATTTTTTACTTAGTTGAGAAATTATCAGCATTTAACATCATTAGCCCTAGTGCCCATAAAGGAGTCTAAAAACAATCCCGTATATACTTGATTTTAAGCTAGATTTTCAGAGCTCCAGTTGCTAGTAGTTAGAAAATTTCTTCCCTGGTTAACACCTTTTACAGCTAATTATAAGGGATGCCCACAGATCTTAAGTTCTCTTCTATCTGACCTTCTCTCACCCAAGTCACAATTGGTCCAACTTCAGAAGATTTAAAATATGGATCCCCCAAACAGGGGGATCCACTTCCCCTAAGAGATCATAAGAAATAGTTCCACCAGCTTTCCATACTTCTTTAGGTCAGTATCCTAAATCTAAACCTCTCTGGTCATCCATCATCACCCAGAATTTCATCTCTTGGGTTTTTTATATTGTATCCAAAATTCCATCTGTCTTAGACTCCCATTACATCTTTCACTATGTTCTCCAAATCTCATGATGTGTCCTCAGACAAAATTCTGTTCTAATCCAACACTTATTTCCTCTAGAGTCCTGGAGTGTAGATTACTATTCTCCAATGCATCATTACAACACAGTGGTAATTCATTCAATTTATTACTTCAAGACTGTTGTTCCCTTTGTCTAACTAAAGAAACCTGCCTCCTTTGAATTCTTCCATCAGTGCAACTACTCTCTAGCCTTCCATGTTGAAGAAAACTCTCAAACCCTCAATCACAATTGATTTACTAAAGAATTTATAATATTGTCTCTTTCTACACTACTAACCTCATTATTGACAGAATCCCCTAGTTTAAGCATTAAAAAAATTTTTTTTAAATCCCATGTTGATTATTTCAGTAAGTTAACAAAATCAACAAACACCCTATTTACTGTATTTAGACTTTGATATCCACAGGCTGTAACCTTCTTCTTAACCTACTGATTGAGATTAGAAAATTGTGCTACAGGAGGGGAAAATTGAACTAGCCAAAAAATCGAAATAAGAGATTACAGATTGAACTTGATGGAATTTTTGTTGGAGGCTACAAAAATGAAAATAGGAACTGGGAATATTAGTAGAAAATGATAAATTATTATTATGAACATTTTTCTTCAAATAATGCAGATAAGTCAAACTAAATTCTGCAGTAAAGAAAAAAATCATTTTCCGGCATTTATAAAAGAAATATAGGAGGAAATAAGAATAGTGGTGTGAGGTTTTCAAGTGTATGCTCTACTTAATTTCTAAATTTATATTCTAAATGAAGTCAGGGAAGTAACTGTAATGTTTTATATAACCACTTCTCCACTTCTAAATATTTAATTTTGATTTGCTTCCTATTGCTAGAAATACTTTCCAAATTTTTTTTACTATGGCTTATGAAGAGATCCATGAATGGACTTGAACTATTAGAATGATATGAGGAGGAGAGAGAAGAAGATGTGCCATAATTTAGAGGCATCTTTTTTAAAATACAGAAACCAGATATTTACTCTTTTATTATTAACTATTTATTTTTATTAGACAGATGACTATTTATTATTATCATTAACACAAGTGATTCTTCTTAAAGAGATTATTAAAAGACAGCAAAGGGGCTCAGGTCAGATTTTGAAATGTCTATAATGTGTTTTGAATGGGGATATTGCACTAATGAAGGAGTATTAAAATAAAATACAGAGGGGCACCTGGTGACTCAGTTAGTTGAGCGCCCAACTCTTAATTTTGGCTCAGGTTATGTTCTTGGGTTCTTGGAATCAAGTCCCGCCTTCAGCACACTACTCAGTGGGGAGCCTGTTTGTTTCCCTCTCCCTGCTACCCCTCCCCCCACCTGAGCACTTACTGTCTCTCTCTCTCTCTTTCAAATTAATAAATAAATCTTTTAAAAAATAAAAAAGATATGGAAAATAGAAACTAAGGAAAGGAAAATAATTTGAAGAATATTTTGTTTATAGGCGAGGTAGGTAACAAGGATTTGACAAAGGCTAATGGAGGTCCTAAGGGAAAGGAAGAGACATGAAGGAGAAGAATTAATTCTACTGATGATAAAACAGAAAAATAAGGCCAAAATAAAAATATAATCAAATATTCTGACCTGTGACAAAGAAAATGACAACGCTTAAAATATAAATGAGATAATTTACAAAATTTGAAGGTACAATGCAAAAGAGTGAACTATATTTATTCATATAATAAAATGGTCTGGTTTTTTTTTTTTTTTCAGATTTAGTCAGATTGGAATATCAAGGGGTCTTGAATTATTTTGAAAATTGTAAAGTAAATTAAGAATGGGCTGAATGATATGGATTTGCTTCTTCCTTGTATATTCTTATTTAGTGCATCTGTGACTATATGAAAAAACTATGTTAAGCAGTATGAACGATAAACAACACTTTATCATTCTTTAACTAAGCTTTGCTTAAGTAGTAGCAGAATCAACAAAATTGGAATGAGTGGAGAAACACTAGAGCTATTTAACATTCTTTGAATTGTTTATATGTATTAAATTATTTAGCATTTAATAAAATGTGTGTGTTAACAGGATAAGGTTATGTGGCTCTTTATCGAACCTGATGCACCCAGGATGTTATTTTTACAGAGTAAATATTTTATAATTTTGCTGCAACCTATTTTTCACAAGGGCAATTGATTCATACTATCAAGAATCCAATAACTCCACGTTCATTTTCATAATTCTATCTTGTTAAACACAAATGTCCAGAAGCATTGCATATACAGATACAATTGCTTTATGTGTATATGTTGGTTAAGTGGTGAATGTTATTTCCATTTTACAGCTAATTTTTTTTTTTGAAATCAAAAGTAACAAGCTCAGAAACTTGAAAAAATGTAGAAATTCAGAGAGACTTTATTTTAGTTTGGTTTGGTAAACATACAAAAAATGATACCCAAAGTGAGGTTTATAAAATTAGCATTTTTGAAATACAGCAGTAAGTAGCAATTCATATAATGGTAATGAGACTCATAAGAACCCATTGTGTGATGATCTAGATATGATTTAGTGAAATTACTTTAGAGTGATTTCTTGTAGATGGCATTTTGATATCTTATGTTCATTTTCACATGAAGTAAGAGTTGTAATTCTAAAAAAGTAAATTTTCTGTGTTTTGGTAATGAAATTAATACAAAGTATCAATGGAAAGAGTAAGCTACCAAAATAATATACCTACTGGAAATCTCAATCATAGCATATTGAAGACATGACTATAAATATTATCTAGTTTAACCCTCTTTTTAGATAGAAGGAGAGAGAAAGGTAATGACCAGCTCCATTAATGTTAAAAATCCAAATAATACCATCTAGTTGGGAGAACAAAGGGAAGCAAAAATAAACAAGGTCAATCAATAGATAGAATGTGAGAAGGTAGGAAGTCCTATGGGGAAAAAAAATAAACAGAAAATGGTAATAGGGTTTTCTGGAACACAAGTTTTGCTTTAAATGAGGTAAGTTCTTCTGAAGAGGTGATAAGTAATTATCTATAACAAGTGAGGAAGCAAGCCATGTGTGATACTTTCAAGCAGAGGGAATTCAATGTCCTAAGAGGAGAGTTGTATGGCATGTACAGAGAATAACACTACACAGAGGGCAGTGTACCAGCTGAGTGATCCAGGAGGGATACATAGGAGATGAAGTCAACAATACCGGTGCCATCTAAACTGCCCTGTTTTTATCCTGGATGAGATTTTTTTTTAAGCAGAAGAAATTATTCAACTTAATGTTCAAAAGGCTAATTTTGGCAGCTGTTTTGAGAAGTAATTATAGGAGAAAAGCGATAGAAACAGGGACGAAAGCTATTATAGGTTTTATCAAAACTGCTAGATATCCAAGTCTGGATCTCAAAGGAGAGGTCTCCAAGGGGAGGAACACAAAGCCTGACAATTATCAGAGAATTTTTATGACCATGAGATTGAATGAGGTCATTAGAAAAGAAGAAACTGTAGGCGGTGAAAATAAAGGACCGAGAATTGCTTCTAGGGTGTGCCAAACTCTGAGACTGAGGGATACAGAACATTTAGCAAAACCAACTGTGAAGGAGCATTCATAGAGAAGAACATGTTGTCCTGAAAACCAAGTGAAAAAGATATGAGTGATCACCTATGTCAAATGTTTTGATAATTCAAATATTATGAAGCCTGAATATTGATTATTAGATTTAACGATCTGGAGATTTTTTTGGCCTTTACTAGAGCTGTTCCAGTGGAGTAGTAGGAATAATGGGTATATGTAATGAGTTCAAGAAACAATTAGAAAAATGGCATTGAAGATAGAGTATGACAACTGTTCTGAAGAGCTTTGCTATGAAGAAGGCAAAAAAAAAAAAAAGATGGCAATAGGTAGAGAGGTATTTAAAGTCAAGATAGTTAGTATAAATAATAGGGGTATGGCAAAATGGGGTATGCTTGTAGGCCTTTGAATAATATATAGTAAAAGGGGAAATTAATAATGTAAGAAAGAAATTGGAGACATGTTAGAGCAACATCTTTGAATGAGAGATAGAGGATAAGATCATAGTGATTGATCTTCACAGTGTTTTGTGAAATAGGTAGTATTATGTCATAACCGAATTTTGCTGCTCGAGATGAGGCTTTGACATTGCCTTATATCCTCCCACCAATACTTTTATCTTTATCTGCCAAAATCCATCGCTATAAATAGTAACAATAAATAGATCATGAGAAGGAGGATGAGGATGATGATGAGGAATATAATGGTGATAATGATCTTTCATTTCAGTCAGAGACTGAACAGTGTTGAGAAGGAACAAACAATGGAAGTGGAGGCAGAATATATCCCACCTAGACTGTGTCCTCAGTGATTTGAAAGAGGAATAGACGATAAGCCAAAGGACTAGAGAAATCTGAAATAGAGTTGGGTTGAATGAAGAAGTGAGGTACAGAGATTATGAGAGATTTCCTATTCCTGCTTTCCCCCCAAACTCAAACTTATCCTTGGACACAAAGAACCATTAACACTGGAGACAACTGGATAGAAGAAATCTAAAACCATTGTTGAACTGTAGAAGTGGCTATTTCTAGCTTTTTGGAGATACAATACCAAAAACTAGGAGCACAACAAGGGAAGAAGAGGGAAGACCTGACAGTTACCCTTTGGTGGCACATTTGAACTACAGCCTAAATGTCTTCTGAATTGTATTACATACAGTACTATAAAGTCCAAGAGACTATTACATGAAGTTAATCAGTAGCAAAGCCCCACCATAATCCTAGTTTCCTAATCATTTATAAAGTACTTTTCCTAGTATACCAAATTATCATTTTGCCTAGGATATTTTATATTTTACTGGGTTTTTTTGCTTATATTTTAATATTTGGAAGCCTTCAGTTTCCCCTATTCTATCTAGCACCATTTATTCCAAGTTTGATGACACAAGAAACCATGCTCACATTCAACGACATATCTTATTCTTATTTGTTTTATACATTTTTTCCTTTCAACTAGCATGTATTTATTGATCACTCATTGTGGCTTATACTCTTACTTAGATATGAAGGATGAAACAGTGATCTAAGTCTGACTATAACAAGAATTGTAATTTCTGAAGGCAAAGGAATCATTCTGCGCAAAGATTTTCTATGCAGAAGGAAGCATAGCACATTTAAGAAATTGAAAGCATGCTGCATGCCTGAAATGTTGATAGGAAGAGGAAACATTGAGGAGGAAGTCCCGAAAATCAATAGCATTACAAGGTATTTAAGCTCTACATTCCATGTTAAGAGATTTTATTTTTCTCCTAGGTACAATGGAAATTTATTGAAATATTGATCTATTCATTTATTTATTCAGCATATATTTATTGACTGCCTGATATGTCCCAAGCATGATGCTAAATATAGAGGAAAATCAAGATAAATAAAAATAAGGTCTTGCTTTCAGGAACTTAAAATATTGTGAAAGGGGAGAAAACCAATAATAACTAACAACAATACCAAAAAATCAGTTCTGCCTACATTACCTATTCTGAAAAAGAGCCCTATGGCGCTAGGAGATTACGAGATTACATACTGTGTAAATCTTCAGTTTGTAGACAGTAGCTGAAGTATGAAGAGAGAATGAGATCAACTAAAGAGAAAGAATAAAATATACAATATGTAACATGCACACAGAAGTGAGCCTTCAGTAATCTCACCAGTTAATTACTTTGTTATAGAGACTCACAAAGGAGGCTGTGGGGTGGCCAGAGATATAGGAGGGAGACCAGGAAAGCATGATATAATGGAAGCTAAGGAAAAAAGTTAAAAAAAAAAAAAATGGTAGGGGGGAAGGGGACATGGTAGGCTGTGCTCAAATGTAAAGAATGACTTGGATTTAGTAGCAAGATCAATAGTGACTTCTGCTAAATCTGTTTCTATGAAATGAGACAATCCAAAGCCAGCCTGAAATGATTGCCTGTTAAAGCTGTCAAGTAATGCAGTGTGTGGTGAAACAAAGTCATATATACAAGGGTGCTCATTAAAACATAGTTCAATATTTTATTTTGGAAATAAGACAAGTCTCCAAAATTAATACATGGTTTAAATATTTTTATTGCTTCCACATATGAAATGGTCTGTAAACAGTAAGATGAAGACCTCCATTTTATAAATGTTGGATAATTGCCCTCATGTTAAGTCATAATATATACATATTTTATAATATCATTTATTTGAGATGTATATAAAAATGCAAAAAAAACCTTTCAATGTTTTATCCCAGGGTATATTTTTTGTTCTTGGGTTGTAGAATTCAAGTCAAACATTTGACCTTTTTTATTAATCTGAAGCACATTTTTTGTTTCATTAGAACTTGTACGTATTTGTTTCTTCTCAGTGTTACATAAAAATCCATGTGATTTCTTAAGAAATCTTCTCAATCAATCCTTCATTTATCAAAAAGTAATAGTAATATAGTTCACAACCATAGTTAGCATACATGTGAAATTTAGTTCAAACCTGTAAGTGGGCATTAATTTCTAAGCTCGCACACTCTCTCTCCTCCTAAAGTAGACTTTCATTTGGGGAATGGGTTCTTTCTAAAAGGGAGTGACAGCCTCCTTATATGAGCTCTGTCACCACCACCTTCACTCTTCTGGTCAAAGTGATTGATTCATTGATAATGCATACATTACCCTAATCAGACCTGCTAAGGTAATTCCCTGGAGTTTTCCAAACCAAAGCCAATATAAGAGTCTTTTACATTCTTCACTTTGTCATAATGCTGCAAAAATATCACCTTCAAATGGCCAGGGACTGTTTCATTGCTGAGAAAATTATTCGGAAGAATTCGGACAATACTCCTACTTGAAGGGTTCTAGAGTCCCTGCACTTCAGAGATTTTATTTTTCATACCATTCTAACATTCTTGGGCTAGGCCAGGATTTCACTAATGGATGTCCTTTTAATTTGATTTAGGTAGAAGAAAAGATAATCTCCTAATACTACCTAATACTATATATGTAGAAATTATGATTTCACAGGGAAGTTTTATTAAGGTACTAGTTATAGGTTATATTTACATCAAAATTGTTTTTGTAAAGGTTTCAGGATATGTGAGTGCTGTCCCCACTACCTAATTCTATTATGACACATTTTTAAAGTTGATACAATTAAAAATGTGCTTATTTTCTATGTTTGATTGAAAAGTGAAATTAATTGTGAAGTGTATTTTTCAATGTTATGTTCGTATCTTTTACACAATTCACTGTTAAGTTAAAAATGTATAAATGAATGAATAAATGATTGAATAAATGCTTGATTTTACCTCCTAGAAATAATAATCATGAGGAGGAATTATGAGGAGGAAAATAATAATTATGAGGGGGAGGAGAGGGACAATGGAGGAAAAGGAGTGGAAATTTTTATAGTCTGATTACATAAATGATAAATATTTTTTTAATTTGGGAATTACATTACATAAAGTTGTATGTATTGTTCTCACTTAATGTTATATTGTGAACCTTAAGCATTTAAAAATAAAATTTACTGGGGCGCGTGGGTGTCCTCTGCCTTCAGCTCAGGTCATAATCCTGGAATCCCAGGATCAAACCGGGCATCATCGTCATCATCATCGGGCTCCCTGCTCAGCAGGGAGTCTGTTTCTCCCTCTGCCGCTTACCCCCTCGTGCTCTCCTTCTCTCTCTCTCTCTCTCAAATAAAGAAAAAAAATCATTAAAAAAAAAGAATAAAAATTATTGTAGGTAAATTAAAACTACATTAAAATTTCTTTACATAAAAATTTAAATCCAAAAGAAACTCTGAAAACTTTAAATTTGATAATCTCTTTGACACAGAATTGTAATTTTGTTAGCCTCTTTGAAAAGTGTACTTAAATTCTTTGAATTTGGAAACCATAACTTCTTAATTGTCTTCTCACTTCTCAGTTCTTTTCTTAGGTTAAATTAAACATAGGATTCATATTAATGACTATCACTCATCAAGCATTATACACACACAGGCACAATAAAAAACAAGCTAGCTAGCTACTTTAACAAAACTACTATTTTAATTCCTATGGACCCAAACTTCTAAAACTTTCTTTTTATGCTTTATTTAGAATGAAAAAAAAAATGTTGTTTTCATATGTAACTTGCTTGGTAATGTCTAATGAGAGATTGTAAATTATCCAATTCTTCCATGGAACAGATTTCTTAATTTATTACCAATATAGTATTTTATATAAGTTTGAATAAGATTGACCAATGTTGATATACTTCCAGGTAAGTATAATAAGGGATACCTAAGGGAAAAAATAAAACTTTATTATTAATTTAAAGACATGTTTCATTCAAATCTTCCCATTTGCAAACTAAACAAGTCAGTCAGAGAGAGACAAATAACATATGATTTCACTCATGTGTGGAATTTAAGAAACAAAACAAACAAACATAGAGGGGAAAAAAAGACAGGGATTCAAACAGAGTCATAACTATAGAGAACAAACCGACGGTTACCGGAGGGAAGGTGGTGGGGGGATGGGAGAAATCAGGGATGAGGATGAAGGACGGCACTTGCGGTGAGCACTGGGCATTGTATGGAGCATTGAATCACTAAAATATATACCTGAGACTGAAATTACAATGTATGTTAACTAACTGGAATTTAAATTAAAACTTAAAAGAATTAAAAAAAAATAAGCTGGGAAAAATAAAGACATGTTTCCTTCTTTCACACCACTTATGATTTCAATATAATTTTGGTTTACTAATTTTCTCTCTATTCCCCACATCCTCTAAATTATTTCTCTATGATGAGTAAAGCATCAAGAGCACTGTTTTCCCTTTACTTCTGACTCAGTGGCTAAGGGTCTGTGTATTTCCCTAATAATCTTTCTGTTAATAGCGCTGTTACTTATTTGACCAAGAACCCAGATAATTGCAGCAATGATCAACTTTACTGTCTTGGATTATAAAAACACAATCAAGATTGCTTTCTTTTTTTTTTTTTTTTTTAAATTTATTTGACAGAGAGAAATCAGAGCTAGGCAGAGAGGCAGACAGAGAGAGGGGGGGAAGCAGGCTCCCTGCTGAGCAGAGAGCCCGATGTGGGGCTCGATCCCAGGACCCCGAGATCATGACCTGAGCCGAAGGCAGAGGCTTAAACCACTGAGCCACCCAGGTGCCCCAAGATTGCTTTCTTATTTCTTTTCCTCAGTTACATGCACTACTGATCTTTTTCTGTTGACGACACTGTCCTACTATAGCATTACTGATTTGCCAGGCAACTCAAACCAGCATATCGAAAATTCTTAGTCTACAGCACTAAGAAAACTCTTAGTCTATATGCTGAGTCAAATCTCATAAATAATAAATAATATTTATCATGGCTCAGGAAATCTAAACATTTGAGACCAATCTTTAAGAACTAGAAGAGCCAAAGAGCACCTGGGTGGTTCGGTCGGTTAAGCGCCTGCCTTCAGCTCAGGTCATAATTTCCATGTCCTGGGATCGAGCCCCACCTAAGTTTTCCTGCTTAGCCAAGGAGTCTGCTTCTTCTTCTCCCTCTTCCCCTTCCCCTGCTCATGTGTACTCTCTCTCTCTCTCAAATAGATAAATAAATGAAATTTTTTAAAAAATCAGAAAAGCCAGAAAACATCTGTTATTGTTAAAAGAAAAACTAGAGAAATCTGTTTGGATGCCTGACTTTCAATTCTCTGCCAGTCTGTTTGTGCTATAAGTTATGGTATAATTTAGTGCAGGCTTGTATAACATTTTATTTAAATCATTTTAGTAGCCTCCTAATATCCATCTCGTCTCATCCCATTCATAGCCAATATATTCTTCATAGTGTTAACAAATTAATCAAAAATTAATAAAATAAACAAACACAAATTTATTCTCTTTACTACTTAAACAAAGACATCACCAACACCATCAACCAACAAACAAAACAAAACAAAAACTAGTCCCAACTCCTTGGTCTGGCTTCACACCCATAAATTCTTTCCCTAACCTACTTTTAAGTTAGCTTCACAGTCACTCCCCCAAATTCTACCCATTTAATAATTCTCAAAGCAATATTATACCTTCGAGGCTGTGGAATCTTCATTGCCCACACTGAAATTTCATGTTCATTCAAGGGCAAGCTCAAGTGTTAACAACTGTCTGGCACCTCCCTTTATTAATAGATGAGCCATTGATTACTATTTTGTCCTCCCTCCTAAAGCACCTGGATTTTATGCCATTTCTTCAGATACTTTTTACTTAGCTGATAACAAACACATACCTCTTCCTTCTGAGCTCAGAGATGCTCTGTTCAGAGGTTATGTGGTATAAATTTATACTTGTAGATAATGCCTGTCATACATGTACTGAGTTATATAAAGTCTTATTAAATTCCAGCTCCTGCATATTTTAGGGATTGGGCTAGGCTTTGGAATAAAAAATAAGATGGACTTCTCTCTGGCAAGAAATGTTAGAAGCAGACGAAAACAAGGCAATTATAAAAATTTGAAAAAAATCCATTCAGATACTGGTGATGTATATATGCCTTGGTTTGACGGATCTGAAGAGAAAGGTATTAAATTGTTTCAAAAGCCATGAAAATATATATAACATGATTCAGCAATTTTACTTCCTACATTTCAGAGATAGTCAAAGCTGACTGCAAAGAAAGTATTCTTTGCATAGTATGTATTGAAGAATCTTTCCAGGTAGTAAACTGAGGCAATTGCAAGGTTTACCTGTCTTCCAAGGATTAACATTCTTTGTTCCCTCAAGTCTCATGTATTGACTATCTTTGTTCCATATAGTTAATCTCTCTCTCTCTTTTTTTTTTAATTTTTTTTAAAGATTTTATTTATTTGACAGAGATCACAAGTAGGCAGAGAGGCAGGCAGAGGGAGAGAGGAAGGGAAGCAGGCTCCCTGCTGAGCAGAGAGCCTGATGCAGGACTTGATCCCAGGACCCTGAGATCATGACCCGAGCCGAAGGCAGAGGCTTTAACCCACTGAGCCACCCAGGTGCCCCAGTTAATCTCTCTTTAACAGTTGTTTCAAGTAATGGGGTAAATCTGGTCACTATCTCTATGTCTTCACCAGCAATAGGAGACTATTATTTTCATTTTTCCTCTGTATGTACTGACTCTTGTTGACCCTCCCCCCCCAAAAAATCTTTATCTTTGGTTTTCAGTAGTCTAACTCTGATGTGTCTCAATGCATTTCTCTTTATAATTACCCTTCTTGGGATTCTCTGAGCTTCTTGGATCTGAGATTTGTTGTTTTTCATGACTTTCACGAATTTCTATGAATTTCATAAATGGAAGAATTTCACCCATTATCTTTCATCAATCTCTTCTACCTCATTTTCTCTTTATTTTCCTTCTGATACAAAAATTACGTATCTATTACATACTTCATACTATACTCGTAATTTCTCCAATCCATTTTTTTGTTTGTTTTCTCTCTGATTTTCTCATTGTGGTTCAGTTTGTATAATTTCTACTGACTTATCCTCAAGTTTACTTTATTTGCTTTGGTGCCTCCAGTTTGCTGAAAACTCTACTAAAGGAATTCTTCATTTCTGCAATCATGTTTTCAATTTTTAGCACTTTAATTTGAATTTTTAATGGTTTATGTTACTCTGCTGAGATATGTCCATCCACGTCATCCAGTTTTTTCACTATTTCCTTTAACATATTTATGATAGTTACTTCAAAGACCATGTTTGATAGTTCCAGCATCCAGGCTTATCCACTTCTGGTGATGCTGACTATTTTATCTCTTCATAATGGATAGTACATTATTGGTTCTTTTTATACTTTTATTATATTTTTATTATTGTTGCTTATTCTCTGTGTTTCATAGTTTTTTGATGATACGTGCACAAAAGAACTGTAGACACTGAGTTAAATAATCTGGTTATTTCACACATGCCTCTTCTTTCAGGTCTCTGGGAGGAGGTGTTGGTTTAGTCTGGAGGGTGATTGATCTTGATTTGAGTTTATTGTTGCATCTACTTCAGCGTGCCACAGGCTTCAAATCCCTGCAGCACTTCCCAGCCACTAACTGGTTTTTAACGTGAGGCCTAAAGTGCTGGGTGGTGTTTCTCAGCATTCTTGCTCCACATTTTGTCTTCAGCAGGTCTGGCCAATCTGCTGCTCCACAGAACAACTCGCTCTAGCACACTTGTTCTCCCTCAGGTCAGAGGAGGCTCTGATCAGTAGCGCTCAGCCCAAAGCAACAGGCAGAATTTCCCTCCCACTGAAGGTGCATGGGGCTGACACATTTTATACCCATTCCCAGATGCTCACTACTCCGTATTAATGCAGGGTCAGGAGCACAAATGAGTTCTGCTTGATACTTCTGTTCCAGTCTCAGGACTCTGGCCCCGAATGCCTGCACCAGCAAAGGGGCTCTCTTAGGCTGACTCTTCTGCTCCCAACCTTTCTTATGAGCTGAAAAGGGCTAGTGCTTGGTTGAGGACCCCTCTTGTATACAGGGCTTCCATCAGTTTAAACTCCCATGCCAGTCCACACTTGGCTTTTAAGAACCTCACTGAATTTCAGGTGTTTTTTTCTTATGTAATTTTTATGACTGCCACCTCCTTCTATGCTCTGCTAAAATCTTCCCACTGTTCTCAGAGTAGCTAACCGCCCTTCAGAATTCAGTCTGCCTGTTGTCTTGCAACCCAAGTGTCTCTCTTGGGGTTACAACATATGATTTTGTAGATTGTCCAGATTTCTCTCACTGTTAAGGTGAGAATAACCTTGTCTTGCAGCTTTCCACATTCTAAGCTAAAGCAGAGCTTGTACATGACTGGTAGCTATTGACTAGAGCTCAAACATTATAAATTGTACATTATTGAGTTCTGAGTATTGTGTTCTTTAAAAGAGGACAGGTTTTTTGGTGGTTTTTTTGTTTGTTTTTTAGGCAGTTGTAATACTTGTCAATTATCTGGATCTTTTGGAGCCTCATTAGTACGAGTTAAGAGCATGCTTCTCTCTAGGAATAATTCAGGCTTACTTGAAGCAATGATTCTTACTGTGTGTCCACTAATGCACCAGGTTTTAATTTTTTTTATTTTATTTTATTTTTTTAAGATTATTTATTTATTTGACAGAGATCACAAGTAGGCAGAGAGGCAGGCAGAGAGAGAGGAGGAAGCAGGCTCCCTGCTGAGCAGAGAGCCCGACGCAGGACTTGATCCAAGGACCCTGGGATCATGACCTGAGCTGAAGGTAGAGGCTTTAACCCACTGAGCCACCCAGGTGCCCTTGCACCAGGTTTTTAATGAGGATTCTCCACCTTGACCAGTCAGCACTAGAATATCTCCCAACCCAGAATGAGCTCTGAGAATTATTCAACTTTTGTCTCTAAAGTCCTTCTTTGCCTATTGAAATAGGACTTTATCCTACTCATCTGTAGCTTGTTATTGTACAACAGATCCAAGGGGAACCCTATCCAGTTTTAGAGGTTTTTTTGGTTTCTGGTTTTGTTTTTGTTTTTCCGTATACCTTCCTCCTCTCTGGCACTCTACTAGCAAACTACAGGTGCATCTGCTTTCTCAACCTCTGATTGTCTCCCCAGTGTAAGGAGGCTGCTATCCTTTACGGTTACCTAGGAACGACTTCCTGGCAGAAGAAAATTGTAGGGCTTATCAGGGCTCATAAGTGGATCCATTCTTCTGAGGAATTATAGCTATGTATTGCCTATAGTTTGAAGACTGAACTAAATTGGATTTTAAAAAATGCATTTTTCCAGATTTTAAGTTGTTCATAGACACAGAGATGGTGCCAGTCACTCCATCACATACACAAGTAGAAGACTTTTAAATATTGCTATACATAAGAATTTGACCTCCTCTTTTAGAATTTTCTCAATAGAATATATAAATGTTCAGAAAGTATTTGCCTAACCTTACAGGTCCATCTTGATTTCAAAGTTAGTCTCACATCTTGTAGAGAAGTGGCTACTACCCATACTTCAGTTTAAGGAATCTCCTCAAATTCAGATAAAATATGAAATGACAAATGAATGTCACATTATGTAGACTTTTATTTAGGATGCATTAAATGTATTTTTGCTTAATCTTTACTTTCATAAATGATGCCACTTTATTTTCTACAGGTTGATACCACACTTTGTTGTCTATAATTTTTATTTGTTTATTTTTCCTGTATGACAATGTAATATTCTTTTGGTATTTGTTTTTCAGTATTGGCCTTCATAGATGAATATATTTTCTCTACTTCATAAGGCTTATACAACCATCATTTTGCATGAAAATGTAATGGCAAGAAGCCACTCATTATTTAACAAATGAAGTCTGGCTCCTGCAGGTAGTGCACTTACCATATTAAAATTGTCCTTTAAGGCATTACTTAATCAAAAAAATTGAACATATGGAGAAACAAATCTCTAGCACTTTAATTTAATTGTTACAGAAAATACCATATTAACTGCTGATCCTCTGAGAAATTCAGAACAAGAGGAATTATTGCCTCTCCATAAAAGCACTCAAAACTTCCTATTGAGTTTGGAAAAGCAGTGTACACACCCATCAAAAAAGCATTAATTTATTGGATCATTAGGTAAAAGGCAATAGTTATTTGAAGAGAGTGGTACTTTATCCATTTCAATTTGAAATAAACCATAGTATAATAAATTAAAGGCAAAAAATCAGGTAATTGATTATCTAGTAAAAAAAAAAAGTTCTGTAATTTAGAATATGACTATGTACGTAAACTGAAGTATGAAATCAATATATTGGTGGGTGAGTTAAATTAGGATAGCACAAGGCTATAGATAACATAAAGCCTGAAATGTATTTTTTCACTATGAAGGCAAGTTTGTTTAAAGGTTCATTGGTACCAATATGGATGTGGCTATGTTTATTCTATGCATATGGATACTTTCCCCAAACTTTATTATTTGCTTTATATGCGTAAAGTAAAGACAAATGACCACAAAATGTGTTATAAATGCCAAGAAGTTATTTAATCTTTCTTTATCCTATGTCCTGAATAAAATTCTGAATAAACTAGCCCTCTACACTACTCAAGATGTGAACTTTCTCTAAATTCACATAACATTTTTTGATCCATAATACAAAGGGATTTTTTGTTTTGATACATAGCACAAAAGGATTTTAGGGGGTTTTGTTTCTTTGTTCTGTTTTTGCTTTTTTAAGAAATGCTGCTCTTCACATAATCATACATAAATTTCTACCCAATTGTTTTTCAAACCAAATTATAATGTGGGAAGAGTCAATTACTTAAATTTTCTGTTTTTGACTTTGTGATCTAGAAAAAAACACAAATGAAGAGGAAAATGGCAGTGAAATTTCACAATTAGGAATTTTGACACTTACTCCCAGCCTGATCCCAGTAAAAGTCTTAGATAGCTTTCCTATTATCTTCAGGTTACCCAGCTGTGATTATCTGCCTCACCTATCCCTGGCATTAACTAAGTTTGCATACTAATGCACAGGGATATAGGGGAACAGTTTGTCCTTTGCTGAAAGCATTCTATAAGATTTTCCCCTTCAAATTGCAACCTAGTATTTCCACCAAAACCTAGTATTTCCACCAAAATAAATTCTATTTATTTATTTATTTACTTATTCATTCTGAAAGCTTTAATTTTTTTTCAATTTTTATTTAAATTCTAGTTAGTTAACATACAGTGTAATATTGGCTTCAGGAGTAGAATTTAGTAATTCATCACTGACATATAACACCCAGTGCTCATCACAAGTGCCTTCCTTAATACTCATCACCCATTTAGCCCATCCCCTGCCCACCTCCCCTCCAGCAACCCTCAGTTTGTTCTTTATAGTTCAGAATCTCTTATGATTTGCTTCCCTCTCTTTTTTTACCCTTCCCCTAGTTTCATCTGTTTTGTTTCTTAAATTCCACATATGTGTGAAATCACATGGTATTTGTCTTTTTCTGGCTGATCTATTTCACTTAGTAATTTTTCCATTTAAAAGTTAGCCCAGGATAAAAATCAGACTAGCCAAAGAATCCTAAGTGATATTTTCTGAAAACCATGAATTTTATGATTTGAGTCTAGTCTCAGAGCTTTGTACTGAGATTTTTGAATCAAGGTCTTCAACAAATATAATACACAGCCAGAACACAAAGAAAGATCATTACAATTTCTTTTCTTCTTGTATGTATCTTGTAAGCATCTTATTTATAGATGATTTGATAGTGTTAATAATTGAGAATGTGTTTATTTAATGTCCCTGAGTTTTAAATTAACAACTCACAGTAAATGAATACTATAATCTGCTAAACTTTACATGCAATGCACCATTTATTGGTTTTATTCAGCCTCTTGAATACATATTGTTGTTGTTGTTATTATTATTACTATTACTATCTTAAGGATGAAGAGATAGGAGCTTAGAGAAGTTCAACTTGAAAAAAATTGTACATACATACATGTACATAGTCATAAAATCCAAGTCTGTGCGACAGTAAAGACTTGGTCTTTGTCTTCGTAATATATTGTCTTTGATTTTTCTTCAGTGTCAATATTTTACTGAATTAAATTGCTGTTGTAAAATGCTAACTGACACAGATTAGATGCTCAATTCTGAATAGAGTATTAGTTACATTTTCACTCAATTCACTTTTTGGACTCGTATATACTAAAAAAACTTATTTTCTGCTGTTAAGTAGGTACATTATGAATGAAGTACATGAACAAAAGAATCAACTAAAGGTTTGCAACGGCACTTGGTTAGCTCAATAGTTATTAGAAATCAAGACTTGTTTAAAACAAAATATTGATTATTTACCAATATAAATTTGAGATGAATTGTGAAAATAACAAATGACTGTTTCTTGATCATGTAGAAGCTGTTTTATGACATGGGATGCAAATACCTTATAGGTCCTTTCTCAGATATGTGTGTCATTTACCTTTGAAATGTTATTATTTGTATTATTATTATGTGTATATTTGAGTAATCTAATTCTAATTAGAGAATGGTTAACCTCATCCTTTGAATGTACTGATAAATGAATTAGAAATAATAGTCCATTTGAAAAAAAAAAAGAAATAATAGTCCACTTGAAATCCCATTTGATAAAACTTTCTGAATTTATAAATGATTAATTCCAAAAATTCCCTGATTGGCAGATCATATTATATTCTATTATGACATTGTTGTGAAATTATAGTTTATGGATTATAGCACATTACTGTGATGATTTCTGTGTCCTTTATAAGGATGATCCTTTTGACCTTTATCTTTCTGCAAAATGGTGCACAATTCTAGACTTTCATTTTGTCTCCCTGTTCATATTTTATTCTCTTTTAAACTGCTTTACTTACATAAATCATTCCCTTTAGATTGGATATTAATAACTTTTTATAAGACGGGAGCAATTTGATGGGCAATCCAATCTTATTTTTGCAAGATTAAAAAAAGGCAGTTGTCTTAGAAATCTGTCTGAACTAATTTAAGTGATCTCATTTCAAGTGTGACCCAGTGACTCTTCTATCTACTAAGTATCAAAATTCCAATGCTTAATAATTGTTTAAAAAATAGAAATATTAATTTTGTTTTTTAGCTTCTCCTAGCAGTATGTGCATCTATTATCCTTGATATCTCTACCTACTGATACCTTGTAAATTGACATGTTTTTCATTAAAAAGATATAGATTCTATACATACAGTAGTCACAAAACATCATATATTTTTTAAAGATTTTATTTATTTATTTGACAGACAGAGATCACAAGTAGGCAGAGAGGCAGGCAGAGAGAGGGGGGAATCAGGCTCCCTGCTGAGCAGAGAGCCCAATGCAGGGCTTGATCCCAGGACCCTAGGATCATGACCTGAGACAAAGGCAGAGGCTTTAACCCACTGAGCTACCCAGGCGCCCCATCACAAAACACTGTAGAAAGATAAAATAAATAGAATGTTTCCAGCAACTATAGAAGTAAAAAGGAAAATTTAGTGACTATACAAATAAAGTTTGGAGTCAAAACCAATGGAACTGAAGCCAAAATCACTTCTTGATAGCTTTAGGATATGGGACAGTTATTAAAACAGTTTTTAAAGCAAACAGTTTGGGGTGCCTGAGTGGCTCAGTCATTAAGCGTCTGCCTTCGGCTCAGGTCATGATCCCAGGGTCCTGTGATCAAGCCCCGCGCTGGGCTCCCTGCCCAGCAGAAGCCTGCTTCTCCCTCTTCCACTCCCCCTGCTTGTGTTCCCTCTCTCCCTGTCTCTCTCTGTCAAATAAATAAATAAAATCTTTAAAAAAGGGCAAACAATTCTTTCTTCATATGTAAAACAGTTCTAATAATATATAGTGTAGGTGTTGTCTAGCAAAATGCATGTGTTCCCATCTCCAGGAGAGGAGTCCCACAGCACGGAGGGCAGCAAAGAGCATTACAGTGCTTGCATCCAGGAGCAGCTATCCCAGGATATCAACCCACTGCATGGGTTTGCAGGTGTCAGGGTCACCAAGAAAATTACAACTCACACAGACACTGGATGGAATGACACATTATTCAATAAAGAGGAGACCGAGAAATACCAGTTTCAATAGTGAGTATCTGCCGTCAGGGGTCAGTGGGTCTTACACAACCACTGATGCTAGGAGATGGTCTCTATATATTCTTTTTGTGCTGCAGGCATTAAACTTCATTTCCTTCCCTCTGGGAACAGACAGAACAGTGGGATTGTTGGTCAGGTGCCATGTAATGCACTTGCCTTTAGCATAACAAAGGTATACATAAAGCTTAGAACAGGAAAAGATACTCTCAAACAAGTCTTTGTGCCAACACAGTCTATATGAGGGCTCCTTGTCTTCATGTAAGGAAACGTTCCAACCCCAGGCCCGCTCTTAGGCAACCTGCGATAGTCAGCAGGCTGTGCAGGTCTGCCTTCTTTGACAGACTTCTTTTAAATATGAAAATAGTATCTGAGATACTCAAAATATGTTAATAAATGGATAAACATACAGCATATGAAAAAATGTTATAAATATACTTGTTGCTAACATTAATTTGTAGTTTATGTGAATTTAAAATAAAATACCAGTGGAATTTTCTTTGGAACTTGGAAAAAATGATTCTAAAAATTATACTGCTAAACAAAATACCATAAATATCATAAAATATTTACTAAAGAGAAAAAGAGACTGGTCATGACAAAATAATATCAGTAATGATTTAAGAATATTGAAAACAGTGAATGAATCAGGTTCCATAGGAATGAAATGTATGTGTGAATGAGAAGGACAGGATCAAATTGTATTAAAATATAGAAGGGCACATGGACTGAAAAAATTAATATTGTTAAAATGTCTATACTATGTAAAATGATGTACAGGTTTAATCCCATCCATATAAAAATTCCAATGACATTTCTTACAGAAATAGAAAAGATACCTAAATTTGTATGGAATCATGAAAGACCCCATATAGCCAATGTGATCTTGAGAATAAACAAAGCTGGAGGCATCACATTTTAAACTATATTATAAAGCTATAATAATCAAAAGAGCATGGTACTGGAATAAAAACAAAGACCAATAGAACAAAATCAAGAGTCCAGAAATGAGTTCATGCATATATAGTCCACTGGCGTTTGACAAGGCCTCCAAAACTAGACAATAGGGGGAAATTAAGTAGTACAGGAAAAACTGGATAGTCACATTCAAAATATTGAAATTGGACTCCTATCTCATGCCACTCACAAAAGTTAACTCAGTGTAGATTAAACTGAAATAGATGACCTAAACCCATAAAACTTGTAGAAGACATTGGTCTTGACATTGGTCTAGAGTGATTTTTGAGGTTAACCCCAAAGCACAGGCAACAAATGCAAAAACAAACAAGTGGTATACTACATCAAACTTAAAAAAAAAAAAAAAAAGATTTCTGAAAAGCAAAAGAAATGATCATTAAATGAAAAAACAAGCTATATAATGGGACAAAACAGTAACAAACCACACATCTGATAAGGGACTAATATCCAAAATAGTCTACAACTCAATAGCAAAAAAAAAAAAAAAAAAGAAAGAAAGAAAAGAAAAAAATTTAAAAATGGACAAAGGACCTAAATAAGCATTTTTCCAAAGGATATTTAGTGGTCAAAAATACATGAAAAGGTGCTCAACTTACTCTTCATCAGAGAAATGCAAATCGGAACCACAATGAGACGGACTTAGGTGGCTCAGTCTGTTGAGCATGCAAGTCTTGATTTCGGGTCAGATCATGATCTCCGGGTCCTGGGATCCAGTCCTATGTTGGGCTCTGCACTCAGCACAGATTCTGCTTAGGATTCTCTCTCTCCCTCTCCATCTGCCCCTCCCTCCAACTCACGTTCTCTCTCTCTAAAATAAATATTATCTAAAAAAAAAAAAAGAAAGAAAGAAAGAAAAAGAAAAACCACAATGAGATATCAACTCACACCCATTAGGATGGTAATTATTTATTTGTTTTTTTTTAAATGGTGCCTTCCCTCACTCTTCATTCACTTTTTTTGTTTTTTTAAGATTTTTATTTGTTTATTTGACAGAGATCACAAGTAGGCAGAGAGGCAGGCAGAGGGAGGGAGGGAAGCAAGCTCCCCGCCGAGCAGAGAGCCCGATGCGGGGCTCGATCCTAGGACCCTGGGATCATGACCTGAGCCGAAGGCAGAGGCTTTAACCCACTGAGCCACCCAGGTGCCCCAGGATGGTAATTATTAAACAAAAAAATATAAAAAGTGTTGGTGAAGATGTAGAGAAAAGTGGACCTTGGTATTCCATGGTGGCAATTTAAATTACTATAGCAGTTATGGAAAAGAGTATGGAAGTTCCTCAAACATTTCAGAAAATAGAACTACTCTATAATCCAGCAGTGGCTATGTCACAAAACAGGTTAACTCTATATAACATGTATTTTATAATATTAAATATATTTGTTCATATACGCCACAGTAAGGTGCTTTATAATAAGTGTAGATTTTCAGTTATACAAGATGAATGAGTCATAAATATCTGCTGTTCAACATTGTGCCCATAGTTAACAATACTGTGTTGTATACTCAAAAATTTATTGAGAATCGACTACACGTTAAATGTTCTTATACTTGGGGCGCCTGGGTTGCTCAGTGGGTTAAGGCCTTTGCCTTTGGCTCTGGTCATGATCTCAGGGTCCTGAAATCGAGCCCCACATCAGGCTCTCTGCTCAGCAGAAAGCCTGTTCCTCACCTCCCCCCATCTACTTATGTTCTCTGTCAAATAAAAATTAAAAAAAAATTTAAATGTTCTTACCACAATAAAAAATACACAATAGATATAAATTTTTTATTAGATATCTGTTTAAAAAGATATATAAAAGGGAACAGAGGGACAGAGATATTGAATATATAGAGTCCACATTTATCAAAATTCCACTGGCATAAACGAGGATCTCTATAGTTTTAGAAAATCCAATTATGAAAGGTTTTGTTCACACCTCTCAAGAGATAAATTAGATATATTTCTATCTGTTTTACTTATATATCTAGATGGTTCTCCCAATTTTTTTAGCCTGTATCTGGTACAAAAATTGAATTAAAAACATTTTAAACAGCAGAAGGACTTCTGATATTAACACATGAAAGAAAACCTTCTTCTTAAATACTTAAGTAGGTTCATAGAACTATCTTTTATGCCTTTATTCAGAATTGTTACAGTAAAATTTTAGTGACTGAAGTTTCTTTTTATTGTATTGATTTTAAATAAGAGTTGGAAAATGAAGTGAATGTTTAGATACAAGAACATTTTATGTAGAAATTTATCCCCTACAGTTTCTTAGCCGTAACTGCTTTCATAAATGTCTTATCAACTAGAGCATAGTAAGGTCCTTTTATAACATTAGATAAAGCAAGAACCACAAGTAACAAGTCAAATAAAAAGTAGATACTAATAATATTCACAAGATTAATTTTATTTTATTCTGCAGGGAAAAAGCTTCAAGAATATTTAAAATCTAATTAAAATACAAATGTACTTTTCCACCTGATACATAGTTCTAATATCAGAAAACATTACTGCAGCTAGGTATTAATATGTAAGATAAAAAGTATAATAAATGATATTTTTTGAAAAAAACCTATTCAAAGTAAATGATCTTGTTTGCAGTTGACAGTGATAGAACGATCAAAGTTATGTTACAATTTCTGTTCCTTCATTTGTCTTTGTTGGTAAAATGAGGACTGTCAGAGACTGGGAGGGTCAAGCTCACAGCAAATTTAATGTGACACAGTTTATCTCTGTTCTGAACAGGGTTTCACAGGATGTAATATTGAATGTACAGAGCACTGGTTCTCCTTCCTTGTGTTTAATGAAAAGTTTATAATTCCTTGTTTGCTTTTTCAATTTTGACACAACCATAAAGTAGACACAATCTAAGGGAAGGAGGCTATAGTCAGCAATAAAGTCATGGATGACTTCTTTTCTCATTTGTATCTTTGAATGTCTTGACACTTTAACTAGAGTTGTGAGTTATCAATTATCATAAGCTAGCTAGATATTACCAGTCCATATATAGAACATTATAAAATGTGAAAATACATTAAAATTGTGTGCATTTTATTTGTAAGTTTTTTCATTTTTTAAAAAAGATTTTATTTATTTATTTGAAAGAGAGAAGAGTGAGAGAGAGAGGGAGCACGAGCAGGGGTGAGGGGCAGAGGGAGAAGGACAAGCAGACTCCCTGAGTCTGGGAGCCCGATGCAGGGCTTGATCCCAAGACCCTGAGGTCCTGACCCGAGTGAAAGGCAGACACTCAACTGACTGAGCCATGCAGGCGTCCCTGTAAGTCCTCCCAATCATTGAAAAAGCATAGCATTGCACATCATGAGATACTTAGTAGCATTCCTAAAAGTAACAAAAACTAAAATTTTTGCAATAATTTCTAAACTAGTTATATGTATCCATATATTACCAGTTCCTTACAAAGTTTGACCTAATATAAATTCATCATTTATTTCTGTATCTCAGTATTGCTTAAAAAGCTTTTTTATTATTGCCCATTGGTACTGCCTCTGTAGGAAGAGCTTTGCTAAAGTAAATTTAATTTAAAAAAATCAAAGAACTACAATGACTCAATAATGTTTGCCTTATTTGCCATCATTTTTAACAGAACTTTTGTGCAAGTCATGTTTATAATATAATTAGTAAATTTTCTCATATAAAGATTTCTAGGGGCACCTGGGTGGCTCAGTTGATTAAGCATCTGACTTTTTTTTTAATTAACATATAATGTATTATTTGCCTCAAGCATCTGACTTTTGATTTTGGCTCAGGTCGTGGTCTCAGGGTTGTGAGATCAAGTTCTGCCTCAGGCTCTGCACTGGGCATGGAGCCTGCTTAAAATTCTGTCTCTCCCTCTCCCCTTCACTCTCTCTTTCTCCTTCTCTAAAAAAATTAAATTAAAAAGTATCTATATATCTATATGTTATGGGATAAACAATTATTAACTATGGGTTAGTATAGCCAACTCTGGAACAATGTTTGGCAGTTTCTTATAAAGTTAAAGACACACTCACCCAGGAACCTCATTTCTTGGTATTTACTGAAGAGATATGAAAACTTATGTTCTTATAAAAACCAGTACACCAATGCTTATAGTAGTTCCATTCACATTTGCCAATACCTGGAAACCACCTGAAATGTCCTTCCATTGGCATAAGAAGATACAAACTTTGATACATCCAAAGAATAGAATACTGCCCAGCAATAAAAGCCATAGGGCACTGATTCACACAATGTGGGTGAGTCTCAAAGTCGTTATTCTGAATGGAAGAAGCCCAGTCTCAAGAAGTTAGAAACCATATGTAGTATCCTTGGGGAAAAAAAAATTATAGGAAGAGAAAAGAGATCAGTTTGATTAAGAATTAGGGTTATATGGAAGGTATCACTAAAAAGGATAGCAAAGAGGAGGCTTCATGGAGTGAGGTAACTGTTCTATATCCTCATGTAATCACCAGCAGTGATTCTGGTAAAATGCATGAAATTATATACAAAAAAGTCAATTACACTGTACATTAATTTCAAATAGATATTAAAATATCAGCTGATAATGTTAATAGTAACAAGAAAAATAATTTTAAGGAGAATTTCTAGGCTTTTTTCTTCATATGAATAGGAAATCTTTGGTCTCATTTTAAAAATATTTCATGGGGTGCCTGGGTGGCTCAGTGGGTTAAAGCCTCTGCCTTTGGCTCAGGTCATGATGCCAGAGGCTCTCTGCTCAGCAGGGAGCCTGCTTCCTCCTCTCTCTGCCAGTCACTCTGCCTACTTGGCATCTCTGTCTGTCAAATAAACAAATAAAAATCTTTTTTAAAAATATTTAATGAACTATTAACATTTTTCTAATTGTAATATCATTTTTTGATAGAAATGAGGGTTTGATTTTTTTAAACCAATCAAATAGGATGAGAGTGCTAGTGTTTTATGATTTCTTCCATCTGTGCAAACACACTAGTGATCGGGGTTCTGAGTATATAAATTGAAATAACAATTATAAAGCAAGTCAAATTACTTGTATTCCTTATATCTGATATGATAACTTGAACCTCAAAGAACAGAGAACAAAGTTTGCAGATATGAACTGGGTATCTTTTCCACTCATCTTCTCTTTTTTTTAACAGCTCTGCACTGTAGTCTAGATTAAGAAATCTAAACATTCTGAGTCATCTGTTGAAAGGTGATAAACCGTACTTTGCTGGGTTATTGTGGGAATTAAACGAGAAAATGTATACAAACTTACCTGCTCATAATGTGACATTTAGTGGAACCAAATAAATAGAACTAAACAACCAAATAGAAAAGGTAAGTGAATATGAAGGCACAATCTTGCACAGGGCCAAAAATCCAAAGCCTTTCAAAGAAATTTCAAGCAGGTTATTTTGTTCGAAATGGCAAGGAAAAAAATAAAAAAACCCACAAAGAAAGAAAGAGAGAGAGAGATTTGAAATAGCAGTTTCAACATAAATTTTCAGAGATGTGGTATCATATGTTTACAAATAATGCAAGAACTTCAGGAATCATCTCCCTGCTTCTAAAGCTTGCATTCACTTCCACCTCCACATTCTCCTGCCCACCATACACTTATGATGCAGGTTTTTTTACAAAGCAGAGTGAACTTCTAAAAATAAAATCAGGCATGCCCCTGTCTTGATTTTTTGTTTGTCTGTTTGTTTGTTTCTAAAGCAAGGCGGCAGCAGCCTGTCACAGGCAGTGCCTCATTTGGATGTCTCTGGAGTCTCAGGAGCTTAACTACCTTATTTTCTCCCACAAATGGAGCTTTAGAGCTTGCTGGGAGGTCCTAGTGGGGTGGGGGGAGCACAGCTCCTCAGATACCCCTGACAGAAGAGCAGTCCTCCTCTGGGGGGAAGGTCGTTCTTTTCGACCCAGGGCTGAGCTTCAGGAGGGACCCACATGGGAGGAGTGAGGGAGGAAAGGGACATCTGTCCCGCTCGGCGGATCCACTGAATCGACCCTGGTGATCAATGGGGTGACAGATGTCACAGCCTGATTGCCCTCACGTCCCAGTCTCATATACTCTCGAAAACAACCACCACCACAATAACCACAAACACAACATAAAACACACGAAACCTGTTTTCATGACCTACGTTTCTCTTGCAGATTTAACTTTTTTTCCACCTTTCCTCCCCTTAATCCTTGTTTCCCAGCTACAATGGCTTTCTTCCTGTTTCCTAGAGAGGCCCCTCTTTCTACTGGGCCTTGGAACATGTCTTATCTGGAATGCTTTCTCCATGATTCTTAGTCCCGCTGATGCACTGTCATCCTTTAGGTCTGAGTTAAATGGGCCCTTCTCAGAAGGCTTTCTGACAACCATATTGAGACTGACGTCTTGCAGTTACTATCAGCTCATACTTTATATTTCTTTTATATGGTTTAATACCATCTCTAATTACCTATGTTTTTGCTTACTTTTATGTTTACATATGTCATACCTATAATAATATAAGCTGCATGATGAAGGAGTAATTACAGTACTTAGAGGAATATCTGGCATGTAGAAGACAGATATTTGTAGCATTAATTTTGTTTGAATTGCATTCACTTCTAATTTTCTACCAGAGAGCTCAGCTTGAACAGCTCGGAGTATATATAAGGGGGAGAAAAAGGAATGCATGCATTCTTATTAGTGTTTATAATCCAGGGAGAAAAACAATAAAACGATTAAAATGTGCTCAATCAGAAGTTGATTTCTCTGTAAATACCAACTATAGTTTTATCTGGGAAATTTAAGTTCAGCGTGAATTTTGCCCTATTTAATCCATACTACTAGCGCACCTAAGTTTCTTGATTTTTTTTTTCTTATAACCTAAGTATGCCCTAAACTCTAAATTTAGTATTGAAATGCACCTGAATTTTCACTGTAATAATATGCTTTGCTTTGCAAAAGAGAGAGAGAATTCTACAATTGGTGATACAATTCTCAAAAATATGATTTCTTTTAGAAGTATTCTGTTGATACTACAAGTGTTTTAATCAAGAAATTGATTCAGGGAATTGGCTCCATGGACAAGAGCGATCAAATTAATTATTTTCTCAGAAAGAACTACCTTTAATTTTTCTTCCTTGGGGGTTAAAACTTTAATAAATGAAATTTACCAAAGGGAAGTAAATCTTTTGGGTTCCTTTGCTTGTATTCCTTGGCACGAGCTTTTTAGAGAGACAGGACTTTATCCTCCCTTTTTGCTTAACACCCTAGATGAATCTGTCTGTCATCTCTTTTAATTTAAACAGGCAACACTGAGGATTCTTAACAATACCTCTGACCCCTGAGAAGCAGGATATATAGCAGACCATTAATTAGTTGCTTGAAGTGAAGGGATATGGCACATCGAGTACCATGCCTCTCTGCTCCACTGCACAGTACCCCCACACCACATTGTCCATTTATATTTCTGACGACTACCAAAGAGCTAATACCCTTGAGAAACATCATAAGTTAGCAAGTTTGATTGATGTACATTAGGCAGTCAATGACTTGTTCTATCTGGAGTATTTTCCTTTTTGCATGAAGGAAAGATGGTCAAAATATGTATCAGACCTTGAATCAAATTAAAGCCCAGAAGATTTCATTGCAATGCTGCTTTTTGTTTCATACATAAATTTACATAAAATTGAGTTACTTAAGATTTCATATCTGTTTCAATTTTCCTTCCATTCTAGACATTCTCAAATGAAAAGCGGTTTCATAGAACACTGTATTAATTGTTTCAGGATAGGGACACAATCAACTTAGCTGTTTTCTAATTTAAGTTCAGGAGACACTATTGTTCTTTGTGAATTTTCTCTAGTTATAAATTTATAAATTATTCACATTCCTAGTTACTAAAAGAAACATGAACAGAGTGTTATCACGAGGCAGCAAAATGATGACTGGGAAGCCTGGCTGTTCCTTTAATATTTTTCGTGATCATTTTACCTTCCATGAAGGGAATCTCCCGTCCATAAAATCACTCCATAAGAACTAATAATTATAATGCTGATATCTTAAAGAGAGATATTTTTAAGTCATCTTTTGGGTTGTATTTTGTTATGAGACAATTAAGTATTAAGACTGTAATGTCAGTACTTTGTTATGTTAAGAAAATCCAATTTATTAAGGATATTTAAAAGTTTGGGACTAAGTAAGTTCTTAACATATTTGTAGAATGCTACATTACCCCAACTTAATGACCTACCTACATAAGGAAAATCTAGAGATGTGGCAGTTATGGGAAAATTAACTGCCACTCTTAAAATATGATATTTTTAAATTTTACCCCAATTAAATAATCGTTATATAGATAATCGTAGATTTTTGTCTTAAATGGTTTATATAAATCTACTACACTAATCCTTTATGTATTCAATTGAAATTTAAACATATCCCTGTTGGGGGTGATGTTGTATAAGGAATTCACTATTTTGGGCTGTGGCTCATTTGTCGTTCTTTATCATCTCAATAATTGGATCAATTTCTATATCGTATTAGGAAAAAACTATTAAAAGTCGTCAGGTAGATCATCAATTAATTGTTGCCTTTTTTTCCTATGGTAATCCCTAAATTCAATAAAACCATTTAGTACCCAGATTTTCTATTTATTTGGTAATACAGTTCTCTCCTACGGATACATTAGCCAGACATTTTCTTTCCCCTATAATAATAACATGCTTTTGAATCTTTCATTTTGATGTTTAGAGACCCCTTAATTCCTTTTGACGAGATAGATACATGTCTTTTCTGTTGAAACATAACCTAAGGGAGCAAATGTTCTTTTTTTTTTTTTTTTTTTATTCAAAAAGGTTAGTCTTATACGCTGCTAGCTCATTATCTGTTTCATTCCGTTCTGTCCTTCAGTTGAACTGAATAAAAGATGCTTGGAAAGATGAATCTTAAAGAGCAGAATAAGTTATCTTTTCAGGCAAATGGAATTCAGCTCACACTTCACTACAAACTCTGGAGGATGGTACAGCATCCAAATTTCAATGTGCTAAAAAGTATCTCTCAGCTACGTTAAGCATTAAAAATAATTTTCATGTAATCTAACCTCCCCACCAGCTATTACTCAGAGAGGTAGAAGAAGTATCCCGATGAACGGGGGCTGGGGAAGCAAGAATAAAACAAAACAAAAGAAACAGACCAAAAACCTCCAGTAACCGGTATTTGAGGCTTACGAAGGCCCAAGGCTGAAAGTTACAGCCCGTGAACTCTTCACCTCTTCTCATGCTCACCAGCCACCTGACCTTATAACGCAGCGATAGAGGGCTCTGTGTTCAATGTTCTCGAACACTGTGTCTTTCTTTCCTCCTGGATTTTGATGAACTCTAAGGCAGTTTTATGTCCTATTTATCTTTGTAGCCCTGGGGCTTAACATAGTGGCTTGCTCTTTATGGGCTGATGGAAGGAGCGAAAGCAAGGAGGAAAGGGGGACGAATGAAAGGGGGCAGGTAGGGAGGAAGGGCCGGAAGGAGCAAACTGGCACAAGAGCCCATCTGCTTCAGAAAGTTCCTGTGAAGGTAAAATGAAAACGTGAAGGTGGGCCATCTGAGGGAAGAAAGCTTTCTAGTAAAAGGTAGTGTTAGTTTTTGCCGTACGCCAAACATTACTTAAATTATTTATGACCTTCTTGGTTTCTCACAATACCCCTATCAAGTTAGCCTTATTATCTCCATTTTCCAGATGACAAAATCAAGTCACAGGTAGGAGAGGTAAACCTTTAAAGGTTACAGAGCTATGAAGGGACAGAGCTAAGATTTTTTAATCGGTCCGTCCAACTAAAGAACACAGTATTGTAAGACTTCCTCTAAGAAAGTATTGCTATTGTTTGATGTGATGCTGAGAAAATTATGTGTCCACATTAGTTTCAATGAAATTAAGCCATTGAGGTAGGAATTCATCAAAGTTATTTCTGTTTTCCCTTCAAACTTTCTATGATTCAGCAACAAAGAAAGAAAAAACAAGAGAGAGAAACATTTCTCTTGCCTTCTAAGCCCATCTTCATGAACTGTCTGTGGTTTTACATGTTGTTGTTTTTGTTTGTTTTTGTTTAATTTAGAGAGGGGGAGAGCATGGGGGGCGGGTGTAGAGGAAGAGGGAAAGAAAGAATCTTGAGCAGGCTCTGAGCTGGGAATGCAGCCACACAGGGCTCATTCTCACAACCCTGAGATCATGACCTGAGTCAAAATCAAGAGTCGGACGCTTAACTGACTGAGCCACCCAGGCACCCCTGTAGTTTTAAATATTTCTTTGCTCAGATCAATGATTATTTTTTTAAATAATTAACATCATTTTTTTTTTCCTGGAGTTGCTGAAATGAGTTTATTTGATAGTGGGTAGCTCTTTTGAAGGGGTCATTTTTCTAAGCAGCAAAAGGATAGTTTCAGCATACCTGGAAGAAACTGAAAATAAATATGAACACTGTATAGTTTAGTTCTCTTATTTAACTATTTTAGGTCATATAATATGATTGTGTGGACTTGTCAATCTTGTCAAGCATAAGATACAAATCCATGCTTAGGTCTCTAGTCCCCAACTGCCCCCCAGCATCCCTCAGAAGGGTGTGAATGTAGTCTCCTTAGATGATAAAGGAAAATGCTATAGCTAGATTTTCTCCATTACATTTTAATGCACAACCCAAAATCTATGTCATGGACTGTCTAATTTCATATGCAAACATGTCCTCTGTAATGCATCATTACCAGTCCAATAGCATACTAATTCTGTACAAAAACATAGTTTAAAAATATGTGATTCCAAATAGAATTCTTTGGAATTCTAGGGACCTTTGTGTCCCTACTCAAATTAATTCCTTTCTCTCTGTCCTCAAAAAGGACCATGTGACTAACTTCAAAGCTTGCATTCTTATTTTTAAAATAGATTTGCTTATACCCATTAAAATATGGTATCTATTTTTTAATAGTTTAAGATTTATAAGAATTTATTATATTGAATGAAGCATTCACCAATTTTTCCCCTTCAACATTGTGAATATATTCCATGTTCTTTTAAATACGCTCAAATTTCTGCCATTAAATAATTAATTAAATTTATAAAGAAAAACTTGGTAATCTCTCATTCCTCTTTAGCTACACAGTTGTCTCTTTCTTCTCATCTGTTAAATCTGTAAAGTGTTTTCTATAACTCATACCCTCACTTCCAACTTACTTACTCCAACTTACTTCAACACGTTTTCACTGGTCACTACAGTTTTCACTAAGATGATCTATTACTTTTGCTCCATGCAATGGATAAATTCACATATCATTTTACGTGACTTTCGTACATCATCACAAATGATTATGACTCCTTTCTGGATACATTCTCTTCTGATCAGTTCCACACCTCAGATAATACAAATACTTTGAATTTTGAACTGGATCTTTAAATAGTTGGTTCCCACCTGTTCTTTCCCTTTATTGATAATCACAGATTCCCTAGATTAGGCATCGTTTCTTGAAAGAGTCTTAGTAATTAAAAAAAAAAAAAACAAGGTTCTTAGTAATCCCTATACAAAATGTGGTTGGATTTGTGACCAAATTCCCAACACTCAATGCTTTACATGTTTTTTTCCCACTGTTTAGATCATCCTGTTGGCACCTTAAACATTTTTTAAAAAGTTAAACAATAGGGGGCACCTGGGACGCTCAGTGGGTTAAAGCCTCTGCCATTCGGCTCAGGACATGATCCCAGGGTCCTGGGATCAAGCCCCACATAGGGCTCTCTGCTCAGCAGGGAGCCTGCTTCCCCCTCTCTCTCTGCTTGCCTCTCTGACTACTTGTGATCTCTGTCTGTCAAATAAATAAACAAAATCTTTAAAAAAAATTTAAAAAGTTTAAAAAAAAGGAAACAATAACCTAAAGAATAATTTAAAAATAGTAATCTATCCAAATTGTCTTCCATTCAAAGAAATTTCTCTATAAGCCTACCACTAGAGAGCACTAATTTGGATGGTAGATTCAGATGTTTCTTTTGTGAAGCTCTTTGGCCTACATCTCACATATTGGGAGAAATAGACCTGTTACCCTAACCTCAATGTATTAGACCAGAAAACATGTAAGAATTTAACAAAAACTACAGGTGCTGGATCTCAGGCAAGCCACGGTGTCTGAGATAACTGTGAAGGGCGCTAAGAGCACCACTACAGGGCCGGCAAGTGGTCATGGCAGCCACATTACCAAGTCAGATTCTCTGCTTTGAAAAGCATAAACACTTGCTTAAAAAGCAGTTACCAGTACTCACATAAGGATATGGTTTTATTCAAAATGAGAAACAGCTGTACTTTCCCAAAAAGGCAAAAACAGTTAATATATAGAATGTATACTCCTTAGCTGTTGTGTAATCTTTAAAATTACACATCTTCTTTGAGCCTCAATTTCCCTCATGGTAAAATGAAAACTATGGTACTACTTAGTTGTTTCAGATGTTGAAACTATCATTGATTTCAAGCATGTAAGTGTTTAGCCCAATGCTTAAATCATAATAAACTGTCAGTAAGTGCTCATTCTTATTAATATTTCAGTTTGGGAAAGATAGAGAAATAGTATATATCGCTCTCCTACGGTGTTGATTATCCTCGAAAACATATGTTAAGTGTGGAATAACTATGTCTCTTCTGTGCAGTCTTAAGAAGCCATGTAAACAAGAAGTGAAATAAACGAAACAAACAGGATTTACTCTTGTGCAAATAAAAACCAGCAGATAAATGATTTTTCAAAATCAAGACACAAACAAACGTGATCATATCTTTCTGTCTGTAAGAGATTCCTATTACCCTCAGATTTATTTGATTTATTACGTTGTATTCCTCTTTGGAGAAATAGTACTAAGAAAAAAAAATGAATCTAGAGGTAAAAAGCACTGTTGACTCTGCAATAACTGGGGCTCAGGTTTGCTCTAAAAAAAGAGAAAAGAAACGATAAAACCAGTCAACCAAGCACACATTAAAAACAAAACAAAACAAAAAAACACAGAATCAATGTTCAAGAGAGTACAAGCCCCAAAGAATTTAAGTTGAAAATACTACAAAACTTCTCTGAGTTATTTAGTTATATTTATTGATCATGGTTATCTTTGCAAATGTGATTTAGAACAAATAATATTCCAATCAATTCAATTTGTTGCAGAAGCTTGCTTTTGTAGGTCCTCCTTTCACATTTCATTCATTAAATTACCTCACTATTATTGGGAATTTTCTCTAAGATATCTTTTCATTGACAAGCAATATCTTTCACTATTCAGATAGAAATTTATTGAGATTATTATTTGTTTTTCATGTCAAAGCTCAGTTGCCTTGAATAATGGATATTTAAAACAACCTGGAATTATGCCAATAAAACAAACCTTTCACATAGTTTTACTAACACATACATCCAGAGTCAAAGAGTATATTTCTAATATATTTACATTTTGAAAATGTGTATATGTGATATATGTATATAAAAATATTCTTTCTGAACAAATATTCTATTTTTAGGAAAAAAGAAAAAAGGATATTATTGAATAATTCTAAAAATTACATTTCTATTTTAAAGAGAGGACCATCTCAGTAAGTCCACAATCGGGTAGGCAAAGTGGTCATCGCTTACATTTTTCACTGCATACATGCTGTTATGATAACTCTGTATTATGTGTTTTCTTTTCTAATAAACAACAGTACATTGAAGAGAGAGATTATGTTCTATTTAATACTTTGTGCCTGGTAAGCATAGCTGAGAGCTTTGTGCAAAAGTTATGTGCCTGTTTATTTTCACTTATATTTCACACTAAACTCAATTAAGGAATTTAAAAAATAGAGCCATAAAAACAGATTTAGCACAGAGAGTTTTTAAAAAGGAAGGGGGGGGGAATTATACCTGAAAATATGAACTAAAAAGAAGTCACAACAATACTCTTATAATTCAGAAAATTGTTGAATGAATTAAAAAATATATTTTCTAGAGTTAGGAGATACATTTGTTATGTTGATTATTATATAATAATTAGAAAAACATATTAGTAAATGTTCTTCACTTAAACTTCAGAAAAAAATAAAATATATTCTACCCATAGTTGCTTATTTTCTTTTAATAAGTTATAAAACTAAAATATTAATAAATTATTAGCTAACAATAAATAAAGAACCTGGGTGGAAGGTGATTAATAGTACCCAGCTTCCTGCTGAACAGTTGATATGGAGCAAATGTTGGACAAAGCACCAGTCAATGTATTATTTTAGAATTAGACTCTTCTCAGTCATCAATTTTTTGAAGCTCACCTTACGGCGTGGTTATTTTCAGCACAGCAGTTATCATTCGGAAATAGAGACACATCACTCTCCCGGCAAAAACCCTCCCCCAAGTCCACAATTCACTCAGGCCCTTATCCTGGTGTGCAAGGGCCTGTCTGTCTGCGCTTAGGGCTACCTCGTTGACCACCTCTCCCCTCTTCATTAACTGGACTTCGGTCACCGGACCCCTTTCACACCCTGGAATTTGCCAATCATGCTTCCAACTCACTGCGTTGACATGTATATTTCCTCTGGTTTGAATTTTTTTCCTTAATATATTTGAATCTTTCATGACTTCATATAGATCTCTGCTCAAATGCTTCCTTATCTAACAGAGCAGCCTGATCCACTCTCACGATATCCCCCACGATTAAGCCGCTTTCATCTTCTTCGTAGCTCTTATTACCATTAGCATATTATGTAATAACCATTTTATGTTCTGTTTGCTCCCAGTTGAATGTTAACTGCATGACAGCATGGATTTATTTCCCAATTCTACTTGCAGCACATAGAAAAGTTCCTGGCACATAGAGGCCAAATAAATATTTGTTGAGTGAACTGAATTAATGAATAAATGACAAGATCATCATTAAGAACTTTCTAAGTGTAAGTATTCAAAGTTAACACTTGAAGGGGAACACAAATCTCTAGATAACAGGCAGATAGAAGATGAAGATACTGCTGTTTTATCTATTAATATTGTCATAAAGATAGACAAGAAAAAATTTATACTGAGTAGCGAATACTTGAAAAATAAATTTAATTAAAAAATTAAAATTAAATTAAATCTATCTGTAGGTAATTAATTAAAATACTTCTGGGAATCTGCTAGTAGAGGCTGAAGTTATTTCACCGTGAAAATGATAATTATGCATAAATTCTTTATCAACTGCTACATTAAATTATTTATATATACTGTATAATTTCATAGTCTTGAGTCACTTCCTTGTCAAATTAAAATACACCCAGAAACTAGATTATATGATTTATATTATGTGGATGTCATTCTAATTTTGTTCAACTTCTTTTCCTTCCTACAAGGTGAGTCGCTTAGTGTAAATAGGAATTTTCCAGTCATCAAACCATCACTGAAGACCAGGGAAGTGATTCCCTGCCAAATGTGTGAAAAGCGTAGGAGTCTGATTATAAAATATTATGGTTGAAAGCACCGAAGTGATGGCATTGACCAGCAGCCATTAAGTCCCATAACTGAAAACCAAAAAAGGAAAAGGAAAAGAGATTATTTTGATCACTTCCTTTCTCTCTCTCTCTCCCCATCTCTGTCTTTGTCTCTCTCCCTCTGTCTTTCTCTTTCATTCACTCGTACACGTGCACACACACACAGACTCATTAATACATCCTGTATTTGGGTGATGCCTCCTGAAAATCAATAGCCAGACTATGCTGGAACCTGTAGGGAGCATGAAACCTGAAACGCTATCGAGTAAGTGGTCAAGGCTGCAGGAATAAAGGATGCCCTGGGGAGAAAAGGCTCCTAGTCATAGGCCAGTTGCACTGTCCCCTAACGCTGGTTTGAAAGAAGGTCCCTTGGCTTCCTGGATTCAGCCTCTTAAGACAGCCAAAATTAGGTTGAGCCTGAATAAAAGCGAAATCCTTAGCCCTATCATCTGCTTATAACTTTATTTCTTCTTTACATAAACGATGGAGTCTCTGGGATGTTGAAAATCACAAGGCATGTAATCTCTTTCCTACTGCTTTTTCTCTGCTACTGAATAAAATGTAGAAGATTTACACAATTATTGAAGGAGCCTTCCTTGGCTTCCATTACCAAACAAAAAATGCCTTCTTCAATAAATTTGAGCTCACAGAGAAAACACAAATAGAGCCATATGAAAAAACTTTGCAAGTTTAAATACTATAATTAAGAATAATTTGCTTCACAGTTCACATGAACCAGGTATTGCTTTAATACTTTATAGCTATTAAGTAATTTGTTCATTTTCAAAAAAATATTAATTAAATTAATCAATTTAATTTAAAAGCCAAATTTAACTCAAATCTCTCTATTTTTTTCAGTCACACATATATATGGATATACATGAACAGATATAGACAGAGTTACACATCTATAGGCAGATATTTATTTTATAGGCATGCAATATTTTAAAAGAAAATAATGTTAAACATGATAAACTATGCCTAAATTTTATTTAAAATGCTAATTTAAAAAGAAAGGCATAGGGACACCTGAGTGGCTCAGTCAGTTAAGCCTCCGCTTTTGGCTCAGGTCATGATCATGGGGTCTTGAGATGGAACACCACATCAGGCTTCCTGCTCATCAGGGAGCCTGCTCATCCCTCCCACTTGGGGTCTCTTTCGCTTCTCCCTCACTATCTCTCTCTCTCTCAAATAAATAAATAAAATCTTTAAAAAATAAAAAATAAAAAGAAAGGCATATAATTATAGCAAATATAGGTAAGTCCTCCCAAGAAAATTAATCCAGGTTAGAGAAAAAGACAGATAATATACGATACAGATTTTTCCAATTTACAGGTAAGAAAGTCAATGCAAAGGAAATGACGTAAATTGCTCATGGTCAAAGGGCAGAAACAGAATTGATACCCAACCAGTTTCCTTCAATGTATAAAGACTCAGGAAAAGAAGCACAGAACTGTAGATTCGAGATAAATGTTCCCAAGATCTCAAAACAACAAATAGTTGCTACAGATAACTACAAAGTAATATAAAGAATAGCAAAAATTTTATTTGCATTATAGAGAAATTTTAAAGGACATTTGCTTTTTGGAAAAGTAGCATTCTGGGCACAAAAAGAGTACTTAGTGATTTAAAAAATGTAATTTTGAAGTATATTATTAACAATAGTAATAAGAGCAAAACGAGAGCCAGACTATAAAAATAACATGTTTAAAAAAAAAAAAAAACAACTGTGAAAAGATGAGAAACTAGGAAAATGGAGGTAATATATCAGTAATGAGGTAAATAAAATGGCAGGCAGAGGAATTGGCAGGCACATGAATGTGGCTACAGATACAGATACAGGTATATTTAGACATGTATTTACAGATATTTAGTTTAAGGTAACTGAAAAAAAAATGGAAAAAATGTGCCTTTATTCCAAATCATGAGATAAAATTTAAAACAGAGAAATGTTAACAGCAAAGGAAAATATACGATTGTGACAAACATAGGAAAATTCCAAATAACACTACTCCAGGTTACAGAAAAAGGTAATATTTTAAATTCATGTTTGAGATTACTACTTTGCTAGAAAGCATCAAAAAAAGGTATTCTGAAGAAAATTAATGACCAATTTCACTTATGAATATAAATGAAAGTAACAAAAATATTTTCAAAAATATCCAAGATTTTAAGAAAATAAAATATATGAAGTCCAAATAATGTTTTATTCTAAGATTATACGTTATGATGCAGAATTAAGTGACTTTCTGGAGGAAGAGTTGAAGGGAAGAAAATGGATATAGGTCAAGCAACAGATGCTGAAATATCATTTGATATCATTAAACATGTTACAGAGGAGGGAAAAAGTAAATTGGTGAGTTAAAGGTCTTAATAATTGCATTGAATCTAACTGAAATCATCAGCACAGATGAACTATTATACCTGAATTTTCAAATTCAAATATATACAAGTCAGGCAGAAGATAAAATACAAGATAAAATGTCAAGAGAAAGAGAGTCTACATTATACCTAAGGAATTTTTTTTTTCATTTTCATAATCTGCTGGCTAAACTATGCCTGTGTAGGAGAGGGGTTCCACTTATTTATTTCCACAATACATTTCTCTACTCTCTAGAATGTTTACTATTGGTTTTCCTGGACAAATCTCTCAAAATTTCTGGTTTTTATTTCGAAGCATGTGTTTTCCTTTATATTCTGGGAGATGCCCTCAATTTTGCCTTCCAGCTTCTCTCCTGATTTTGTCTTTACTTCTAACAGTCAAAATTTTAAATTTCCAGTATCCACTTCTTAGGCACGAAATTTTACTCTCTTTTCTCAATAGCAGTCTGCCATTACTGAATGTATGTTTGATCCACAGGTGGTAAACCCTCACCTCTAACCTCAAATTCATCAATGTGAAAACTCCTCATCAAATGTAATCTAAGAAATTTCTTTCTAACTGCTCCATCCATAAACTGCTATTCATCTTCCCACACTGATTCCCAGACATCATGAAAGGAACTGATTCTCCTTCATTCCCACTTGACATTCTGGGCTTCTCATGGGACTCAAAACTCTTCAGTGATCTTTCCCCCCAACAGTGTCCTATCAACTCCTCTCCACTACCATTCCCTCCTTACCCAGATGCTTTGAACATGTTAGGTATCATGACTCTACCATTTCATCAGTAAGGTAAATAAATATTGGCATTTCATTCCACAAGCCTGAGTGAAAGACTGTACAGCTACTTTATTTTGTTGTTATTGTTGTCATTGTTTTGGGGTATGGTGACATATTATTGACTACTCCTACTTATAAAACCAGATTCTTGTCACAGATTTGAGTGTCCTTTAAACAAGAGAAATTTCTGAAAGATGGATCTCATTTTTCTTTTCCAAAGTAGAGATTGAAACAAAAATAAAAGAGGTGGGATGTGGGGTTGGGAGGAAGGATGCAAAGAAAAAGGAAAGAATCTTGAACAACATAGGTGGATATTTGGGAGATTGAAGTGATTAGAGCTACGTCTAGTGGAGGAGGCAGACACTCAGAGCTACAGGACCAGGGAAAATACAATCCTCCCTTATCCCATCAAGATTCCCAAGAGAAAGGAGAACAAGTTTCCTACAGTAAGTCAAGTGGAATTCTTGTTAATTTTATGTGACTCTTGACAGGGTTACTCAAAGTGATTATTATGTTAATAAACATAACCTCTGTTCTCTCAAGACTCAAGCCTAATCATAAATCTAACCCTCTTGTATCTGCAATTCTATGCTCCTTCCCTAAAGGTATGACGTTTTCTCCACAATACCAAATCTCACTAAAAAACAACAAACAAAATCAAAAGGAAGAAAAAATAAAACCCTCCACTTAATTTAAATGGTACAGCTGCACAACACTCAGAGCAAAGCTATGAAACATTGGGTCAAATGGCCTTTTTCTTTGCATCTCACACCGGTGTTGACATTGAGCCCTTGAAAAGACAGGTCTTGTTGGCCAGCTGGATGTACCTCATTGATAATTAAATTACATCTCAATATCTAAAATAATATTTCAGATGACTCATCTGAATGGAAAAGGAAATACTCCATCCACAAGGCCCACACACTTCAGTGGTCACCCTTGGCCCCCAGTCTCTACATCTGTTGACACTAACCACACCCATGACCTCCGACTATTTGCCTCTAATATCTGGTATTCAGTTACTTATATGTATGTTGTGAAGCTTGTAATATATAATTCCAGAATGCTCTTTAAAATGTAAATTCTGGTACTACTGCACCAGTGATAAGAGAATACCTACACTTCCTCCTATTAATAACAAATTATTATCTTCATAATAATAAACATTTATTAAGATGTTACTATGTTGTAATATTCTCTTAAGTACTTTATATAAATAATTACATTTAACCTTCTTCCTACTCCGTGTGGTTTGTATCATTTTACAAATTAAGAATTTGTAAATTCTTAATTTACAAATTAAGGGGCGCCTGGGTGGCTCAGTGGGTTAAAGCCTCTGCCTTCGGCTCAGGTCATGATCCCAGAGTCCTGGGATCCAGCCCCACATTGGGCTCTCTGCTCAGCGGAGATCCTGCCTCCTCCTCTCTCTCTCTGCCTGCCTCTCTGACTACTTGTGATCTCTGTCTGTCAAATAAATAAATAAAATCTTTAAAAAAAAAAGAATTTGTAAAATTCAGTTCAGAAAGTTTAGTTTTCTGAAAGTCTTAAACTAGAAAGTCCTTAAGGTTCCCTCTGTTCGTTTATGTCTATTAATCATTAAGCAAAACTACAAGCTAGTCTCTACTCAATAGGGTGTGTGCAGTATTTTTTTTTTAATAGGAAAGTAAGAACACTGTATCACTTACTTCTTGGAGCATCCTTCTCTCTGGCACCATACAAATCCTCTTTTCAGTAGGGTCTAGTTAAAATATTAAATGGCTGTATATTGCTTTCAGGATAAGGAAAAATTTACTTCTTAGCAATGCTCTCAGAATTCAAGAAAATCTTGCTCTGGGTATCACTCTAGTTCCTCACGAACAGTTTCCTACTTCTCCTCCCTTTTCCTTCAAGATGTTGCATTTCTTTCATGTCTTAAACATGGTGGTGATAGATACCTTTATTTAAATGTATTGCTGTCTTGTATCTTTTTCCTGCAATGAACTGTAGTTTTGTCAGCATTGACATTTGGAGTCCTGAGATACTTTAGAGTTAAACCGTGTGTAACTCTATCAATGCAAAATATTTCTCCAGTTATACAAAAGGCAAACTGCTACATCATGGGATATGGAGTTCTTAGCTTTGGTAAACATTTCATTACTGATCTTCCTTTTATGCTGACTTCCTCAAGCAGTGTATGAGAGCTTCCATTTCTCTAGGCATTGTCAGACTTCAAAGTGTTTGCCAACCTAAAGGATAAAATCATAACTAATTATTGCTTAATGCGCACTTCTTGATTGCTATTATGCTGGACATTGTTTCATATATTTATAGTCCATTTGTTTTTTATGCTCTGAATTTGCTGGAATGTTCTTCCAAGTTTCTGCAGGTCTTGCTCATTTTCATTTATTAGTTCTTAGCACAAATGGCATCACTTTTAGAGAGGCCATCAGAGATCATGCTATATGTGATTTCTAATTACTTTCTCAACTCCCTGAAAACAATGTAACACTGATCGCAATCCATATCAATGCCTTGTGTGATTGTTATTTGTTTACTGTCACTGTTTTTCAAAACTCAAATCAATGTGTTCCAATGTGCTCCAAGTTCTGTCCATTCATGCTGTACCCCAGTGACAAAAAGGACCTCACACAAAATATGTGTTAAATAAGTCCTTGATGAATTAATGAGTTAATTACAGAACAGCTACATGGTAAGTATAAAAAATTTCCACCAGAATGTAATTTTCAGGAAAAGAGAGGCTTTGTTCTATTCACTGTTGGTCTGAAACTGATAGCAGGTATTCAGTATGTATTTGGGGAATTGAGTTGTCTTTTGGTTGCTCAGAATTTGCTTTTTGTTAGCTGCTGTTTTTTTATCCATATCATAGTCAAAATTGCTAAAGAAAATATAAATAGAAACAGTATTATGGTTTCCGATTAACATAAGCATCTGGTGTTAGTTACATCACACACACAGACACACGTTTTATCCCAGCAAAATAGAATCTGAAGTCTAATCTAAATTACAGTAAAAATTTTCCTTTACATACAAAAATTAGAAAAAAGGAAAAGTCAATATTAATATATTAAGTATGCTTTAGTGGACAATTGAGCAGGATTATGAAGAATCATCTCTAGAGCCTTCCTAGCCATTATAAATAACTCAATAATTTTGGCAAGTGCATAAAACAGTTCACAAATGAGTTGACACTTTGCAGGTAGCAATTATGGCCTTAGGTAGGAAGTTTAAATGTTTACTTTCCTTTTTATTCATCACGAAGGGGAAAAGGTCTTCCCATAAGTAAAAAAGATAATGATGTTTACACAAAGATTATAAAGAGCCATATTTCTTTGAAAGGCTGCTTGAAATCCTCACTAAAGATCAAAACACTTCTACAAAGCACATCTGAATAATGTGTGATCTAAAGATGGAGGGAGTCCTACTATCTAATCTCCGGCGGTAATAACAGAGCTTTGCCAAATATTGCTCATTCTTTTTACTTATTTTTTTAAGCAGTTACTTTAGAGCAAAGAACGTTGATGATATCCCTTCCGTAGACAAAGAAGAGGAGCGGATCAAACGGGCATCATGATTTGTTTATGTTGGCTTGCATGTATAAATCCTTTCCTTATTGTTTAGCTAAGTCCATATGTGTCACAGTTGTACACTTTTGAATAAACCCGTGACTTGGCTACAGCTGCCACAGGCACAGGCTTTGTTACGGAGGACCTTTTTGTGAATTGGAAAATAAACTATGTGGACAAAAATTTAACTTATTCTGCTCAGCTGACCTAGAGCAGGAAACCAGCGACACTCAGTTCTTGCTGAGGCATCTCACATTCTCCTCCCAGGATAGCAGAATAGCTTAAGCATCCCCGCAAGGCGAGGCCAGGAGCACAAAATTGCAAATGGAAATTGCCCCCCCCGCCCCCCCCCCAAAATGTCCAGAAGCCTTGGTTTACCATTTGTACTTCTGCTTCCATCTCTTGAACACATGTGTATTGAGACACACACATGTCCAAACCCAGAGCCAAGAGGTAAAGAAAGTCAGTCTGCTCATGAAGGAAGGATACTGCCACGGACAAGGTAAAAACGTATGGATGCAGACCTGGAAGAGGAAAGAAATTGGGTCTTCCGGTGCTTTGACCATTTCTTCCTATAACTTTCTTCAGAGTTAACCTTATTTTTCACAATGTTAACATGAGTTAGGTCAGAAAGCATATTCAGAGAGTTTAAGTGTCTCATTGTCAGAGGCACGGGTCTTAATACCTACATTAGAATTCTACTTACTACTATGGCCTGGGTGTTTGTGCCCAACCCCCAAATTAATATGTTGAAATCCTAATGATCAATATGATGGTATGAGGAGGTATAGCCTTCGGGAGGTACTTAGAGCATAAGGGTGCTTAGAGCATGAATAAAACTTGTGCCCTTAGAAGATCCACAGAACCTCCAGCCCCTTCCACCATCTGAGGACACTACGAAATATCTCCCTTATGGAAGAGTGCCCTCACCCAGCCACAGACACCCCGATCTTGGATTTCCAGCCTTCAGAACTTAGAAATAAATTTCTGTTGTTTACAAGCCATCAGTCTGTAGTATTCTATTGGAACAGCCCGAACAGACTAAGACATCTACCTTAAGAATATAATAGATTATATAGAATAAACGTTTCAATTTTAATTGCTCTAAGCTTTACTGGTTATAAATTCTTTTTTCAGTCACATAAATAAGCTATTATAGGCTAGTAAGTGCTTAAGAAGTGTACTAATATAAACATTATCATTAGAGCAAAGGGGATTCAGATTAAAGATTGAATCATTATGCAATTGATTTAATAAGCTGCTTTGTAGAAAAATGTGATGACAATTTTCACTTTACCGGAGTTTAATGATTGTATCTGGTATTGTAATCTTACTTACTTATAGGAAAATGTGTGGCAGGAGGCTCTAAGACATGCACAGTTTTCTGTATTTCTACATGTAGATAGTAGTCTCTAAATGATTACATATCTATTAAGCTGAAATCCTCTTTGATATGTACTCCAGAACTAAGACTCCTAATTCAAACACTATGACATCACTAACTCCTATGTGATGTAGTCATCAATATTAACTTAACACCAGCCTAAAACCTGAAAAAAAGTTAAAGAAACATCTGATTTTAACTAATATATTATTTAATGTGTTTGTAGAAAGGAAAACATTTTTCGAAAGTAAGTGTCCTTGAACCGAAATTCCAAATAATGCAGTCAGGTGAAGCTTACTCATAGTGCTTGCATTCATTGTCTCTGAAATTATATAGGGGAAGAGAATCAACAAACATTCACACAAAAATGTGTAAAGTGCATTATTCCAAAATGTGTATATTACAGTACCTTTTAGTAGAAAAACTCTGAATTCTAATACTGCTTTATACATTTTTATCAAATTTTTTGAACATACAAAAGGCCAGTTATTCTTTCTTCTGGTTCAGAAACTGAGATAGGGAATTAAAGTAATTGGATGAGATTAAGTGTCAGTGTAATACATATTATAATCCATGTGTTAGTTGAGTCCTCATTTAACTTACATAAAAAGCATCTCGCATATGGAATAATCTTTGAGTCAGTCAATGTCTGATTGGAGCCAAAATATTACGTATTCTTCCTTTGAAACTACATATGGGATACTGAAAAGAGGGAGGGTGAGAAAACCAATTTCCTGGTAAAATATTAGTAATTGTGTTAAGCAATTTAAATCAATTTAAATGAGGTGGGTAAATAATCAGACCTACCTCATCATACCTGTGATGATGAGGTAGGTATGATTACTCAGGAAAAGACACTTAGTAACATGAAAAGATCACTGTAACTTTTTGTGAAAAAGTAGTACACAATCTCTAACAAATAAAATACACAATACAAAAAAGAAACCCCTTTTGTATTATATAAAAGCAATCAAATTCATTATAAAATTCAAAAATCTAAACATCATGAACCCTGCCCAATATTCTAGACTCATTACTTACACTTTCCTTGCCCCCCTAGTCTCCAAGACATGCATTGTGTGCATGCACACACACATACTATAACGAGGTTGCATTAAATAAATTCATTTGCTTTGCTCTTTCTCATTGCTGCAGTTTTCCCACGCCAATCACACTGCCAAGCACACTTTTTCTCCTTGACCTCATCTCTTCCATTCTTTTGAATTCTAATCACTTTTGAGGACTTTTTTTTAAATGGATAATATTTTCTTCCTCTTTCTTTCTTTCCTTCCTTCCCTCTCTTCCTTTCTTCTTTCTTTCTTGTGAAGATTAAATGAGTTAACACATGTAAAACAGAATGATGATTAGGACATATAAATGGCAATACACAGTATTACCAATTTTACTACACATCCTCCGGCTATTTTTCCAAATATCACTTCCATCTTCCAAACTCTTCTGGCTCTTCTAGCCGTGAGTTTTATGTGTCAAATATGCATCTGTGTAGCTGTCATGTGTCTAACCATGTTACACTTGTAGATCTATTATCTGTAAACCCTCCCTACTGGTCTATAACCTCACAAAGAAATACTCCTATATGTTCTTATCTTATTTAACAACTGTCAAAAGAGAGAAAAATAATAGGAAAGAAATAAAAACACAAGCATAAAATTACATGAATAGGTGCATGTCAGAAGGTTATATGGACTGTATACCAAATTCTTCCTAAAAATGCTTGAAAACTGCCCACTATTTTTCTAAAAGTGAGATAAAAAAACATTTTAACTTCATTAAAAAGAGAGACCTAAATTTTATCAAGCAAATGGGGGAAAAGATAACCAAATTATTAAGGATGAGTATATGGATACACATTTGGAAAAAATAATAAAAATGTTTTCAGTTTCAATAGCATATTTACCATCTGTATTAGTCAGAGTTCTCCAGACAAAAAGAACTGATAGTATGTGTGTTTGTATGTAAGTGTGTGTGTGCGCGCACGCACACGTGTGTATACACAGAAAAGGAGAGAGAGAGGGAGAGAGAACTAGCTCACGTAATTATGAAGGCTGAAATATCCCAGTATTGGCAGTTGCCAAGTGGAGATTTAAGAGAGTGGATGGTTTAGTTTCAGTCTGAAAGCCAGAGGCTTAAAGCACACAAAAAGCTGATCTCTCAGTTTGAGTCCAAAAGCAGAACAGGACCAGTGTTTTTCCTTTCAGCTTAAGGAGGTCAAGCAGGAGAAGTTTCCTATACTTGGGGGACAGTTGGCATTTTGTTCTCTTCAGCCCGTCAGCTGATTGGGTGAAACCCACCCACATTAGGGAGAGCTATCTGCTCTACAGTCGGCTATTGATTTAAGTGTTCAACTCAACCAGTAATACCTTCACAGAAACAGCCATAGTAATGTTTAACCAAATATCTGGGGACCTATGGCCCAGTCAAGTTGACACATAAAATTAATCATCCTGTCAACTATGTAAATTTTGTCATATCAATATCATTTGGAATTTGCTTCCTAGCTGTGCTTCCCATGACAACTACTTTAAATCTTAATTTTGGGGGGTTTCAATGTATATGTTTTTTTAGGCCTTTAGTATATCTTCTTCAGAATTCTTCAGAATTCTTAAAACTCTAACATTTATGGTAAGATTTAACAATATTTATTTTACTCCTACTATTTGCTAACATTACATTAAGTATATTTTCATTTTAAAGATTTTTATTTATTTATTTGACAGAGATCACAAGTAGGCATAGAGGCAGGCAGAGAGAGAGAAGAAAGCAGGTTCTCCACGGAGCAGAGAGCCCGATGCGGGGCTCGATCCCAGGACCCTGAGATCATGACCTGAGCCGAAGGCAGAAGCTTAACCCACTGAGCTACCAGGACACCCCACATTTTCATTTTATAATCTGATGTGACCCAAGTAACACTGCAAGGTCAATCACTATCCTTCTTAAACAGGAACAACCCATAGACTTAATTACTCTTCCATACATAGTATTTAGCATATAATGGAGCATTACCAAATAGGAAAAGAAGCAACTCTATGATAACCAAGAGGGACAATGAAACAACAAAAAAAAAAAAAAAAAAAAAAAGCCTTTTGTTGCATTTTTGGACACAAATGCTATCCGGGTATCTTAATTTCCTGGCTGTTAAGCCTGTGAGGACTTAATCCTCCAACTGAATGCTTTCCAACTAGTTTGTCCTAAGGCACAGGAAGTGGATTCTTGTCATGGCCCTAGACATTGCCACTCAGGGCAGCAGTTCTCAATCTTGACTGCACTCAGAATCACATGAAGGATTGCCTTTTTTTTTTTTTTTTAAATGGTGATATTGGGTAACATCTCCAGATATTCTACTTTCACTGCTTTTGTCTGAAGTACGGGCAAAGAGAATTTTAAAAGCTCTCCAGGAATTTCTGGTGCAGCCAAGATTAAGAAACACTGAACTGGACTGATCAAACTGCTCAAAATACTAAATGAGAGAAGAGAAGCTCCAGTTTTCAAATTCTTGCAGTTTGAACTTTACTAAACCTTGATCATCAGATATTTAGATTAATTCACAATCTGGACAAAACATTTTACCCTTTTTTGAATTAGAGGTACATGCTTTTGTTTCTACGTTTGCAGCAGTGGAAAGAATAGATCAAAATTAACAGCATGTTTTCGGATTATGTTGACCTTGTTTTAGTCAAACCTTTTACTAAGAAACACAGACTAAACTTTTGTAAAAGAATATCAGAAACTGGTAAACTAAATATATATTCTTTCATTATTCAAGACTTTCCAAATACATATGATTCCAAGCTTGTTAAGACATACTTAATGGTTAAAAATAGACACATTTTCAGTTAAAATTCACACTAAATCAGGCAAGTCATGTACACATGGTCATCAAAATAGCCACATATTATGAAAGACATTTGTGCATGAGACTTTTACAAGAATCCTCTTTTTTTTTTTTAAAGATTTTATTTATTTATTTGACAGACAGAAATCACAAGTAGGCAGAGAGGCAGGCAGAGAGAGAGGAAGGGAAGCAGGCTCCCTGCTGAGCAGAGAGCCCGATGAGGGGCTCGATCCCAGGACCCTGAGATCATGACCTGAGCCGAAGGCAGAGGCTTTAACCCACTGAGCCACCCAGGCACCCCACAAGTATCCTCTTTTTAAAATCCATATAAATTCTGGGGCACCTGGGTGGCTCAGTGGGTTAAGCCTCTGCCTTCGGCTCAGGTCATGATCTCAGGGTCCTGGGATCGAGCCCCACGTCAGGCTCTCTGCTTAGCAGGGAGCCTGCTTCCTCCTCTCTCTGCCTGATGCTCTGCCTACTTGTGATCTCATTCTCTCTGTGTCAAATAAATAAATAAAATCTTTTTTAAAAAATAAATAAATAAAATAAAAAATAAAATCCATATAAATTCAAAAGTGATTGTCCCTAAGGCATAAGAATATGATGATGCTATGCCCGTTTCATAAGAGGGTTCTTTTTTTCATTAATACTCCTTACTTGTTACAGATTTGTGTTACATATTTATATTAGTCAAGGTTCTCCAGAGAAAAATAATCAGTAGGGTGAGCTTGTCTGTATATAAAGGGGGAGGGGGATGCAGAAAGAAAGAGATTTTAAGGAATTGGTTCAAATGACTACGGAGGCTCATAAGTCCACAATTTTCAGAATTGACCAGCAAACTGAAGAACCAGAGAAGATTTAATGCTGTAGCTCAAGTTCAAAGGCAGCGTGCCAGCAGAATTCCCTCTTCCTTGAGAGACATCAGTCTTTTCCTTTTAATACCTTCAACTGATTAGATAAGGCCCACCCACATTAAGGAGGATAATCTGGTTTATTCAAAATATACTGAATTGAATGTAACTTTATCTAAAATGGCATCTCAGAGCTATATTTAGACTAGTGCTATACAAATATCTGATTATTGTGGCTTACCCAAATTTATACATAAAAGTAACCATCACAGCTCTAGAAAAGCTAAGATTAAAGGTGAGACTTGAATTAATTTTGTTGTCTCCATTAGCCCCTTGACCAATTCTTTAGTTTCATTCATTTCAAAACATAGGCAACAGAGAAATCCAGTTGGAAAAGAGATGAGATGCCCAGAAGAAATCCTCTTGCCCTTAGCTCCTAACCCTGGAGAATCAGTGGTTTATTTTATTTTATTATTTTATTTTTATTTTTATTTTATTTTTGTTGTGTTATTATTAATTAGAATAATCCTTTGCTATATTTTGCTGATATAAGCAAAAGCTTCCAGTGATATAATCAATAGTTTCCCTTGCCTTATATTCTAAATGTTTGAGTCCAATAAATATCATAAGTAAAGCAGTTCTAACCAAATACTTGGTGACCTTTTATGAGTTATAAAACAGTTTTCAAAAATCTGTAAAAAAGCAAACAAAAGTGAATCATTATAATAATTTTAAGCTTCATGTGAATATAAAATATAAAGGTGCTTATAAAGCACTCGGACCACTGCATGGCAAAAAATAAGCTCACAATAAATGATACACAATAAATCATAATTTTGATTACTAGTTGATCTTTCTGTTTGTAAAGCAAGCAGGTAATAGTATAAGGGTGAGAATCAGCTGTCTATACGAATGCCTACCTTTATCTAAATCCATGCCCTTATACCTTTCAAAGTCTTGAAATGGAGAACCCACTTAAATATAATACCAAAATGTTCAAAACAAATGAACAACAACAAATCACCAAAATAAACCTAATATCTCTTTCAGAAAAAGGAATTAACTTCTGATAATGTGTACCCAACTTCAATCTGTATCTTGCAATTATATATTTCTTGTCATAAGACAGACCAATTCACAATAATGTAGTCACATGACTCTAACCTGTCAGTGCAATATGGCATCAAAAGCGAAACAAAAGTCTACTTAGGGAGAAGTTGGGTAAAGAGCTCTTTAGGCTGACCTTTTGTTGATAAGTTGATGATGTTCTCATTAGCAGCAACCCTGCTGTTTGCCCTCAATAAAAGATAACACCCTGCTGTCAGCTCAATTTCCATTTTTGTGATTTAATGACACAATTATATTAAAGATTTTTTTTAAATAGATTAGGGTTTAAGCAAAGATAAAAATGTTTTTATAATTTTCATTCTGTGTTCCCCCAAACCAAACAATATTTTTCACAATGTGTGATGATATAGAATAAAGCTGACAAAGAGGTGGCCAATATCCAAGTGACATTTTTTAATATGCTTGTTGCTAAAGAGAACAATGTGTTGCTAAACTCTCCATTACACAATAACTTTTTTCTATGTAGTGGAGCTAACATTATTTCCCATAGAAGTATCACTTTGGTTTCTTTCTACTATGAAAAATATTACATCTCTGTTTTTTGAAACATGAGTAATTCTTTTTATAATTAAATTAAATGTGGATGTTGCAGGAGTTTGGTCATGAGATTTATTTTCTGAAAGGAAGTCTATCATTGTGGCAAGAAGAAAGATTAAAATCTGGCAGACCTTTGTTTAAATTTTGGCTTCACAACTTATAAGATATGTGACCTTGAAGAAGTTATAATCTTACCTGGAACAATATTAGTTGTTTCATTCAATTAAGTAGTGAATGGAAAATTAGATAATAAATATAAAGCACATGGGCTCATGATAACTGCTGCCAAAGCATAGACTGTTTAACTTGGGACCTCTAAAGCTTTAATGAAAGAGTACACTAAGGAAGGTGTTTCTTGTACTGTTGAATCTGTGATCTTGATATGAAATACTTAAATTATCTATAAATTATGATACATAATTCTTTCTGTGGCAAATATTTAAGTTTGTTTATCTTCATTATGGTTTAAATTTATGTCAATAAAATACTATTGGGATATTTCTCAATTGCATTGGCCTATTTGTTTGTGAGAAGAAAGACATTAAGAAAAACCAGAAGGAAAAATAAGTAAATATCGAACACATATGGAAGAACATTGCAGACCTTCCAGTTTTAAAATAAAAAGGAAGCCATTATTAGCCTGTCCTCCCACCGCACACACACACCTTCACAGAGACATGAGAACTTAGAGAAGAAACGGCAGACCTGTGCGGGTTCGGGGGCGACAGCAGACTCATAGGACAGAACAAATCCTCACTGTGCCAGACACTCCACAACAGGGAGTTGGTGTCCTGGTGTGAACAGAAGAGCCATTTTTGATTGCTGAAGTATTGGGAATTGGGGTAGAAACAAACACTTTTATGACCCAATGTGAGACACCTCAGATCTTCCCAGAAATAGTGATGGCCAGAGTTTGCAGGGATTCAGAAGTCCTTCCTAACCAGTTAGAGACAGAGAGCAGGGTAAACCTGGAAACATCTATTTTTAGGTTGCATAACCATCTGGTTTTGTGTAACTATTATATGATGTATTACCATTTCACTGTGTTAAAAGCAGTGAAGATTTGCTCTTTACAAAATAGCATATAAATATATATGTGTTTAATACACAACAAATTGACAATGAAGTATGTGAATCTAGAGAAAAAAAGCTCAGGAGTACATAAATATCTCCAAATGACTTCTAAAAGTCTTAATATTACACTTCATTTTGCTATACACCGAATATATATTTTTTAAAAAGCCTTTCAACATCCTAAGCATTAATACTCTAATATGCTTAAATTGACAAATTTAAAATCCCAAACTAATTCATTGCATGCATACTGTCAATACTTCAACTAAAAACATTTTAAATCATTTTTGTTCTTATGTGAAATTTATTTGCACTTATTATTGATATATTGTGTTTATTATATAAAGGTAAACATTTTAATTATCTAAGTTGAAAATTTAACCTTTAATTTTTTTCTGAACTTGCATAAAAGTAATGGTGTGTTATTTGTTTGCATTTCTCATTCTGCCAGTTCAACATTACCAAGCAATTTTGAACATAACTAAAAATCTTCATAGAATTCATCATAAAAATTTATTTTATTTTATTATTTTTTATTTATTTGAGAGAGAGAACATGAGTGGGGGCAGAGGCAGAAGGAGAGGATCCCGGAATCATGACCCCAGCCGAAGGCAGACATTTAACCGACTGAGCCACCCAAGTGTCCCTCACCATATATATTTAAATAAGAAGAATAAAGTACTGTTCTTTCTAAGCTAAGTGTTGAATTTTCCTGCATTTTTTCCTGTTATTTGTTTTTTTAAATTTTACTTCCAGTACAGTTAACGTATAGTGTTATATTAGTTTCAGGTGTACAATACAGTGACTCAAAAGTTAAAAATAGAACTACCATAAGATCCAGTAATCACGCTACCGGGTATTTACCCCCAAAATACAAAAACACTAATTCAAAGGGATATATACATGCCTGTGCTGCAGCATTATTTAAATTAAGGAGAACCAATGACCATTACTTCAATTTTAGACTCTCTTTTTAACAATCTTTTCCAGCAAAAGTTATTAAAATGAAAGGATGTTCATATTTATATTGTTTTATATATTGGAATTGAAAAAAATTCTTAACTTTATATTTCATTTAGCCAACTATCTCTGATCTCCTATAACAAAAAACCATAACTAAAGGGGGTCTCTTGGGGTGCCTGGGTGGCTCAGCCAGTTAAGCATCTGCCTTCACTTAGGTCATGATCCCAGGGTACTGGGATCAAGTCCTGCCATCTGGCTCCCTGCTCAGTGGGGAGACTGCTTTGCTCTTTTCCTCTCTGCCTGCTGTTCCCCCTGCTTGTGCACTCTCTCTGTGTCAATTAAATAAATAAAATCTTTAAAAACAAAAAAGTGGGTCTCCTGAAGATAATTTATAATAACAGTTCTTTGCTGTTTATACTGACTCATATTTTTAACGTACTTCTTCCTTTTATCTCAATGTTCTCAACCTTGCTCCTTTCTATCCTTACTTCATACATAAAACTGAGTGTTGTCTTCCCCAATTCAAGCTGGGCTCAATGTCATCTTCATTCACTACCTTTATCTCACACTTTACTTTTACCCACTCTAGCTTTACTGATGTCACCACTGGACTCCACTTCCCAGCAATTCCTGCATGAATGCCAGTCATACCCAGACATTGAAAGCAACTGATTACGTCAATGGAAACTTTGTCAAATGTATTTATAAACATAAAGACAAGAATCATGAAAAAAAAAATCTTTAAATCTTCCATGATATATCTAAATAAAGAAGTGCCATTTTCAAATTTTTAGATTACCAGACCTTCAAACTACTGGAATACATAAGTAGAATAATGAGAGACCTCACAAGTTTGTATTTGGGAAACCCATATAGTACACAAAATCCACTGTACTGATTCCATAATATAGATTATCAGGATGTAATAATCTAGAGTTTGTGGAATTCCTATAAATTATCATGTAGTCACAGAATAAAGCTGTCTTAAAGATATCATTTTTAAAAGACCAATTAGGTCATATAAATAATGAATAAATAAGACCTAAAGCTCATTTGAGTTATCAATTGCCCACACATATGTAAGTATATATTTTCATATAAACTAATATGAATATTCCTTTTGTCCATATATCAATATGGGATGAAATACAAGGGTGTGATGAAGGCAGAAAAAAAATGGCCAAGGTGGGGAGATCCAGGAGCTTAAGAATAGTAAATGTTCATTTAATATTACGATGTTATAAATGAATGACAACCCTAAAAGTTAATAAGCTAGTTTGTTGTTACAAAATAAAAAATGAAATGTAAATGTATGATAGACATAGAGAATGCTTTTATAAGTGATTAGTAAGTTCATGCTATAAATAAACAATTGATACATATTATACATCATTTCAACCTATGTTATTGTCCTGAAAAATATATATGCAGACACTTGCACACACACATACACATATCAATGACATTGTCCCAAGTCTCTGAGTTTTCCTCTGGTTTTGTCTGAGGATCTAACTTCAGTACAGTGATATAGACATGTAAGTTGTAAACACTGAATTAACACATGACAGAATGCATAGAGAAAATAGGCAAGAGCAAAAGGTAAGCGATAGCACCTAGTAAGTTAATCCAATCTTGACATTTAGTGGAAATAAGACTTAGCTGTAAGGCTTCTCTTACAAATCCAATGTAAGTAAGTAACAATAGATTCTATTTAAGATGTAAATTGTAATAGTATCTAACATTTAAAAAAGAAACTAAAACACTTGGAAGTATATTCCTATCTTAACCATGGGGAGTCAAAAAATCATACTTAAGTCTCTATTCTATTCTTTCAGCTATTATATTGTTTAAATGGTTTTCCAATACACTAACACCCAGAAAGGAAGAGAGAAACTTATTATAATAAAAAAGGATGCCCTTTTTTGAGAAATCAATAGGTAATTTTGTTCACTGATTTTTTTCTCTTCTCTTTGCCCCCAGGTATGTAAAGAGAAATAGTTCTATATTAAGGCAGTAGTCTCAGATTTTTGCACATCATCAGAAGTTCCTTAATTCAAGGCTATGCATGGCCATTTGTCATATCGCAACTAATGAATTTAGGCATACACTTTTACAAATTCTCTAAGAAAGGGAGAAAATTTTAGAAATCAACTTTAGAATTTCTTTTAGTCTACTGTGATTTAACAGAATCTTCTTCTTCCAACCTTCCTGGCAAAGCTCAGTACAAATATATTTTCATTTAAAAGATATTTGGAGGTTCTGACAAATTTCAAACATCCAGTCCACGTAGTAATTTTTATTCTTACAAATGAGTACATGTAGTATGTAGAGCATTTAAAATACCCATACAGCATCTGCAACAACACTTTTCTTAGATGGCACAACTTTATTTAAATACATATTTGCTGCCTTAAAGACACAGTGATTCAGTCTTAGGATAGAAAACAAAGCCACATAATAATGAAGCAACCGAAGGACAAGGAGAGCAAGATGGTGGTTTGAGGAGAGTGCTGTGGAGAAGAGCACAAGAGGACAGTGCTGACACAGCAAAAAATCTGGGCCCACTTCGTAATCTGGCCCAAGATAGCCTGAGGAAGACAGCACAAAGTTGTTGTGCTTGTTTTTGCCACAAATCATACATCACTGAAGAGAATGCTTCAATTAATTTAAAAATTAATTTAAAATTAATTTTAAAATAATTAATTTTTAATTAAAAATAAGTTTATTTTTAAATTAATTTAAAAATTAATTTAATTAATTTAAAAATAAATAATATTTTATGTGGGATCATTACTTAATGTTGGTTGAGAAAATTAAATTCTAGCTGGAGAAGCAGAAATTCATTCGTTCTTTCTTTTTCTTTTTTTAGATTCGAAGTAAATGAAAATAGCATACTGGCTGACAAACATAAAATTAATGTCTTTTAAAACTTTCTATTAACTCTGACTACTAGAGCCACATAATACCCCTAATGTGTGGTGAATTAATTATGTCTGAATATGGTCCTTCTCAGAAAATAGTTTTTAATTGTTGAATGTTTTTAATCTCAATAGAATTGATTTGCATTTAAATGAGCAGTCCTTCAAGTGATGATCTGCTTAGATTTTTTATTAACATAAAATTATTGAGTATAGACTTACCTCAGAAATGCTGCAGGTTCAGTTCCACAAAAATGGGAATATTCCAGTAAAGTGTGTCAAATGATTTCTTTTTGCTTTCACAATGCATATAAAAGTTATGTTTACACTATACTGCAGTATATTCAGTGCCCAATAGCATTATGTCTAAAAATGCACATACCTTAATTAAAAAAATACTTTGTTGTTAAAAAATGCTAACCATCATCTGAGCTTTCACGGATTTGTAAACAAAAATCAGAGATTACCTTAACAAATATAGTACTAATAAAAAGTTTAAAATACTGTGAGAATTTCTAAAATATGATACAAAGAAACATAAAGTGAGCAAATGTTGTTTGTTAAATGGTGCTCTAGTCGGGGTTGCCTGCCACAAGCCTTCAATTTGTGAAAAAAAAACAAAAAACAAAAAAAACAAAAAACCCAAAAAATAACAACAAAAAACCCTGCAGTATCTGCAAAGTGAAATAGGACAGAGTGCAATAAAATGAAGCATGCTTATTCCTGTTTCAGAACATACAGAAATGATGTTTCTGTATGTTATTTGTTTGTTAAACAAATTAATATATACTTTAAAACTTATTTTCTGTGTGTTTAATAAATTAACTAAATACCCTTAAAGACATAACAGAGTTTCTATTCTAATTTAAATAATCAACTTTTTTTTTTTTACTGTTTCTAGTATAATTAGAATGGGATAATTGTGTATGTACTAATAGCTAATATAAACTAATCCTCAATTATCACCAAAATTTATTGAGACTACAATATTTTCTATGTGTATGTGTTAATCATTAAAAGCCACTCAACATCATCTTTATAGGATTATGGGAAATACATGCACTTAATATAAGCATTAACCTATAAATTTAGGTAAAATGCTAAAAATATATTCAAAATAACAGAAAAAATAAAACTAATTTTGAAAGACATGAAAGAATACTGATGATTATTTAAAATATAATAAAAAATATAGCTTGAATGAAGCTCTCAGATCATCCTGGCATTATTTTTAATTCAAAGGAATGACAACAAACATTTAATTTGTTAAGCCACTGCTATAACCCATTACTAAATTTTGAAAATTTCTTGTTCTCTCTTTCTAATCTACTTCCTTTTCTTCTACTTCAATTAGAAAGAGTAATGCATCAATTTTAGGAGAAAACAAAAGAAATAAAATGAAAGATTATTATGTATATGCATGTACATTGATCCTATTTCTAATAGAATAGGAGTACACCACCTCTAATAGCATTCTGTATATAATAGGATGTACACAAGTTATTGTTAACTTACAGCTGATTTGACTTAGCTCTTTGATTAGGGTATATGGAACCATGGTGCTGATTACTGGACAAGATATCAATGAAATGTGTTAACACTGACTTATAAAATGCTGCTTAAAGCCGTGAAATCCCACAAGGTATTCCTTGTACCTGCAGCTTGTTTGTATCGAAAATGCATAAACTATATTTTCTACATCTACATCTGTTTTGGCTTGTGACCAAAGGGATAGAAAACATTTCAGTATATACGTGCCTTTGTTTACCTGAAACTGGGAAACCTTGAATATTTTGGTGGTTTGTGACCCAGAAATGAAGTGCTTCTTTTGCAACTGAGCAAAGGTATGCATGGATGTCTCAGAAATTCTTTATTTTTCTAATGTATTCTGACTCTTTCTCTAACAAAACAACCATAACTGTTGAAAATTATATTAAAAAATTAAAATATCTATCAATTGCCCTTAGGGTACATGGCAAAAACATAAATATTTGTTCCAGAAAATCTTCTAAATCTCAGTAAGGAGAGGGAAAGTCTCATGTATTTTCACTGTGATCTATTACTTCCCCCCTCCTTCCCCTAGCCCCCACTCAGGAAATCCCTGGCTTGTGTAGCCAAGATAAAGAGTTTCCTCTCCTCTCAGGTCCCAGTCTAAGGTCATGGTGTCCCTCCAGAATGGAAAGGCTACCAATATTTCTTGTCTTACTTCCACTCTCACAGTTCCCATATTGTAGAAGCTCCATTCCAGGCAAAAGCAGATGAAAGGTTGTGGCTCCCTTCTCAATCCAGCCCTCTGGTAGGGTGGAATATCCACCCCAGCAAGACAAAAACACTGGGCACCAATCACCCCTGTCACAGGTTGCCCACAGGGCATGGCTTACATAATGGTAGAAGCAAGTCGAGAGGACTAGGGACTATTGCCCCCACTAGTGACCCACACAGAAAGAAAGGCCACCACTCTGAAAGAAGTAAACTACTCTTTCTACCTCCAATCGTGCAGCAGTAGTGTAGAAGATTATACCATGAAGAAAGGCACACTCACTGCTTTCTATAAAGGGAGTGAGTTTGTTTTTAAGAAAAGCTAGCTTAAGAGTGCTGTTGAAAACAATGGACATTTTGTGGTAAGAAATTATGAGGAGTCTGGTAGCTTCATGTAGCAACAAGCTAAATCATTAACCAGTTAGAAGTTAAAACAGAGAACCAGGGTAAGAAAGAGGTAAGAGCCTTTATGGAGTCAAAACAGTCATGAGACTGGACTCAAGACTACCCTTGAAAGGGGCCTCAATTTAATTGGGTCAGACTGTAGAGCAATTTATGCCTAAGACATAGACAAAACCAATAGACTTTTCAATGGGGAGGTAGTGAACCTAACAGCTGGATGTGATACCTGTAGAGATGAATCAGTTAGATTTTTACAAAGTTATCAGAGAAAGCAGCAGCCAAGAGAGTCCTTCTAAACCACTATCATCCCAGGGTGACTGTGTGCCCAAGTTTGTATTCTCTGAGGAAAGACATCACAGGATACACATTGTGGGGGGAAATAGATTTCACTGAACTACTCCAGCCAAGTCACTGGCAAATAAAATGACAATAACAACAAGCCCCAGAAGTGGGTTCAATTTAAAGCTGCTTTAGATTTAAATATTACGGGGTTGGGGTGAGATGGCAGAGAAGTAAACTGTCCATTCTTCAACAACATATTACGAAACACTGAAACAAACAAACAAACAAACAAAACAGGAAAGTGTATCAGAAGGCAATAGAAATCTTTGAGAAAAGGCAAGGTGTCAACTCAGCAGACATAGACTTAAAATAACTACTGTAAATATGTTCAAACAACTAAAGATAACCATGATTTAAAGAAGTAAAAAAAGATAAGATGATAATGTTTCATCAAATTAAGAATACTTACAAAGAATTTAAAACTGGGGGCCCTCAGTGGTGCAGTTGGTTAAGCATCCAACTTTTGTTATGATCTCAGGGTCCTGGGATTGAGCCCCACGTTGGGTTCCGCACCCAGCAAGGAGTCTGCTTAAGGGTTCTCTCTCTCTCTTTCTCCCTCCTCCTGCTTGCAGGCTCTCTTCTCTCTAAAATAAATAAATAAATAGTCTTTTAAATATTAAAATTATAACAAAAACCAATGGAAATTATTGAGCTGACAAATATAATATTTGAGATGAAAACTTACTATAGCAGCTCAACTGCCAGTCTGAGCTGAGACTGGCAGGAGAAAGAATCAGTAAACTTGAAGACAAACTGATAAAGACTATGCAATCTAAGGAGCAGAGAGGAAAAAAAAAAATGAAGAAAAAAGAACACGGACTCAGAAAAATGTGGGACTCCATTATACATGGCAACTTAACCATGAAGGGAGTACCACAGGAAAGGAGAGACAAACAGGGATGGAAATATATTTGAATAAATAATGGCTGAAAATTTCGGAAATTTGATGCAAAACATTGCTCTACCAAACCAAGAAGCTCAACCAACTCCAAGTAAGATAAATGCAAAGGGGTCCTGTGCATCCAGCTATGGAAAAGTCAAAATATTAAAAGACAAAGAGGAAACCTTGAAAGAAGGGAAAGGAAAACAGATTGTCACATACAATGGAACCACAGTAAGATTAAAAGCCTTTTTTATCAGAAACCCTGGAAGCCAGAAGACAGTGGGATGAAATTTTCAAAGTGCAAAAACAAAACAAAACAAAGATGTTAGCAGGCCTATCTTACAAGAAACTAAAGAAAGTTCTTCAGGAGGAAAGTTCATAATACCTGCTAATAATTAAAATCCATATAAAAAGTAAAGAGCATCAGCAAAAGTAATTATTTAGGGAAATATAAAAGTTATTATAGTTGTTAATTTCCTCTCTTTTCTTCTAGAACTGATTTAAGAAGCAATTGTGTAATATAATGGGTATCTAATTATACTGTTGGATCTATAGTATTAAGAAACATAACAAAATTTATTAACAGCACAAGGGTAAACAATATAGATAGGTACAGAGATGTACTACAATAAGGAAATGACACCAAGTAATAATTTGAACCCATGGGAAATAAATGAAAAGAAGCAGAAATTGTAAATAAGATAATTTATGTTAAAAATTATAAATAAATTTGTTCTCCTATCAGTTTTGTTAAAGACATAAAATCATATAAATTACATAAATATATCATACTTACCTAATTTTAACCATGTATTATTTGGTTTCATATATGTACAGTATAATTTTATACATATTATATACAACAACAGCAGCACAAAAAGGGAAAGTAGGAATAGAGCTTTGTAGAAGTAGTATTTCTATATTTCACTGAATTTCAGTTAACATAAATTCAAAGTAGCTCATTAAGGTGTTCATTGTATGCATAGGGCAATCTTAAAGAAAACAAATCCAAAAAAATATATTGAAAAATCCTTACAAGGATTAAAATGTTATAACAGAGAAACAGAGGCTACTCACAAAAGACTATATATTACATGAATCCATTATCACAAAATGCACTAGAAAAGGCAAATCTGGTAGATCTAGAAAGTGGACTTATGGTTACATAGGTCTTGAGAAAGATGGTTCAAGGGATACAGGAGAGACTAATCAGCATGAAATTTCTTTCGGGGGTGATTACAAATGTTCAAAATCATGGATAATGAGTACACAACTCTAAGAATATATAAAATGCTATTGAATTGCACACTTTAAATGAGTGAATTTCATGGTGTGAATTATATCTTACTAACGCTATTTAAAAAGAAATAAAAATATAACTTGCATTTCTGTGTTCATAACTTTAATGTTTTGTAACATCCAGAATTCTTGTTAAAGTTGACTTCATTAAATGCAGAAACATAAAAAAAATTGTTATGCTAAAGAAGAATGTACATTATAAAACCAAAATGTGAATTCCAGCTGCATACTAAGATAAAGGATTTCAGCATTTTTTAATATTTTTTATGTTTTGTCATATCAAGAACATTAGCTTTCCAAATCTTAACTTACTTATTCAAAATTAAGGAAGTAAATATATTAAGTGATGGAAAACACCCATCTTTGACTAAATGTAAAATTATCTAGGACCTGCAGAAAAATGTGTAAGTGCACACCTTTTAAGGTCCTTCAACTGGGCCAATTTAATTTTGGATGAGAGAATAGACAAAAAAACATCACCAAAATTTCTAAACACCTCTCTTAAATTCTTCTATGAATTAAGTAATCTGGAGAAGGGGTTGCTAACTATAAACAAATTGAGCTCTCCAGATCTAGCTGCAAATCACCTATATGTAGAGCTCTTTATGTTTCCTTTGTGGCCAACAAAGTTGAATACTATTGAGAGGTCAGGGAGAAATAAGTATTTCCAGACAAAGAGAGTTGAGAACCACAATGTCAAATTCTTTTGAATGCAGTATGAGAGATAAAGAAGTGAGAAGTCATTAAATGCCTGCAAGTAATCCCCTCATGGGACTGCTTTATAGAGAACAATAAATAAATGACTTTATGTATCAGGCTACTTGTCCCAAGTAACATAAATCTCTTTAAATAATCCATCCTCCCATATATACCAGTCTGAAGTGTCCATTATTCCTCATGTGGGATTTAAATAAGATTCTGAATATTTCTTTGTTATCTGTGAATATACTTAACACAAATGAATTGCAATAAAGGAGATTTTAATAATTATTATTATAATGCCAATAAACTTAATATTATATGTCTTTCAAAGGTGTTTATTTTCTCCAGCTAAGACCATTGTGTAGTTTCTACCGAAGTTGAATTAGAAATTAACACTGGGATCCAACTGAATATTAGTTTCTTTGGTTTAAATACTTATGCTTGTTAATTAATGGTATATTGAGTGCATGCCTTCTCTTACCAAAGTTTCACTTTTCTATTTTGATTTCTGAATCAGTATTACTTAATAAGTTCAGTTAAAACTACAAAACATATATTAGGAAAAATGAGGGACACATCACTTCCACCTTTGTATCACAAACACAGATGGTGATAACCACTGTTAATACTTTGATATGTGTCCATATAGCCAGTCAATGATTTTAGCCCAGTGGGATCCATGTGAGACTTCCAATCTACATATCTGTAAGATAATAAACTTATGTTACTTTTAAGCCACTGCAGTGGAAAACTAATAACATGCAGGTGCAAGGCTTTTTTCTTCTACCAAGATCAAGTGAGACCTCCCAACTGATGAGCTGTTGTAGAGACATGATGGTTCTCACTGCTCTTTGTACTCCCTGCCTGAGTTCCCAAGACAGAGGGGAACTGTGTTATCCAAAATGGGCTCTACACATAATATAAAAATTAAAGGATTGATGTGATAACTAGATGTGAATTTCAACTTTTAACAAATAGTCTTTATCAATCTTAGTTTTCTTAATGCCTTTAATGTCTCAAAGTTGCATTTGTGTGTAATTTAGCTTACCTTTTAGGTAAGACTCTGGTGTATGCAATGAGGAAATTCCCAACATTAAAACATTTTGAGAGAACTAACGCTGGTAAAATCTCCTCCTGCAATTTTATTTTATTTTAAAGATTTTATTTATTTATTTGACGGACAGAGATCACAAGTGGGCAGAGAGGCGGGCAGAGAGTGGAAGAAGCAGGCTCCCTGCTGAGCAGAGAGTCCAATGCAGGGGCTGGATCCCAGGACCCTGGGATCATGACCTGAGCTGAAGGCAGAGGCTTTAACTCACTGAGCCACCCAGGCACCCCACTCCTCCTGCAATTTTAAAGGCCATAATCAGAAAGGATCATGACATGTCAAAGATCAGTGGACCTCCAATGAGAAAGTCAAGAAATGAGAATTTCTTCAGATTTCTGAATGTTCTTTGAGTCTAGTACCTTTCTTTTCTTTCTTTCTTTCTTAGGGAGAGAGACAGGGTGGGGGGAATTGGGGCAGAGGGAGAGGGAGAGAAAGAATCTTCAACAGGCTCCACACCCATACCTGATATCATGACCTGAGCAAAAATCAAAGAGTTGGACACTTAACTGACTGTGCCACCCAGGCACCCCTCTGAGTCTAATATCTTAAACAAATATTCTAAGCCAATCAAAAAAGACAATAAAGAAAAATATTTTGGGTGACTATATTAATTAGAGTTCTCAAGAGAAACAACACCAACAGACGATATCAAGCTATATCAATATTTATATCTATATATCTATCTACATATTGACATGTTTTAAGGAACTCACTCATGCAGTGTGGAGGCTTGGCAAATCCAAAACCTCATGGGGGTGGCTGACAGACTGCAGACTTAGGAAAGAGTTGCGATTAAGTGCAAAGGCAGTACGCTGGAGAACCTTCTCTAGTTCAAAAGTGGTCAGTCTTAATTACCATATGATACCGCTGATATGAGGAATTTGAGAAGCAGGGCCAGTGGTTGTGGGGGGTGGGAGGGAAAAATGAAATAGGATGGGATCGAGAGGGAGACAAACTGTAAAAGACTCTTAATCTCATGAAACAAACTGAGGGTTGCTGGGGGGTTGGGAGGGTAGGGATAGGGTGCCTGGGTGATGGACACTGGGGAGGGTATGTGCTATGGTGAGTACTGTGAATTGTGTAAGGCTGATGATTCACAGACTTGTACCCCTGGGGCAAATAATACATTGTATGTTAATAAAGTATGCTTGGTAACAAAAGTGGTCAGTCTTTTGTTCTATTCAGGCCTTCAGCTGATTGGATGAGGTCCATGCACATTATCAAGTACAATCTACTTTACTCAAAGTCCACCTATTTCAAAGTAAGCCTCATCCGAAAACACCTCAGAAACACCCAGAATAATGTTTGACCAAATTTCTGGGCTCTGTGGCTCAGACATGTTGACACATAAAATTAGCCATTACAGTGATCAAGAGTTACTTTATTGACAGCTCAAGAACAAAGGGAATAACAGCTGTGGCTTATCAAGTAGCATTGCCTGTCACCTGAGTGACAGTACAATATTATCTATTGATCTTTTATTTAATTTAGAAGTGCTCTTAAAGCACATTTATTTCAGAATTTGTAAAGACACTTTAAAGAAAGGAAATCAAATTCTATATCCAAATTTGCATAACTTAAAGATCACTGCATTGTTTCAAATCACATGATTTAAAGCATTGCTCTCAGTAAAATCTGTACTTTTGACCTTTGCTGTTTAGATTATTTTCCACAGTGTTAATTCTCTTTTTTTCTTCAGCACATTGTCTTTCTTGGAAGCAGTTGAAAGTGTACCAATTAATTACTTTTCCTTTCATTCTAGTTCACAATGAGGTTTTTAAAAATTTCTTTTTATAACCTCATGCTAATTTTCCACTTCAGTTAATGTAACACAAAACGAATCGGTCCTTTTCAAATAGGTAAGAATTAGCTCAATATTTCTTTTCCTACTAAAAGATGCACACCTTTCTTATGTATTTCAAACTCTTAAAAATTACAAATTTAAATTCAAATATCAGCCAGTAACAGAGTTTAATTCTCCTCTATCATTTCCATTTATTTTAGACTACCGTCTCTGTCCTTTCAATGCTTATACTGATTTAAATATGCCAAGTTATTAAACAGCATGTCATTGCAGCTTGCAAATGACAAGTTAAAGATGGTGGCTTGAAAGGCCAGTTACTGCTGCCAAGGACCTAACAGAGGTCAATTTGTTGGTGTGGTCACCATGCATCAGATTATCCTTACTTCTCTGGTATCATGACCATATTCCAGATTCTGAAACTTATTATTATCCAGATCCAGAAGTGTCATTTTTTCCTCACTTACTCAAGTAATCTTAAAATACTTTTAGTCTGGATATCAGAAGAAGATATAGAGCTTTCTAATAATATGTTTTCTTGTGCTTGATATTAAGGGATTCTACTTTCTGAGATCAATAGACTTTGGAGCCAGAATTTTTCTTCACAATGTTGGTTTGTAAACACAGAATCAGAGAGTGCTGAAAATTATCTCATACAGATGGTGGTTACCTGCTGAGTATTCATAAATAACTCTGGTTGTCAGAACATGCGTCTGGCAGATTCTGAGTCTTTCTTCTCTGAGTGCACTTAGATGTCAGTGCCACATTTTGATCTGTGGTTTCCTTTTGGTGAAACCCAAGCTGATTATCCCTGTTGTCTGAAGGTACTCCTTCTTTACACTTGGTTTGATACAACTAAGAAGAGATTTCTTGAGATGCTTCTTGAGATGAGCAAAGAACTAATCTATATGACAAAATCCAATATAATTAAAGCATCTCATTTCTGTAGAATTGAGAGTCATAGTATGGACCAAAGACATGATCAACAATAAGTTTGGATCCATTAGAGAGTAACTTTGTGATACCATTTCAATCTAATGATCTATAAAACACAAGAATCTGATGCACTGGTAATCATTAACAAGTATAGATACTTATCTGTAGAAGAAAAAGGAATTTATACATAAGTTCCTACTTAGCAAGTGATGATTCATGGTGGTTTCCTTTTTTTAACATTAATAATATCGTGATTATAAAATACAAGATTGATGTAGAAAATGTTGGAGCAGAGCTAGCAAATTCAGTAGAGTTGGAGATGTGGTAGAGGGATGAGAGGTAGGTGTAGGGGCTAACAACCTGGAAAAGAATTCAGCCAGTACTTTATCATGGATACCTCATGGCAGGATTTGAGCCATAATAGTGACTGCAGGATAGTCTGTATAAAAAAGAAAATAAAAATTACTGATATTTCCAAATGCTCACTTATGTAATATAATAAAACTTGGTGATTATGTTTTATATGAAAACATAATAAAATATACATAGTAAAATATAAATAAATTGCTTCTATAAATGTGTTTATAAATTATTTACTCTAGAATAATTCAAATCATCTATTATATAATCATGTTATTGTTAAATGTTCATAATAAGCACAGATTTATAGATAGACTAGTCACAGAAACTTCGTAAGGAATCATACAAGAATTATATATTCATAAGTTACAGAAGTTCAGTGGAGTCAGGATATTGAGCATAAGACCAAGAATATCATCTGGGGGGGGTGGGTAGAACAAGCTCCAGGAAGTGTTATAGACTAAATTGTATCTTTCTCTTAAAACAAAAAAGTTATGTTGAAATCCTAACACTTGGTACTTTAGAATGTGGCTTTATTTAGAAATAGGGTCATTAAGAGCACCTAGATGGCTCAATTGGAAGAGTATATGACTTGATGCCTGGGTTGTGAGTTCAAGCCCCATGTTGGGTATAGAGATCACTTAGAAATAAAATCTTTGAAGTAGGGCCATATATAAATAGCTAAGATGAGGTCATTCTAGAGTGGAGTAGTCCTCTAATCCAAAATGTCTGGTTTCTTTTTTTTTTTTCTTTTTTTTTTCCCAAAGATTTTATTTATTTATTTGACAGAGAGATCACAAGTAGGCAGAGAGGCAGGCAGAGAGAGGGGAGGAGGCAGGCTCCCCGCTGAACAGAGAGCCCGATGTGGGGCTCGATCCCAGGACCCTGAGATCATGACCTGAGCCGAAGGCAGAGGCTTTAACCTACTGAGCCACCCAGGCGCCCCCAAAATGTCTGGTTTCTTTATAAAAAAGATGGCCATGTGGCCACAGGAAGACAGAGACATATAGTGGGAACTCCATGTGACAATAAAGTCAGAGGTGGAATTCCTCAGCTGCAAGGCAAGGAATGGGAAAGAGAGCCCATGAACCACCAGAACCTGGGAGGAGCCAAGGGAGGATCCCCAACAAATTTCTGAAGGGGCAAGGTCCTGTGCACACCTTGATTTCAGAAAGAACAGAGATTAGGGAAATTCCATTCTCTCTCTCTCTCTCTCTCTCACACACACACACACACACACACACACACACACAACTTGGTAAGAGTCACCTCAAAATCATAGGAAAATAGACTATACAATAACTAATATTTAGACAGCTAGGTAGATATCTGGACAAATTAGATACATATGTCATACTCTATACCAAAATAAATTCAAGCTGTTATCATAGATTAAAATGTCTAAAATATATATATAAATAAGAGAAGGGGCGGCTGGGTGGCTCACTCAGTTAAGCGTCTGCCTTCAGTTCAGGTCAGGATCTCAGGGTCCTGGGATCCTTTAAGTCCTGTGTTAGGCTCCCTACTCAGTGAGGAGTCTGCTCCTCCCTCTTTATCTGCCCCTCCCCCACTGCAGCCCCTGCTCATGCCCTCTAATAAAAAAAAAAAAAAAGGGAGCGAAATTTATTTAATGTCATGAAAAAGTGGCCTGTTAAAATATGAAAGAAAATTTTAAAACCATGAAAAGACTGAGAAATCTGACTATATTTTTAAAAAGCCTCAGGTAAATATTCAAATAAAAAGATAAATAAGAAATGAGATAAAATATTATGTAACTTAAGTGATATTACAGAGTATAAGTCTTTTCTATGTAAAAAGCTTATATAGTTCATAAGAAAAAGACCAATACAATCAAATAAAAATGAACAAAGAATCAAAATGGAATAATAGAAAATGAAATATTAGTGTTTTAATCACATGGAAGATGTTCAATGTCACTTACACGATAAATCTAAATTAAAATAGAATGAAATACTATTTTTACCTATCAGGAAGATAAATATCAAATATTTGACAGTGTCCCATATATTCAAGAGCTTGAGGTAATAGGTACTATAATAGACTAAATGTGTGCATTGGTATTTTCTCTATGAAAGGCAATTTTCACATAACTTCCAAATTATAAATATACATATCTTTTGACTCAACACTGTACATCCTATGATTATACTCAAATTTGTAAAATGATTAAGAATATACAGGATTATTCCCTGTAACATTGTTTTTAATAGAAAAGTATCTGAAGCAATTTAAATGTCTATTAATAGGAAACTGGTTGAATAATCTGTCACTCACTATGATAAACAATAACATATCTCAAGGCTATAAGTACACTAAGAAACAATCAAATGAATCAGAATGAGAGAACTCTTAAAACTAATATGGAACAATCTCCAAGTAATATTGTCATCAAGTAAAAGCAAAATGTGCTACAGTGTACATTCTGTATGCTATTATTAATAAAAGATACACATACAACATGCACATGCATTTGCACACATACACGAAATGTATATATGTTCACACCTATATATTTAATTGCTTATGTGTGTCTATGGGTGTATGTGTATGTATATCTAATAAAATACAAAACAAATTGGTAATATTAGTTCTGTTCTTCATAGAAGAGGAATTTCTTGGACTGAACAAAAATGCAACACCTTTCATTGTATATATTTTTTGGTATGTTTTGAATTTTTTGATGCTTGTAAGTAGCAAATATACTAAAATTAATCTTTAAAAAAATAAAATAATGGCATGACCTTTCCCCCAGTTTCAGACCCAGCTATTTTATGGTCTTATACATCCGTTTAAGTGCACTCATTTATGACTGGCAAGCTTGGAGCAAAAAAATATCCAGTAAGAAATATTAAGGTAAAGCAGGCCTTTGCATAGAAATGGGTCAATGTGGGATTGGAAAAAACATTTAAACAGGGTTGAGTTACCCAATGACTTATGGAGATTTATGCAGAATGTGTAATAAGCGTTTCTTGCAGGATTATCATAAACCAGTGAATAAAGAAAATTCAACTGCGATGATGCCATGGTCCAATCCCTATTCCCATAGTCTACTCTGGTCTTAAATAATTAATAACTGAGATGTAAGAGAAAGGTACAGGGGCTCCTGGTTGGCTCAGTCAGTTAAGCATCTGCCTTCGGCTTAGGTCATGATCCTGGGGTCTTGGGATTGAGTCCCACATCTTGATTCTCTGCTCAGCAGGGGAGTCTGTTTCTTCCTCTCCTGCTATGCTCTCCTCTCATTCTCTCAAGTAAAGAAATAAAATATTTTCTTGAGAGAAAAAGGTACACAAATGCAAATGCTAGTTAAGGGAGTAGAATTTAATCCTTGTCTGTCCATGAGAACTTTCTCAGGAAAAAGGATGAAAATTTCAGGTCCTAGCTTAAAACTGGTACAAATTTTGCCACTTTTCCCATCAAGATATGAGGTTTATTCCCCTTTCACTTCAGTGTGGAGTGGCCCTGTGATTGTTTAACCAATGGAACCTGTAGAAGCGACACCATGGCAATTTATAAGGAGACCGGAAGCCTCTGATTCTTCTACTTTGACATGCATGCTCTGGGAAAGCCAGCTTAGAAGAAATTTAAATACCCAGAAACTAGCATGCTGTGAGAAAGCCTAAACCAGCCACCAGCAGAGACCACAGGAGGGAAGAAAGGAGAGAGAGAATGAGGGAGGGAGAGATAGGCAGAAAGAGGGAGAGACGTTATCTCAGATGTTCTAGACTTCTAATCCAAGGTTTGAGGCATGTAAGTAAAGACCACATTTTGTTAATCCAGCTCAGACAATATCACTAATTGCCCCAGAACCAGCTGCCATCTATCTGCAACCACACGAGAGATCATGGGATGAAGCATCCAGCTGAACAAATGAACAATCAGAAATATGAGAGAGGGGGTGCCTGGGTGGCTCAGTGGGTTAAGCCTCTGCCTTCGGCTCAGGTCATGATCTCAGGGTCCTGGGATGGAGCCCCACATCGAGCCCCATATCGGGCTCTCTGCTCTCTGTGGGGAGCCTGCTTCCCCCTCTCTCTGCCTGCTGCTCTGCCTACTTGTGATCTCTCTCTGCATCAAATAAATAAATAAAATCTTTAAAAAAATATGAGGGAGAATAATAAATTGTTGTTTGAGCCACTAAATTTGGGGAGGTCATTACCTAGTGGTAAATAATCATAAAAAAATTATTTGTAAAATTCTGTTATAGCAATTACAACCTTCCCCCACCTCTTGCCCACCCCACATCAGCAAACTATTCTCTGACACCAGCTGGGTGTCCTATCATTCATCTCAAATTTGACACTATCTACCTGGAGATGGCATCAGATCTCACAGTCTTACAAGGCTGTACCCCTCACACACATATCAGTTGAGGGGGCAGATTGTTGCTTATGCTTCTGATGAACTGGCTATAAATCAAAAATTCCATTGATCCTTTCCTTGGGTTTAGTTAATTTGCTAGAGTGGCTCAAAGAAGTCAGAGAAACCTTTTTCTTAATAGATTGCCAGTTTATTATAAGGGGATAAAACTCAAGACCAGCCAGGTGAAAAAGACACATAGGGACAGGGATATGGAGTTCCCGTGCTCTCTGAGTGTGCCACTCTCCCCAAATCTCCACTTGTTCACCAACCTCGAAGCTCTCAGAATCCCATCCTTTCAGGTTTTTATGGAAGGTTCATTACATAGTCGTAATTGATTAAATCAGTAGCTGTTAGCAATGGATTCAACCCCTAGCCTCTCTCCCCTCCCAGAGGCTAGGGAGGTGGGATTGAAAGTTTTAACCCTCCAGTCACAAGTCTGGTTCCCCAGGCAACTAGTCCCCATCCCAAGGTAATTTAGGGACTTTCCAAAAATCAATCCATTAACATTATAAAAGACATTGTGTATCACTCTCATCATTTAGGAAACTCCAAGCAGTTTAAAATCTCTGAGGAAAATGGCAGAAGATCACATATATATTTCATATAAATCACAAAATCAGTTTGTGAGTGCAAATTGATGCCATAAAATTTTTGTAAAAGAAAATTTAAAAAAAATTTTTAGAAAATTCTTGTAAAAGAAAATGAAAACGTGGTATTGATTGGACAGCAGGTAGATATCAGAAGGGTCTTCAAGAGACTGTTAATGAATGTGGAAATGACAGGTAGGAATTTATTATGATGCTTGTTTTTTTTATTTTTTTCTTTTTATTTATTCTTTTAAAAGATTTTATTCATTCAACAGAGAGATCACAAGTAGGCAGAGAGAGAGAGAGGGAGAGAGAGAGAGAGAAGCAGGCTCCCTGCTGAGCAGAGAGCCCGACACAGGGCTCTATCCCAAGACCCTGAGATCATGACCTAGGCCGAAGGCAGAAGCTTAACCCACTGAGCCACCCAGGGGCCCCAATGCTTGTTTTTTTAAAGAAATGTGCTTTTGGGGCACCTGCGTGGCTCTGTCGGCAAAGCCCCCAACTCTTGTTTTCGGCTCAGGTCATGATCTCAGTGTCCTGGAATCAAGCCTACATCTAGCCCCATGCTCGGTGCAGAGTCAGCTTCAGATTCTTTCTCCCCATTCCTCTCCGCCTCCTTGCCCCTCCCTACTCATGCTGTCTCTTTCTCTCTAAAATAAATAAAATAAAAAAAAAGGAAGGTGCTTTTAAGTGGCAATGATTGGCAATATCCCCACATTTGCTATGGAGTATAAACATATTTTTGTTGGATTTGTGGATTTGGCTACGGATATTTCCAGGCAGAACTTTATAAGGGCCATTTAATTTCTTTTAGCTCTACGTAATAATGTCTAGACAGAGAAAAAAAAAAAAATTAAAGAAGGGACCGTTCAGTCTCAAGTAGAATCTAGAAGAATCTTTTTGAGGCAGGATTTGCAGTGTTCAAAAATGAAACATTTTCTCATCCCAAATCTCTCCCAGGAATATACTCTGAAAGTAAGAAATTTCCCCAAGGGCAATGAATTATTTCAGGACACTGGTCATATTTTCAAGAGAGGCTCTGAGACCTTCTGTGAAACCCTCAGGAACATGTAATGACATGGTTCATAAATCCTTTCAGCTAAACATAGTCCTTTACATTTGCTGACTCTTAGCTCAAAGTTTAGAAGAGACTTGTGGAGGTGCCTTGTGTAGTAAAGTGAGTTATAAGTTAAAGCCTAAAGGTTTTTAAAGTAATTTTATCCATTTAGACCAAAAGGAAGAGAGAGTTCAAAGTGTAAAGAGATATTTAGGTCCCCAACTTTTTATGGACAGGGAGCAGGCTCCGAAGACTCATCACCTTAAAAACAAAACAAAAAAGGAAGAAAGGAAGGAAGGAAGGAAGGGGGGAGGGTGGGTGGGAAGGAAGGAAGAGGCTAAAGGAAAAACTTTTGATTATGCAAAAGGAAATGACTCAAAAAATCGAGCCAAGATCTTAGCAGGTAGAGTTAAACCAACAGAAAACCACACCTACAGAGCAGGAATGGGCTCTAATCAAGGGATTGATGACATGATCAACTTATTTCAGAATTGCTGGACCCCTGATTGCTCCATGCCTTCTGTACTCTCCTTAATTTGGAACATGTGTCAACTATGGTTATCCTACGACTGTCCCCTTTGTATGCCAAGTATGAGGAAGACACATAATTGTCCCTTAGTTCAAAAAGTGTTCAGGTCAATAGGAATAATACTCAAGATTCCAAATCCAAACAATTGCACCCAAAGAATCTTACTCTCATCCGGAGCTGATTTATAATTTCTTAAAACTAAGAACTGTACTTGATTCCATAATGGGATGAATTTTGAGAGTTTTAAGAGGGGAGTGAGTATATTTTGAATTTGTTATAAATATACCATATGTCCAGAGAGCAGATTAAAGATCAACAGACATTTTTGGTTACACTTGCCACCAAGAGCTGAATCTGGTCTGGATGTGGGGTTTTTTAACTAGTAGAAAGTGTCAGAAATGATGTGTTAGTTCCAGTTCTAGTATTTAAAGTGAATAGAATTTCTGTTTCTTATTTGAGGACACACATTCTGAGGGTAGCTAGCTGCAGGGTAAGGAGTTCTACTAACTTGAGAACTGTGTTCTGCAAGAGAACCCAAGATTGCCACATGGAAAGGCTTCATTGAGGAAGACAGAGATCTAGCCAACCCTTAATTATCCGTTTATTACATTGACGTTAGCTTCTTATTGCTCCTGTAACAATTTACCACAAACTAAGTGGTTTGAAACAACATGATTTATTATCTTATGGTTTTTATGGTCAAAATAAAAATTAGTTAACAGTGGCCTAAACTCAAGATGTGGATAGGTTTAGCTCCTTCTGGAATCTCTGAGGGGAAACTCTGTTACCTTGCATCTTATGGTATCTAAAGGCCATGTGCATTCCTTGGCTCCTGGCCATTTCCTCACAACGCTTTGATTTCTGTTTCCTTGTCACTTCTCTTTTTTTTCTCTACACTCTTGCCTCCCCCTTTTAAGGAACTCTGTGATTATGTCAAATCCACCCAGGTCATCCAGAATATTCTCTCCCATCACAAGATAATCACATCTGCAAGGCCCCTTTTCTCATATATTTACACGTTCCAGGGACAGCTAGGGAATAGACTCCTGCTACCCCTGTGGAGGAGTACTATTCCATCTGACCTATCATCTGAGGAACAAGACATCTATGTTAGTGTGCAAGCTATCTTTCTACCCAGCTAGGTGGAACCTTCAGATGCAGCCTTAGTCACCATCTTTCAGCAAACACATTATACACCATCTTGCCGCAAACACCATAAGAAAGAGATGTTGTACTGAGTTCAGTCAATCCCCAGAAAAATGAAAGACAATAAAAGCATACCTTAGAGATGTTGCAGGTTAGGTTTCTAACTACCACAATAAAGTGAGTATCACAATAAAGTGAATCAAATTAATTTTTTGTTTCCCAGTGTATAGAAAAGCTCTGTTGACAACTATACTATATTCTATTAAGTGTGCAATAACACTGTGTCTAAAAAAAGTACATTCCTTAATTAAAAATACCTCATTCCTAAAAATTCCTGTCATCTGAGCTTTCAGTGAGTCATAATCACTGATCACAAATGGCCATAAAAATAATTTTTTAAGTTCAAAATATTGTGAGAATAACCAAGATGCGACACACAGAGATATGAAGCAAGCAAATGCTGTTGGAAAAATGGCACCAATAGACTTTCCCAAGGCAGGGTTGCTGTAGAACTTTAATTGGTAAAAAAACAAACAAGCAAAAACCTCTGCAAAGCACAATAAAGTGAAATGCAATAAAACCAGGTGTGTCTGCATTACATTGTTATTTTTAAGTCACAAAGCTTGGGTTTGCTTGTTATATAGCAGTAGATAACCATCACTCCATAAGTGATCAGAAGACTACAATTTCCTCACTAGGTATCCAAGAAGAGAAATGAAGTCGTATATCTGGATCCTAAGTAATCCAAGTTAGAAGAGGAGGGTAGTTTTCCCTTGGGAGGACTTTTGTCCTGTAGTTTCCTGGGCTTATTACAGTTATTCTCAGACACTGTGATAAGACTCTTATGATTATATAAGGAGAACTATCAATGCAGGGGAAAAGAAAGCAATCCATCCAACCGCTAACATATATTCTAAGGAATATTGTTATTTCAATAGAATACTATTGATGTGTATATAATGAATCAGTGGAAAATACTGCCACTTCTACCTAAATGATTAAATTATGGATGTCTCTTTTGCCTATATTTAATTGGTTCCTCTGAATGGGAATGTATCCAAAATGCAGACTGTGAAAAATGTAAAACTCTGTAGAATCTCTGCAAGACTACTGATTGTTCTTCAGTACCTGTTTTCCCACTCTCATATAAGAATATTTGAATGCCGGGCAAACACCTACCAGGGACCACAGCTTCCAGCTTCCTTTATATAATGTATCTGCATCTTGACCATAACACATGAGTGCTCTTCTTTCTTTTTGTTTTCCGTTTGTGGGTACACGCAGATTTGTTTATGGAAAACAATGTCCATATGCTAGGAGGCTGTTGGGCGATGAGATGAGACAAAACTGGGACCCTGAAAGTCTTTGTGAGTTGGAGAGGACCTGCCAAACAGAAGTATTAGCTTCCAGACTATTTAGTTTAAAAAATATCTACTACATTAGTTAAGCTACTTTATTTTATGATCAGTATTTTTAGCATAGATAAAAGCTAAGTTCACACTACCTACTATAAACTTAGAAGGAGCTGTATTCCAACAATTATGCTCCTGGAAAAAAAATATACATAAAACTATCAGAGAAATGGTAACTGCAGTATTCTTGTATCATAACCTGTGTTAGCTAGTGACCAAGGAGAATGGGTAGAAGTTACCTAAGAGAACAATAGTCATTTCTTCAGATATGATGATTTTCCTTATATTGATTATTTTTGGTTGTATAAGAAATTACTCCAAATTTAGCAGCTTAAAACAAATATTTCCTATATTGTTTTCTGTGGGTCAACAATTAGTTGTTCTAGGAACAACTTATTTTGTATCTCTCACTCAGGATCTCTCATGGGATTGGAGTGAAACTGTTGACCAGGGAAGCAGTCATCTCAAGATTTCATTGCAGCCAAAAGATTCACTTCCAAGCCCACTCCTACGACCACGTACAGGCTTTAGTAACTTCTGGGCTTTTGGGTTGAGCCCTCAGTATTCCACATGGGTCTCTGCATAGGGCCACTCACAATAGTGCTGCTCTCGCCACTAATGATGAGAAAGAGAGAGAGGAGAGAGCAAGAGAAAAAGAACCCAGTACAAAAGTCGCTGTCATTTTAGACGTGACCTTAGAAATGAAATCTTGGTCCTTCTAGTTGTATTCCTTAGAAGCCAGGCAATAAGTTCAGCTCATTTTCCACAGGAGAGGTTTCTACAGGAGAGTGAATACCAGAAGTCAGGAATAATTGAGTGGGCATCTTAAAGGGTAACTTCCATAGTAGAAAAAGAATTTTAGCAAACTCAAGGACAATGGCTTTGTTTGTTTGTGTGTTTGTTTGTTTATTTATTTATATTGGCATTTATTAACAGCTTCCTTTCCATCTTTTTCATACAAGATAGGGAAACCTGCTTTCCACGGGAAAGAATATAGCACATTTTCACAGTGCTGCCTCAACCATGTTCGTCCTTTCTTCTTATTTTCAGGTGACATGCTGGAAACTGAACTAAGGAATCTCCTTCAGGCTGTTGGCAGAATCCATTTCCTTGTAGTTGCAGGCTGGATATCCCTACTATCTTAGAGCTGTGGGCCTGGGACTGTTTTCAGTTCCCCAGTTAGGTCCTTGCACAGGGCCCTCTACACCTCAGAAATGGAGGATGTCTCTCTCAAGCTCTCTGACTTCTTTCTGCAACCAGCAGAGGGAAGTCTCTTTGGTCTTAAAAATTTTATGTAATTAAGTCCAGTCCACCCAGATAATCTCCCTTTCTTAAAGTCAAGTAAGCCATAACAACCTAATCATGAGAGCAAAATGCATCATATTCACAGTTTGAGGGACTACACAGGGCAAATACATTAGGGGAAGATATGTTAACATAATGCCTACCACACAATCTATGGCAAACACAATAATAGAACTAGAATTCCAAACTATCTATCAAAACAGCCCACTGACTCACATTTCAGTAGGTTAGGGAATGTGTCCTACAGCCCAAAGAAGGAAAAAACTGTGCAAAAAAATTAGACTCACATTTATGCTTATTTCACCCAAAAAGATATAATAGGGCATAGGAAGGGAATGTGGAACTGAAACAAAAGCAACACAAAATTGTATGCAAGAAACTAAGAGGGGAAGGCAAGGGCTTTCCTGAATGGGGGGATGTGATGTGATCAGTCTACATTTCTGAGTTTACAAGAGAATTACCATTTGAATGTTTCCCATAGGAGAGAGCTGAAATGACTAGAATGGGAATGGATTATGTAAATGATCACAAAATACACAAAAAAGTACTTTAAGGGGAAACATTTTATTTAAGTTATAATTATTTCAGGAACCATAATCAGATTGCATTTCCCAAAGCAGGAGTCACAGAATCCCAGGCAACTGTGACTGTCTTCTGAAAGTGATTCATTGCTCTATAGTGAGTGGCATGAAGAGCTTAAAGTGGCCAGGTAGGCACATAGAGGCTTAAAATTTTTTAAATGGTATATCCTATTCTTCATTTTGTCGTTAGTCATCTCTGCTCCTTTGAGGGCTTCACTCCTTTTGCTTCCCTAATTTCTGTTAGTCCAAGTCTACCATCCTGCTACCCCACCAGCTTCATATTCTAATCCTCTTTTATCTCCTTTCCGCTTTGGGGGCAACATGAAGACATTTCCTCCTCCTCTGCCAAGAGAAAACTAATAAATTCATGTCTGTTTATTATGTAGATAAACTTTTTTTTTTTGAGATTTTATTTATTTATTTGACAGACAGAGATCACAAGTAGGCAGAGAGGCAGGCAAGGGGGTGGGGGAGCAGGCTCCCTGCTGAGCAGAGATCCTGATGCAGGGCTCCATCCCAGGACCCTGAGATCATGACCTAAGCTGAAGGCAGAGGTTTAACCCACTGAGCCACCCAGCCGCCCCTGTAGATAAACTTTCTACAAAAAAAATTCTCTCCTCATCTTACTTTCAACTCCAGGTAACTTCTCCCTCCTTCTCTTTCTGTCACACACAAAACAAAACTTCTAAACACAAATAAGGAAACAAGGAATATAAGTAATATCAGTAACAGCTTATAACTCATAAAGTGTTAGATTCTAGAGATTCAAATATAGAACAAAATTCCATTTCTGTCTCTGGGTCGGACAAGAGTCTCTCCATCCCATGAAGATCAAGAGCTCTTCTGGGATCCACTTGCTGGTTTCCCTTGTTGTCTGGGTAAGAATAGAGTGTCAGGCTCCTTCCAAGCAGAGGCACAAGAAGACGCTTCCTGGAACAGGGGCATTTACTGTAGCATAATCTCTTACTGAGTTAGCTGGGGAAAACAAGACCCTCTCTACTTCTGTCCCCCCCCAGTGCAGGAAGCAGCGGAAGCCCCATCTGCACGAGATAAACCATACAGACTAAAAGAGCATTACTAAATTCTGAAAATTAGATTGTCAAAGGAATCACAGATCCTCAAGAGTGGCCCAGGATCTGCATGATAAATAGGTTAACAGCTTGCTAAAAAATAAGAATTATAAAAAAAAAATTTAAATTAAATAAGATGTCTCTAATGTAATAATCAAAATGTCAGGATACAGTTGCAGATTATCTATTATACCAAGCACCATGAAAATCACAACTTGAGTAAGAAAAGAAAATTAACTGAAGTTGGATAAGATAATCAACTGAAGCCCAGAAATGGAATTAGCTGACTGGAGTTTTAAAGTATCCATTATAAAAACATTTCAACAACCAATTAAAAATTCTCCTGAGATAAACAAACAAAAATCTTAACAAAGAAATATAAATTATAAAAAGAACCCAAATTTAACATATAAGACAGAAAAATATAGATTTTTTAAAAGATTTTATTTATTTATTCGACAGAGAGAGAGAGCTCACAAGTAGGCAGAGAGGCAGGCGGGAGGAGGGGGGAGCAGGCTCCCTGCTGAGCAGAGAGCCCGATGTGGAGCTTGATCCCAGGACCCTGAGATCATGATCTGAGCTGAAGGCAGAGGCTTAACCCACTGAGCCACCCAGGCACCCCAAAATACAGATTTTTTTTTAATGTGCTATATGGGCTTAATACAGTGGAAATGCCAGAGGATGAAAATCAATGAACTTTTGAATAGATTAATAGCATTTATCCAATCTAAACAACAGATTAAAAATAGACTTAAAAAAAATAGGAAAGAGAGACTTAAAGACCTACAGGATGATAAAAATTTCCAACATTCATGCCATAAGAATTCTGGAAGGAAAGGAGAAAGAGAATTGGATACCAGAGTATCCAAGGAAGGAAGAAAGAAAGAAAAAAGAAAGAAAGAACGAACGAACAAACAGAAGGAAGGAAGGAAGGAAGGAAGGAAGGAAGGAAGCTAGGTAGCTCAATTTGGTGAAACATATAAAACTCATATATGCAACAAGGTAAGCAAATCTAAAACAAAATTAACCCAGAGAAATATAAACCAAGAAATATCATATTTAAACTTCTGAAAACAAAAAACAATGAAAAATAAAAAGAAAGCAGCCAGAGAGAAATGGAACATTACACATAGGGGAAAATCAACTTTAATGACAGCAGATTTCTCATTTAAAACCAGAAGAAAGTGACATAATATTTTTCAGCGTTGAATAGAAAAAAAACTATCAATCTCAGATTCTATAGCTAGTGAAGCAATCCTTCAGGAAGTTTTAAGGGGAAGAATGACATCCTCAGGTGAAGGAAACTAAAAGAATTTGTCATTAGTTGACCTACCCTTGAAGAATGACTAATGTGAGTTCTTAAAACTGAAAGGAAATGACAAAAGGAGGAGTACTGGAGCATCAGATAAAAAGAAAATGTAATCAAAAAAGCAGAACTATTGGTAATTACAGTAGACTTATCCCCTTCATTCTTAAAAAAATATGTGATTACTGTAACAAAAATTATAACACTGCCCAATACAAAAGATAATTGTTGGAAAGAATAAATAGACATAAATGGAAGTTAGATTTCCACACTTCACACCAAGTGATAGAATGTTGATTGTGATTAATGGCTTGTGTAGAGTGCAATCCAAAGAACAACTACTAAAGAAACTATGTAACTATAACGACAGAATTCCCCCAAATAGTCTAATAACCCTTAGGAGTGCAAGAAGAGAGACCTTTATTCATAATAGCCAATATCTGAAAACAATTCAGATATCCGTCAATGGATGCATGGTTAATTAACTGTGATATATCCATACCATAATTAGCAATAAAAAAGAACAAACTCTGATACATGCAAAAACTTAGATGAATATCCGGGGAATTTTACTTAAGGGAAAAAGTCAATCCCAAAAGTTACTTACTATAAGATTTAATTTATCATTATCAAAATTTAACATTATCAAAATGAAATAATTTTAGAAATGGAGAAAAAAATGTCAGTGGTTGCCAAGCATTAGAGATGAGGAGGTAGATATGCCTGTTAAACTGGCATATCCTTGCGGGGATCATTGTGGGGATGGGACTATCCTGTATTTGCAATGTATCAATGTCAGTATCAATGTCAGTATCAATGTGGTAATATTGTACTACAGTTGTGGAGGATGGTACCATTGGGCAAAACTGCATAAAGGAGACACAGGAAATCTCAGCATTATTTGTTACAACTGAATGTTTCATGGTAATTGATGGAGTGATTAATATAATTTACCTCCATACTTTCATGAGTTGTTTCATTTTACTTTTCTGTTTTTACTGTATATCTTCACAGTATCAACTGAACATTCTCAAACATCCTCTATGTGTGAAATAAAGATTATTCGGAATTTGGGCATGAAACTGCAAAAGCTATTGATTTTCCACAAAGAGCTTAAAGGTGCCATCCCAAGTCCCTGTGAAAGAGATGCCTGGGGACCTAAGTGTAATTTTCATAAGTCCAAACATTTGCTGAAATTAAGGCAATTCTGTGAACTAAACACAAACTCAGACTTTCTTTGCCTCTCAGGTGAAAATGTTATTTTGAAAGAATAAAGCCTATCTAGATGAAAAATATAGATGGAGACCTAGAAAGGACACTGAAAAAATTCTGAAATTATAACTGTCTCATAAAATCTATAATGCTTTAACTAAAACTGTTTTATTATAAAACTTATAATAAAATGTATAATAATAACATATATTTATATATAATATAATGATATATATAATAAAATTTATTATAACATTTATAATAGAAAAATATATGGATTACAATAAAAATATGTTTTTAATGTATTTTTCTATCTGTAAAGTATAAGTAATTCAGTAATCTGAATAAGCATTCAGATAATGCAGATAATAAACCCCCATACATACCCAAACTTCATGACCCATGATTGATTGCTCAGAAGATAATCATCTAATCCTCAAAAAAAAAGATTTTATTTTTAAGTAATCTCTACAGCCAAGGGGGGGCTCAAGCTCACAATCTCAAGATCAAAGTTATAGGCTCTATTGACTGAGCCAGCCAAGCACCCCTCATCTAGCTCTTTAATACCAAAAACTGAACTAAATTTCCATATTAAGGAGAACATGCAGCATATGTCTACTGATATCTTCAAATAACCAATAAATATGAAAAATAAGTATACTTTAATAATACCTTTCCTCCTAGATTATTATTTGGGGAGACAAGTTCTAAGATCTGACAAATAAATGATTCATTCAGAGAATATTTTCTTTATTATAGTAGACTTTCTAATGATTTCAGCCATTTTGCTACCACATAACTCTGGAGGAATTCTGAAGGATCACTACCTTCATGTAGTTACTGATTTATTTATGCCATCATTTGTTAAACAAATATTTATTTCCCATTTGCAGTGCTCAGAGCATGGTGTTATGTTATGCCAAAGAGACAAAAATAAATCAGACATGCACTTGATCCCTAAGGAGCAGAACACTAGATGTTCTTTAGGAAGAGATTAATTTATTTTAAAAATAAAATTTGATGTGAATTTGCCTCCCCCCTCCCCCAAATCATCAAAAGCAAATAGGTTTGCAGGGTGCCTGGGTGGCTCAGTGGGTTAAGCCTCTGCCTTCAGCTCAGGTCATGATCTCAGGGTCCTGGGATGGAGCCCCATATCAGGCTCTCTGCTCAGCAAGGAGCCTGCTTCCCCCTCTCTCTCTGCCTGCTTCTCTTCCTGCTTGTGATCTCTCTCTCTCTGTCAAATAAATAAATAAAATCTTAAAAAAAAAAAAAAAGCAATTAGATTTGGAGGAAATCTTGGCAGGACATTTGCACAAAATTTCCTCTCCTGGTTTCTCAGACAGTAAATTTAAAGGTCAATGGCCTCAAATGTGTAATTAGTTATAAAAATATATGCAGTATATACAGGTATATATGCTTATATATTCAGAAAAAATTCCTGAAGATAGCAAAGCAACTAGTAGAAAGTCTCATTACACCTGGTGTCAGATTCTGTGGTACTTACATATTAGTTTTTGCTAGTTTAGGGAGGATAAGCATGTCTATATTATCTCTGCATCTTATTAAAAAAGCAAATTAAGGGGTGCCTGGGTGGCTCAGTCGGTTGGTTAAGCATCTGCCTTCAGCTCAGGTCCTGATCCCAAGGTCCTGGGATCAAGGTCCAGATCAAGCTCCCTGATCAGCAGGGAGCCTGCTTCTCTTTCTTCCTCTGCCCCTCCCCACTACTCAGGCTCTCTCTCTCACTCTGCTCTCTCTCTCTCAAATAAATAAATGAAATCTTTTTTAAAAAGACAAATTAAATAAAACTAGCCTTAATCAAAGAAACTCTATCATAAGTGATATTCATTATTTTTAGAATAGTTTAAAATTATATTATATTCATATTATTCAGGCAAGCCTTCTTTAGCAATGTGCATCTCAAAACCATCTTTCTGAATTTTACTTTAAACATGTTAATGAAATTATTTAAGATACAATTATATACAAACGGAGAAATGATTTTTCTCTGACTGAAAAAAACCATAGCGCAATATACGTTATTTCAAATTGACAGTTCCTCCCCCATGACTTCCTACCTGAACGATCAGAAATTAAAAGGAAAAAGTAATGTAAAGGGCTTCTCCCTACCCCCAGAAGTGTAAAGAGATGCAGCTGTTCTAGCTTGAGGAAATGATTATAAATTATTAGTGTCAATCAAAGACGTTGATTTCCATCTCCTGATTAAATCTATACAAAAGATCTTCAAACATACAGTTCAGCTGCCACCAAATGACAAATCAATCAAGAAAGACAATGCAAGTGAGTGATTAGGCTGTGGGCAGAAGATAATAGTATATGTGGGTGGCATTTTCCCTCTCATTCAAAGCCCTGTTATTAATCAGAAAATGGGATTGGCCATTTATCCCATCTACTTTTATTTAAGTATTAAGAGATTTTCAATATGAGCAACCGGTACCCTATAAACATTGAAACAACAAGCTTTTTAAGTGTGTTTGCTTAAGAAAAAAAATATTATAGGTTTACTCAAAAACATTCAACAAATATGGGTGGGCAGAAATTGTTTTGAAGCAAAAAGAAAAAAAAAAAAAGAAAAAAGAAAAATAACCCAAACTATAGATCACTCAATTAAACACCAAAAATGTCAAGCTTTTTTTCCATTTTCTAGATTGATTTACGCTCTTATCAGGTTGGTTGTCATGTCCAATAGGGTTTGATTTCCATCACTAAAAGTCAAAAGACTTCAGGCAGTAAGACAAATGAAACAGGAAAAATGCTGGCGACACTGAATTCATAGCTGAAAGAGAAACTTTACTTTGGGTCACTTAAGCATGTATTATTTTTATCTTTATTAGTAAATATTTTTGATAAGTCCTTTCCCATCTGATATATTTAACATCATTTGTGATTGAAATGAATATCTCTAATGCCAGCTAGCTTAGTATAGAGGACTTTATATCTATTATTTATATAGTTATTGTAGGAACTCAATATTTAATAATTTTACTTTAAAACAGAATAAGTATTTTGGCACCTAATTTTACAAAAAATTTAAAATTGTCTTCACAAAAACATTACTAGTATGTCAACGTACAAAATACTTCAAAAGGAATCAAATTGTTAATTTCTATTTAAATTCATGACTACAAAATACAATCACTTTTAAAAAAACTGGACACTTTGATTTTATGCATAAAATATATTGAGAAATCTTAATATTTATAAAATTACTTTTGGATACTTGCATGAAATAACAAGCATATTAATATTACTAGGAATAGCTGATGTTAGGTATTTATGTATACTAATCCTCATTAACATTACTTGAAGTTAAATTATTATTCTTATTTCATACATGAGATGCCTCAGGTACAACAATCTCCATAGTCACACAGCTATCTAGTGACTAGGGCTAATTTTTCAAATTACTCATACATCTGTTTTTAACATTTAAAGAGTTAATCGTGATTTCTCTAGAGATGTGAGCAAATAAGTAAGACCTGGAAATATTTGAGGGAGTGCAATTGCATTTTTCCTGAAATTTAGAATTCTAGTGGCATCCTCACAGTACCCTGCCCTCTCTTCCCCACGTAAGCAATGGCCACAAAACAACTCTTTATGCATCTTTATTCATTGAAATGGAACTATTTGGAACTCAATTTAAGAAATGCTTGCAGTACAATGCTCAATACCATGCTAAGTGCTTAGCTGTCTACAATATTGGCTTCTAAACTTTTGGGTCTGAGACTTCTTTTAATAACAAAAAGTTTCATGGACTCCCATAAAATATTACCTGTACTAGGTATGCGATTACAAGTATTCATAGCCGAGGGGCGCCTGGGTGGCTCAGAGGGTTAAGCCTCTGCCTTTGGCTCAGGTCATGATCCCAGAGTCTTGGGATTGAGCCCCGCAGAGCCCACATCGGGCTCTCTGCTCAGCGGGGAGCCTGCTTTCTCCTCTCCCTCTCTCTGCCTATCTCTCCACCTCCTTGTGATCTCTGTCTGTCAAATAAAAAAATAAAATCTTAAAAAAAAAGAAAAAGAAAATGTTTTAAAAAAAAGAAATAGGGGCACCTGGGTGGCTCAGTGGGTTAAAGCCTCTGCCTTCGGCTCAGGTCATGATCCCAATGTCCTGGAATCGAGCCCCGCCTCGGGCTCTCTGCTCCGTGGGGAGCCTGCTTCCCCCTCTCCCTCTGCCTACTTGTGACCTCTCTCTCTCTGTGAAATAAATAAAAAATCTTCAACAACAACAACAACAAAAAACTGAGCTATTCCTGAAGAGAAGAAGGCACAGTCTAGATCTATTCTTTAAAATAAATAAATAAATAAATAAATAAAATAAAATAAAAATTAAAAAAAGAAATAAATGATATTAATCTATGTAAAGCTGACTGGCATAAAATGAAAGCTCAAAAATACAAGTGCATTACTGAGAAGTAGGTATAATCTCTGAAACTTAAAAGTTGAATAGCATTTGAGATTAGTATTTAATTAACAGCAATACACACTTGGAAAATGTGTAGCTCTTAGTAGCTCTTAGTATAAGATATTTATTTACTGTACTATCCAGTATGTGGTGTCTACTCGGATTTATAATCCCTGGAACACTCTGGAGAGTAACCGTTCCAGGCACTGCAGAATGACTGAAGGTTTTTGAAGAGAGGAATGACAGCAAGAAAGGTGTATTTAAGGAGACAAATTTTGCGGAAAGACTATAGAAGGGATTCAGGCAAAGACAGAGAGGTGGCAAGATCAGTGAAAAGACTGTGCTGTTCCCTGAGGGCTATGTGCATGTAAGCATTATTTCACTAGAAAGTCAATAAATGACTTCAAGGCAAGAATTTTATCATATGCTTTAAAAATGCTCAACTATTTTCAGCATAAATAGAATAAATCAAATCAGAGAAAGTTCTATAAAGAAACACAAATGGAGAGATAGAAGAGAAAGTTATGAGGTATAAAATTCTTAACATACTGCTGAGGTCATTTTTCATTGGCACCGCTGGAGTCCTGCTGTCGCTGGAGGCCTGTGGTCCACTGTGCCCCATATCAGACCAATGACATAAACTCTGATGTGGAGTGAAGGATGAGGAAAGTTGTACTAACTCTAAGACCCAGACTGAAAAGAGCTAGCATAGATTCCTGGCAGATTACTTCCCTAAATTGCCATCCAAGTCATTGGAATATTGTTTACATTCAAACCACTCATGAAATACAGGGTCTGTGCATCATACCTGCATTTAGTATTTTCACAAAGCATCTTCTAAAGCAGATGATTTGGTACAAGGCAACTTTCACTTGAGGATAAAGAGGAGTTTATGATCAATCCTATGTGCATTTTTACTGAAATATGGATTAGAATCAAAGAATAGGTTGAAATTCAGGGTGATTCATAGTAAATGAGATTTAGATAAATAATGTAAAAAAATGTAGCATCTTCTGAGAGAAGAGACGACATTATGCTTATTGCCCTATTGCTAAATCCCAGGTTTGTTAATTACCAGATAAAGCAATCTATTTTAATTGCATCTAATTAAGATAATTTAGACTCCAGGGTATTGTTGTTGAAAAAGAAGGAAAATAAGGATAAAAAATATTATCGAGGAAGGCAGTTCTCTTTGTATTTGCAGACATTTGTTAAAACTAGTAATTAAAAAATATAAATAACTGATTTAAATTAGAAAATGTTTAGAAGAATTCTTTCGAAAAATAAATACACAGCTGTCTATATACTAATATAATGCATAAAAATTTATTTAATAACAAGTTTTTAATTATTTCTATTCTATTAAAATACCAGTCTTTGCTGACAATGCAACTCACCGTGTTCTGAAATACAAGGCAAACTTAGAGACGCGTTTTCAATAGGCCTCTTCACTATTCATATGTCAGTGGTGCTATCTCACAAATAACTTATGAAACAAGTCTTTTTCATTGGCCCTTTCCATATATTTGTCCACATTATATTCTTAAATATATATATAATTTATTATTGAATTATATAATATAATAATATATAATTATTAAACAATAATATATTAATAATTATTATTAAATAATAATATATATCACATTTTGTTTGGTACTAAATAGGTTTGTAGTATAGCATGTGGACTTGTAATTCCACCAATTCAGGGGTAGTTGTGGTAAGCAGTATTCCTTAAATGAAGCTGTGGCTGTGGAATATTCCATAACTGACATGCCATATATATGGTTTTAGCATGGCAATAAAAAGATAATCTTTCCCTTATTATACTGCCAATAAATCCCAATGTTTTAAAATTCTTCATTAAAAGATCTTCTTTATGCCCATTAGGAATGTAGTTCCTAAAACCAGCATGGCAGGGCTTAAAATATTCCCATTTTATTACAAGGGAAACCCATGAGACAAATTATTCCATTAAGAAATTTCAGTCCAACTAAGAAAATAAATAATCTTTCAGAATTTTACTTTAAAGATGCAGATGCATGTCTAGTAACAAAAACAGACACCCCATCATCCACATTTGACTTCATTCTAAGAATCAAAAAGAATAGATTTTGGTTCATTGATCTTAGTATTATAAAGCAGGAAGAGCTCTCAAAATATCCTGTGCAGTTTTTTTTTTTTTAATCTCCATGCGATAAAGGAATGTGAAGAGTCCTATAAACTTTATTAGAAAGGTACTATAATATTTTTTCACTAATAAAAACTGCCAGTGTTAAAAATAATTATCTGATTTCATTCTAACATTAAAGTCACACACAGAAGAGGAAATCACCATAATCATCAACTAAAGAATGGAAATGGTATAAGCAGGAGAGATCATAAAATGTTATTTTGATATAATCCTTTAATCGTATTCATTCAAAAATGGTTATTCATCGCCTATTTTGTTCCAGACACTGAGCCAAGCATTTGGTGTTATCATTTTCAAGCCTCACAACAAGCTGGTGAGGTCGTTAGTTTTCTAATTTCATAGATGAGGAAACTAAGACGCAGGCACGTCTCACTTGCCAATATAATGAACTGGTGTGTGGAGCCAAGATTCAATGGGAAGTCTATTGCCAGAGCTGATTAATTCTCCACCATAATTTTTTTCTTATTCCCAAGAAACACGGGTAGAGATAGTGAGGGCTTTATAAACAAGGCTTTGCCCTGTTTTGTACGAACTGACTATGTACTTTAGTAAGACAGAGCGCTCAACATAGCACACCAGGGCATCTGACACGAAGAACCCACAATGTACAAAATATGTGCTCTGAATCTGAAGAGCAGAGATAGTTGTTTGAGGTGACTGACGGGACATTTCATAAATAAAATAGTTTTGTCTTTGTATTTTCTTTCCGCCCAAGACTATATATCAAATTGAATTCTCCTCAGCTTTCAGGAAGCATTGCTTATAATCTTATTGTTAAGAGATAATTGACCAACTGCCTAATAAAATGAAGCATGGAATGGTAGCAACTGTAAGATCATTGCTGGACATTCACTGTTTTTATTGAGGGATCTTCTCTCTGTGGCAGCCTACACTCCTCACCCATATCACCCCGTAGAGAAATATACAACAACCCTCACAATACATGCGGACTCTGGACCATTCTGAGGAGAACTGAGGGGAGCCTGAAAGATGAGGAAATGTCACTGTCAATCATTTAAAAACACGGGGCATGGAAAGTAGGTAATGGTACTTAAGAACTCCTATGCCTTTCAGAGCATCTTTCAAAAAAAAAAAATGCACAGTAATACTCTGTCAATATCCTATAGTTGCAGATGAGGAATTAGAGAAAGATGGGGCTGTGGGCTTCAGAAGGACGGTAGAGAGTATTAGTGGACAATATTATACTGGTATTGCATAATATTCTACATGTGGATTGCTTGGTTTAAGTTCTGTGCCCTCCGTAAAGCCTGGACTCATTGGGGTGTGTGGAATCAGGACTGGTTCTGTGGACACAAGGTTCAGAGCCTTAGAGAGGAAACTGTTCTTTCCAGCACTCTCCACACAGGACAATGGAGGGTTGCAGTGGCAATCAGCAAGAATTCCTGGGGAGAAGATGGTTTGAGATTAGAGTTAGAGTTCATATTGTGAATTCCAACAATGATTTCAATATGGAGTTCTTTCACTGGTAAATTTAGGAACCCTTCGGTAAGGAAGGTGGTGGAGTTTTTTACTGCTAAAAATAACCAGTGCTTTCTGGAAGATCAGATTTTTGCAAAATTTATTTTTTTAAGATATGCTTTTATCACAGTCAGTCTCACCTCTTCATTAATGAGAGAGCCATCACGGTGCAACATTTCCCATGTTACAGTAAGCTGAAAGTATTTTCATGAACAAGTTTAGTATCTTCACACTAGTTTTTCTGCAAAAGAGAATACTTAAAGGTATTTTTTAGAAGCCAAGGAATGATAACCTTGGACAGAGACCTTGTTTTTTAAATCAGATTTTGGATGGAATTATCTAAAATGAGTATGTGGCTCATTCAATGTCACTCCAGGGTCTGGTAAATATCAAGGGAAAGTTATGTGGTCAACAGGGATCTCCTGAAACTTATTTGTATCAAATTAAGATACTTAGGGAACTCCTGCTCTATGGAATTCACTTCCAAGTTTTGTTAATGCAGATTTAGATGTGCTCTGAAGCAGCAGCTGGAGGTTTTACTTTTATAGATACCTAAACTAGACAGACTGACTTTGGAAGTAGCTATTGACTTTCTGTATCCTAGGCAGCTTCATATCGATCTTGAGGCAACTCAATTACCCACACCTGGAAGAGGCAATGAATTTGAATAGTGTTCATGGCTTTTTTTATACATCTTCTTCCCTCTTTGTGAAGGGCAACGACTTACACTCTGCAAAATGAATCAGCGAGGAGATACTCTTGTTCTCTTCTTGAAGGTAACAGAAAAGAATCTTTAAGATAAAGCACTTGCTAGCCCAGTGGGGAGGTTATTTATGAATACTTATTCTATTCAACTTTCATAGTCTAAATGATTAAAACATTTTCCTTTTTTTAAAAATTCTAGGCTAGTTAAATGTTAAACCTCAAATAGTTGAGATTTTAAGAAGTAATGTCTCATTGTCCAAAATTACTAATAGAGAAAACATTATAGAGAGGAGAGGAGAAACATATTGCAGGATAATTGAATTACTTTTTATTGAGCAATGGCAAGGTAATTTCTTTCTTTCTTTCTTTTTTTTTTTTAATATAGAATTGTACCATTTCAGACATTAGAGGACATGAGAGAGTGAGCTTTCTAATAAGAACTGGGGTACAATCTTGGTGGTGACTCCAGATTCTACTGGTGTGATGTCTAGTAAGTTATTTGACACTATGATTCAAGGAACTCTAGGGCTCCTGGAATAAATCTGGATAATTACCATACCGTCTCATAAGGGTTGCTATGAAAAGTAAATTAAATAATGCATACAGATGCCTTATACCAGTGCCTGGGACAAATTAAATGACCAAACGTGTTGTTAACAAGTTCAGCTCCGTTATTTTACAGGTAAAGTAAGGCACGGTAATGTTAAAATACTTGATTAAGGTAATAAATCTAATTAAGGACAAAATGGATTAGAAGCACTGCTTCTAGCATTTTGAAATTTGTCATTTTAAATCGAAGTATGTTTAATTCTCATATTCATGTCTATCATACTTTTCAAGTTAAGCATTATGCATATTTATTGAGTCCCTCTTCTCTTCAAAGCATTGACCTAAACACTGGGGGAGATATATTCATAAATCAGCACTCTCATGGAGCTTATCATTTAATAGAAAAAAATAAGAATATAAAACGAGGATTATAAAATAGGCACAACATTCTATAAGAGGAAAGATCACTTTTAGTTAAAGGCAATTGAAAAAGATTTCCTACATGATTTGTTATTGAGAAGTATTTTTTAAATGGATTTCTATTCTCTTTGACAAAAGCTTATTATAGTTAATTGGGCTCCTTGCACTTCCTTCTAAGAACATGTTATATTAAACTGTTGTGTTTTCACTCACCCTATGCTTCACACCTTTTTGTTATTGCCATAAATACTTTATTTCAGGATGAAGATATAATCACCCAGGAGTTTCAGTGTTTAAAAGCCACAATCACATCATGTTGTGAAAACGTTAAAAAAAAAAAAAAGAAGAATAAAATTGCTTGGTGTCAGGAGATTGTCTAGCCTTTTGTTTGGTCATACGGATTTTTACACCACTGTTATTTAATCCATGTAAAAGAAATAACATTTCTTTATCGCTGATTATCTGCTCTTATATCTGAATAGCTCTGTATTTCATTTTAAAATAATTTTTTAAATAAGGATTTTTCATAGTATCTGGTTAACTTTTTAATTGTTCTCTCTACCTTCGCTCAGCTTTAACCATTTTCCATATCAGCCCATCCTCTAGGCTGGTAGGGAGACATCTGAGCTCTCTCAGCCCTCTGGACCCTGGTACTTGCCACAGTAAATGGTCATCATAAGTATTTCCATTTTCTCCCTACTGGAAAATGAATTCCTAGAAGGCTAAATCTGAGTCCTTTACCTCTGACATTCAATAAATGTTTTCTGAATGGATCAATCAAATGGAGCTCTTTTATAAGGAGGAGAATTTACCCTGTATAGCTGGAGTACAAAAGAGGTTAAAAAAAAGAAAATCAAGAGTAGTCAAGGGAACGATTTATACATTATCTTGAGAAAGAACATAGAAAAATACATATAAGATTGACTATCCTGAGGTAGGAGAAAAACATGAAGGAATCTAAGGTACTAGTAAGAAAGTCATTAAAATGGTTTCCTTGCTTTGGTTTTCTTGTTTAATTATAATATATCTGTTTGCTCAATATAATTGGATGAATAATATTATTTAAACATGTTTCACAAATATGAAAGCAGAAGATGAGTAATAATTATGAAAGGAAAAGTTTGAAAAATAAAACTCACTTTAAAAGGAAATTTCTAGAGATTTGACTAAAAGCTAGGATGCCCTCTGGTGTGCATAGATTTTAAAAACAGTCTAATACCTATTTTTCATATGTATTCTCTAAGCACTAATTGCTAAAAAAATTCCATTAGTAAATGCAACAATTCACAACATATTTAACTTCAAAAGACCCAAAATACTAACATAAAGATATTTAATGAATTTTTAAAATGTAAATGCAAATCAGCCTAATCTTTTTTGTTTATGTGTGAGGCTAGTGATTTCTGACTAAAATGCCAAAGCCTTAAGTTCTCTATGAGCTTGTCTACAACTCATCACAGGCTTATGAATAAACATGACTGGAAGAGTATGCAGATTTCCTAATAGAAAAGCCATGAATGTTTTAACACCCAGGGGTTCAAATTATAATAAAGGGATAGCACCTGTCACTGGAGGCAAACTACAAGATCACCTTTGCAGTCCCTGGAGCAATTAAATCACTGACAATTTAGCCTTTCTCTGGCAAGTAGAGTCTCCAAAGACTTCCAAATATACAAATATAAATCTCAGAGGGCCGCATGTAGTACGGTTCCCTTACATTACACTTGTTCATTATTAAGCACTTTTTTCCAAATATCTTATTAATTTTTTTAAGGAAGCTTATGTTGATTTCCTGTATTTTATTAAATTATGAGAGGAGAGATTACATGTCCACTTCTAATCATGACAGTTGATCACTAATATGATAGGACCTTTCCGTTTCAATAAAACATCCCTCTACGTAGTACGTATGCAGATGTGATTTCTGCATTACTGCTCTTGTAAAAATATTTCAATTCATTTACCTAGTGGGATACTTGTACAGGAAAAATATAGAGAAAGATTACACTGAATGCTCTGGAGGAACGAGGTAGCATTTTTACTACTCATGTTTATCCGTCTGAGAAAATACAGGAGCTGCTCCTGCTTACAAGAGGGTTCTGAGGGCTTGTTTCTCTGGAGGGCTTTCAGCATCAATACACCCACCATCCTGACCACAGCTTCCTGCTCTATGGAGACATGGTACAGGAGGAACTTCCTGGGATGGAGACTGGCCCACTCATGGCTGAGTGGCATGAAAGTGAGGAATGCAAGAAGCAGAAGTGCAGGGTATAGGAATCCGGAAGGAAGTAGAACCCTAAGGTAGAAAAGACCCACGGCACTAGCAAAGGCATATGTAGCTTAAACATCTCAAGGAGGAACACTGCAGGAAAGAGGGGAAGTACCTTCTTCTGAGGAATATCTCTACAGTAACAGTAGGGCAGCTGAGCTTCTAGAAGATGACATACACCATCGTTCCATTCACAACAACCTCTACTCTATGTTCTGGCTGGCGGGCAGTGCAGACAGTTTTCTTTTTTTCTTACCGTCTCAATAAACTCACATTAACTGAAGTTACCTTAGCAACTATCCATTCTTTATAGCCTAAAATGCTCAGTTAGAATACTTCACTGTACTCTAGTGACTTCACTGTTCGCGCATCATATATTTAATAGTGTCATTTTCAAAGATGGTCCATTACAATGGCGAAAGGAGAGAGAGAGTTTAAAATATCAGGAAATTAGTTCTGTGAGAGCAAATAATTAATGACTAGTACTCTAACATCTAGTACTGAGAAGATCAAGTTTTAAATCCTACAGTGTTGCTAAATAGATGATAAAAGTAAAGAATGGCAATCGGGAATGAATCCGTATATCCCATAAACATTTTTTAAAGCTCCTCTTATAACCAGACTCTTTGTGGGGTGCCTGGGTGGCTCAGTCAGTTATGTGGCTGGTCATGATTTCAGGGTCCTGGGATCAAGGACATTGGGGTCTCCCCTCAGCCAGCAATGAGTCTGCTTCTCCCTGTCTCTCTGTGATCTCTCTTGCTTTCTCTCTCAAATAAATAAATAAATAAAATCTTAAAAAAAAAAAAAAAACAGACTCTTTGTATTAGCTCCTGGAAATTGAAAGATTAAAAGATGATGTCCTACATTATGAAACTTCACATTATTAGGAGAATAAGATGTGTAGAGAAGTATTTAAATGTAAAACTTAGTAGTGAAAGTAGCAAAGTTATAACAAATCGATCTTGAGGTCAAAATTGAATAAATAAAGCTGTATGTGAAAAGTATAAGATAGATACCAAAGAATATGCCTTTCAAATAACCTAAACAATTTTCATTTTTTTAAATAGAAGCTACAGCTTTTTCATACTAAGAGGTTGGTAACATTAAATAATTGCCCCTTTAAATGCTGTCATTCAAGAGAAAGATAAAGTTTTGATTTTAAATAAGAAATACGTGCGTGTGTATGTGTGTGTGCATGTGTGTACATGCGTACACAACGATAAAACACATTCACATTCAATTGCTGTTTTGTTGCTTAGAAATGACAGCTTAGCGGAAAACACTTAGCCATTATGGTTGTAAAATTTAACAAAGACATGCCTTGTGATGTGTATTACCTACTGTCTAGTCCAAATGAAGAGTGTAGTTTTATATGCCAACTATATCATTAAAAAATGCTATTTGGAGTATAATTCCTAAAGTTTATGGGCCATTATAAATTCCTAAGAGTTCTACTAAAATTCCTTATTTTTGTGCTCTACTTCAAATGTACTGAATGATATTTTTCCAAGAAGGGATTGTGATTCTGTATTTATAATCATTTCCCCCAGTAAGTCCTAGACTCAGATAAACTTGGGAAACATTTTTCTAAGGGATAAAAATGCATAATGATTACTTTTACTGTGATTTCTTTGATTGCTAATAATTAGAAAGGATTTGGATGAGAAGGGGAATGTGCATCACAATACTTCTTCTCAAATCTGTCCATTAAGAATCACCTGCTAAGTTTTTAAAACACAGATTTGGGGACCTTGCTTCAGATGCAGCTGCTTAAAAAACTGTAGGGATTTTAACCTTTTAAAAACTTCCCAGATAAAAGTTTTATTAGCACTATCTGGGGATCTTCACTCTGAGGCTTCTTTGAAGAGCTAGCTGAAGGAGGGGAAAATGTCCCAGTAAACAAATAACTAAATTTGCATTGTCTAGGATCCTAACAGTTTTTAATTTATTTTCATCTATTTCTTTTGCTACCTGACTTATATCCTACCATTGTGCCTTTTATGTTTTATACTCTACACTAGCCTTAAAGTTATCTTTATAAAATACTAAGCAGCTCAGCTCATTCTCATTCCCTTCCTAAAAAATTTCTAAGGATCCTCTAAGTTTGCCAAAAAAAGTCCCCAAAACCTCAGTTTTGCTCATCAATATATTTATTCTTTCTTCCTTTCACCAAAGACCTATTAAATATCTACTACGTTCCAGACAGTGTTCTGGGTGCCACATATCAACTTGTACACATACACATAAACACACACACACAAGTCCATGTTCTCATGGTGTTTTCCCTCTAGAAGCAGGAGACAGAAAATCAAATAAACACTACTAGCATATATAGAGCACTATTTCCATGATTCACCAGATAGCAGTAGCCAACCCAATGACAGACATAGCATCTAAAGTCCACTGAAGTCTAGGAAGTCCCTAAATGGGTACAATTAGGGGTATGTTAGCCTCCGAAACAAAATGCAAAAATTTGTATATATATGCATGTTCAGAATTTTTTGAGCTGAATGTCCATTGTTCTTACCAGGTTCATCAGAGGGGTGGTCACTGGTCCTTAAAAATTTAAGAATAATCTTACTGCAGATGTGTCTGACAAATTCAAATGACTTTAGATCTCAATCAGAAAGATGTATGAGTTTCCTATTGCTGCTATAACAAACTACCATAAATTTGGTGGCTTAAAAACCACACAAATATATCCTCTGATAGTTCTAGCAGTCAGACATTTGAGATCTGTTAAATGGAGCAAAAGTCACGGTGTTGGCTAGACTAGGTCCTTTTCAAGGGTCCAACTGAAATCTTTTTCTTTGCTTTTTCCAGTTCTAGAGACTTACTTCTGTTTCTTAGTTTGTGGCTCTTTCCTCCGCTTTCAAAATATGTTACTTAAATCCTTTGTTTCTGTCATCCTATCTCTTATGATTCACCCCAATTTTCTGCTTCTGTCCCATAGGGACACTTGTAATTACATTAAGACCCTACCTAAATAATCCAGGATAATTTCCCCCATCTCAAGATCCTTAACTGAATCACATCTGCAATGTATTTTTTGCTATATAAGTAACATTAATGAATTCTGGGAATTAGGATGTGGATATTTTGGGGAAATATTATTGACCCTAGGGAATTATTTAAGAAAGATTGATAGATTATGTATAATCCCTGAAACCACAAATTCTAAATGGCCATTTCCTTCTTGTAGATATAAAGTCGCCCAGTCCCTTTTAGACAGATCTTATATAGCATAACATAGCTTACATCAGGGGTTTGCAAAATTTTCTATAAAGTAACTATTTTAGGCTTTGTGTTGTAACTACTCAACTCTGTCACTGGACTCAGAAAGCAGGCACAGGCAATATGTTAATAAGTGGATAGAGATTTGTTTGAATAAAACTTTATTTAAAAGAAAAAACAAGCAGTGGACAGAATTTGGCCCATAGTCTAAAGGTAGATGACCCTGGTTAAGACAACACAAACACACTAAGCATTTATTCAACACCTGTTTTATATGAGGTTGTTGTTGGTAAGAGTTCAACATGTTGTATCATCTGGTGTTTGGAAACAGACAGTTTCACATATCATTTCTCTCACTTGTAAGTATTATAAAATTAGAGAAATTAATCTCTCTAAACAACCATATCTGTACAATAGTCACATTTACTTAAATGAGTTGTTTTTAAGATATGTTATCATATGTAAAGCAAAGGGCTCTGAGCTTGGCACATATTAGGCACTCAATAAATATTATTTCATATCATGTCCACAAATAGTTTCTGAGGTATCATCATTATTTCACTTGACTATAGAGACATACCTACAGACTTAATAGAAAATAGAGTATATGTGTATTATTTTAAACATGGGTAGGTATTAAAAAGTATTTTAAAAAGTCACAGTTAATATTTAGTTGTATGTTTGAGATCTTAAATTTGAGTTTAAAACATTATTTAATAATTACTAAAAATAAAATTTAAAACTAGACTTTTCACTTATTTCTATTATAATAGTAGAAACAACTTATACATCTAATTTAAGAATAATTTAAATTTAAATAGCATGTACTCTTGACTTAATTAAAACCCAAAATGTACCATTGTGTGTTTTCACTGCTCAAGAAATACTAATGACATTTTGACAGATGGACTTGGCAATCAATTAAAAGTCAAATTAGCTTTCTTCTTATTATGAAACCTTTCAGATACTTTCAAGGAGGATTCTGTTTGGATTAGACAGTGCTGATTGGTGATTTGATATTTTAATATGTACTCTTTTCTAATTCAAATGTCACAGTCCACTTATTCACATTACAATATTATTCCTATGAAAGTCCATTTCACACAGTACCAAATGAAGTGAAATATTGCCAGAGCCCAATTATTTTCCTAGTTTATAATATGTATAAACTCACAGAGAAAGTACTCACTTTCATAATGATAACATATGAAATTATTTTGACCAAATTATCTAAAACATCGTGACTTAAGAGAGGAAATAACTTCTCCCATTTGTCCTGTACTGGAGGGCTATTAAATTGTTACTATTTTGATACTTAATAATCATAAAAGCCAAATAAAACTTTTTTAAGCTTAAGTATAGCAAACATTTTTCTTAATAGAAAATTTCATATTATGTAAAATCTGGTTTGAAATAGAAATGCTGTGGCATTTCTGGTTGTTTTATTTCAAATGCCAGATTAGAAAGCTAGATTTCCTCTTTTGCTCTCTAGTGTTTTATATCATTCTGATAAAGAATTCTTCATTTTAAAACATTATAAAATAATTGCTAGAACTTAAACCCAATTCAGAAAAAGTACGGATACATTTAAGTATCTTAAAAGAAAGTACTTTCCTTACAGGCTAATTCTAAAATATCATTCTTATAATATTTATTTTCGACTAATGGAAAACTGATAGTTTTAAAGAAAGTTTTATTTAGTATTTGTGTGACTATCAATAGTTCTAATTTTATTTGTGATCATTAGTTCTAAGCATGTAAAAGTTACTGAAGTACAAGCTATTATTTACACACTTTATTAGATGCTGTAGATACCAAAGTGTTGAGTAAGTCATGATCCTTTCCCTTAATTCAAAAAAATAATAATATAGTAGCAGAAATCATGTAAATTGTACTATTATTTTTCATTCATGGTTCACCTGGAAATGAATCATTGTTAATCATTGACTGAATCTTTGCTTTCATTGTTCAGCTATGCTGTGCTAGAAATACAAAAATGAGAAAATACGGGCGCCTGGGTGGCTCAGTGGGTTAAAGCCTTCAGCTCAGGACATGATCTCAGGGTCCTGGGATCAAGCCCCGCATTGAGCTCTCTGCTCAGCAGGGAGCCTGTTTCCTCCTCTCTCTCTCTCTCTGCCTGCCTCTCTGCCTACTTGTGATCTCTGTCTGTCAAATAAATAAATAAAATCTTTAAAAAAAAAGAGTCTTTAAAAAAATGAGAAAATAACATCTGCCCATGGAAAAGTTATATTCTAAAAAAAAAAAAAAGATTTTATAGAAGCGCCTGGGTTCCTGGGTGGCTTAGTTGGTTAAGCAGCTGCTTTGGCTCAGGTCATGATTCCAGGGTCCTGGGATTGAGTCCCGCATCGGGCTCCCTGCTCAGTGGAGAGCCTGTTTCTCCCTCTCCCTCTGCCTGTTGCTCCGCCTACTTGTGCTCTCTATTTCTCTGTCAAATAAATAAATAAATCTTTAAAAAAAAAGCTTTTATATATTTATTTGTCAGAGAGAAAGAGAGCACAAGCAGGGGGAGCAGCAGGCAGAGGCAGAGGAAGAAGCAGGCTCTCCACTGAGCAGGGAGCCCAATGCGGGACTCAATCCTAGGACCCTGGGATCAAGGCCTGAGCTGAAGGCTCAACTGACTGAACCACCCAGGTGGCCCAGAAAAGTTACATTCTAAGTAAGGCTCAATTACTGGTACTTAAAAAGTGAATTAGAGTTTCATGAAAATAATTTGTTTTTAGTATGGTTACATAGTTATTTGTGTATGATGAGAAGTATGCATCTTTTATGAGTATAATGGTGAGAAATATTAGACAAGATACAGTTATTTGATAGGAGAGATAAAATACAGAAGATACTTACGTATGAATATATGCATGACATATATAAACATGAAAGTCTTATGCCTCTGGGAGATTTTTGGTACGTTCCATGGATGAGAGGGCATTTGAATTGGGGCTTAGACAGGAGACAGTTTTCTTATAAACCAAGGTGAAAGAGATCTTCCAGAAAGGGAAGGTGGGTCAAGCAAAACAGTAAAGGTGAGGGAGGAAAAAAGTCACATTTGGGGAAAGTTAAATGGCTCAGTTTTATTTGAGTGGAGTCCCAGGGTATATGGTGTGGAGTCAGGATGCACTTGATGAAAGGAAGCTCCTAAAACAAATTTGCACTTCACTCCAGATAGAAGGACAAGTTTTCGAACAGAGATATGCAAGAGAAAGACGATTTGGGCAGCATTTAGTAGGAGGGGCTACAGGTTAATAGAAACTAGAGATTGAGAAACTGTTTTAAAATAAGACACACAATGGATTAAGTGACTGATGAAAAAAGGATGGAGAAGCACTATAGATGGAAGAGAACAGTTTTGGTAGGACCTCCCCACCCTCTCAGTACAGTATTGCATAATGGCTCAAACCCTCTTGGAGGCAGAAAGGTCAGCATTCGGGGACTTGCTTTTCATTTATTCCCCAAGTGACCTTTAAATTTCTTTTTCTCCTCTGAGACCAAGAACTAATAACAGCACCTACCTCGTAGACTTGGGAGAATAAAATGAGATGTGTGCGGAAAGTGCATAGTACAATGTCTTTTAGAGGAGGGTGGGCAAGACAGTCATAGAGCCTCTAATGGCTGATTAAATGAATGGGAGAGCCAGAAGAATAAATGGAATGTAACTGAGGTTTCCACTCTGATTGAGCCATGAACAGAAACACAAAAAGCTGGAAGGAAAGAGGGTGATAAGGCATTGAGCTAAACATGGGACTAAAAATCTACACCTGTTCTTCAAATACCTTGCATTGTTAGTCCTTGCTATATACTGACAGTCTTCTTTCAGACTTTGCTGATTTTCCCTAATTGAGTTATTCTATCCTAAGACACAACTGTTTTTATTAAAAGCTTCTGATATTTGGTCCCACTTTTACTACTACAGAGCAGTTGGCTTGCTTCTGTCCCCACAGGTTTCCTTGTCATTCATCGCCTTCTGCTGTATTGATGAAATGACTTTTTGTGAATTTGTGTTCAATCTAACACCTCCCTTTCTAAAAGGTAGGACCTGGGAAAAAGATGCAGTTTCTGGGGCCAAATAGATTGTGGCACAGCTGATCTTTGTTGAAAATCTATACTGATTGCAATAACTGGATCGATCATGTAGCCATCTGCATTGATTGGTAAGAATGCTGACAATTTGAATAAACTGTCATTTTGCATTGAAAACCATTGCCAAAACCTCTATGATTAAAATCAACTTTCTTTTAAATAGAGGGCAAAAGGAAAACAAAAACCAAATCAGGGGACGAAAAAGATATCTTTGAACAAGAAAAATAATACCACTCCTTTACCAACATCACCATGACTATTAAACACACTTTTATTGCTAAACCTCTGGTACTGCCCAAGGAATTTGAATATGTTTTAAATGATAGCTCTGGGGGTGCCTGGGTGGCTCAGTGGGTTAAAGCCTCTGCCTTCGGCTTGGGTCATGATTCCAGGGTCCTGGGATCGAGCCCCGTGTCGGGCTCTCTGCTCAGCAGGGAGCCTGTTTCCCCTCCTCCCTCTGCCTGCCTCTCTGCCTACTTGTGATCTCTGTCTGTCAAATAAATAAATGAATAAATAAATGATAGCTCTGAAAATACGTGGATAGATAATAACAATGAAAAGTATTTAAAAAAATAGAGCTATACAGAAAACATATAGTGAAATATATACAGATAAGACTTTGTCAATTATGAAACCCCCGATATAAAATTGTTGAGGAAAATACGCAGTTGCAGTTTTTTTGTCTTTTTTGCTTACTAATATTAAGCTCATGTTCTACCTAAAGTATGTATAAATGTATGTCTCAATTCTAGTGCACAGATAATATTTTTCTTATAACATTCTCAATTTCAAAACTAGTTTTTCAGAAAACTGGCACTCCCATCTTGGTTTCCTCTATTGTTTATTTGTGAGAAATAATAACACATCTGTGGAAGAGTTTTTGAGTTTATTTAGTTTAATACAAAAAATTATTTTGTGAGAAGTGGGATTCGAGTGGCATTAATTAATTTTTATTCAGGATGTGTGAATTTCTTGTTCACTACTCAGAGAAAAGTACCTACCTCTGAGAAAGCAATGTGAAAACATACATGGTTATGCCTTAAGTGTTGTCGCCAACATCTTTAAAATAACAGAAATTTCAATCAACAATTTAAATTATTTCCTTTGATTTTAACCCATTTCTGTCTCTATTTGAAGAATCCAAAGGCTAAATCTTTCTTTTCCTTACTTCTAAAACAATACTTCCATAAATGTTTTGACTGACTTATCAGCAATTCTTTTTGCATATAGACAAATTACCTAGATAATTCAATATCCTGGATGTGCCAGGTGTTTATGACAAAAGTTCTCTGTTTGAAAACTATCCAAAGCTTACTTAATCATCAATATTTTAATTTTAAGCAAACAAAAACCATAAATAGTATTACTATATAAATGCTATAATAAATAAATGCTACAATCGTAACTGAGAACTAGAAAACACGCATTACTGAAAACTAATAGATTTTATTAAATACTAATTTGAAAAATGGGCACCTGGGTGTCTCAGTCAGTTTAAGCGTCCCATTTTTTGGTTTTGACTCAGGTCATGATCTCATGGGTCCTGAGTTCTATTGAGTTGGGTGCCATGTTCAGAGTCTGCCTGAAAGAGTCTCTCTCTTTTCTTCTCCCTCTTCCCCTCCCCCTCACTCACTTGCACTCTCTCTTTCAAATAAATAAATCCTTTAGAAAAATATGAATTTGAAAAATTAAAATACTCAAACTATACATATTAGTGAAAATGCATAAAAGAGAATTTTGGTATACAATATTAACTAATATTAATTATTGATTTCTACTGAAATTTGTGTATATTTTCCTTTTCTATTTTTATCATGAAACTAAATTCAATTTCAAAATTAAAAATTATATCTTAAAGGAATTTTTTTTTCTTAAAGGAATTTTCTATCAAAATTACTCTTGGTTATTCTGTAGAGACCTCTGCATTAATTTTATCATTAAAGGTGAATTTATTTCCTTTATTTAAAAATCAGCATGAAATATAGAATTGAGTTTTAGAAGATTACTTAGTCATTGTTGCTAAGACTGGCAAAGTATGAAGATCACAATTTATATATTCATATATTCTTTCATGTGATCTGTTGTAAACAAACATTAAATACTCTTATTTATCTTTGATGAACTCTGAAGTCTAATGAAGAGATAAAACATCTTTTTCATTAAATATTTATTAAAATAATATTTTCTATGCTCACCAATGAAGACGCACAGTTTTAATACAAAAAGATAACAGGGCAAATTCCAGAACCCGAAGGGACTGAAGTGATAGAAGCCTTATGATTATCAGATCAGTAATATTCACTCCTACTCTTTATCAGATAAATACAAATAAAATATGATGTACACCATATGATTTCACTCATGTGGAATTTAAGAAAAAAAAGCAAAGAAAAAGAAAGAAAAAAATTTTTTAAAGATTTTATTTATTTATTTGATAGAGAGATAGACAGCACAAGTAGGCAGGCAGGCAGAGAGATGGGGAAGCAGGCTCCCTACTGAGCAGAGAGCCCGATGCAGGGCTTGATCCCAGGACCCTGAGATCATGACCTGAGCTGAAGGCAGAGGCTTAACCCACCAAGCCACCCAGGCAACCTAAGAAAGAAATTTTTAAAAAGACTTGTTACTCTAGAGAACAAATTTATCGTATCAGAGGAGAGGTTGTTGGGGGATGGGGATCAGGGACTGCACTTGTCCTGATGAACACCAGGTGATGTGTGGAAGTGCTGAATTACTATACCATACACCTGAAACTAATACAACACTGTATGTTAACTATACTGGAATTAGAATTTTAGAAAAATGCTGATGTATGTAAGTAAGGCCCAAGTTCCTGGCTTGGAACACTTGAAAAAAATACATATATATATATATATATATATATATATGTATATAAAATGTAAACTGAAGACAGTTACTTAAACTTAATATAAAGGCACAACTCTTTAATTCCATATTAAATTCAAAATCTTGATTTTTACTGATTTGCTGAAAAGTCAGTATTTGCATGAAAGGCTCCATTCCTTTCTTTTAAATATATTTTAAGAAAAGCCCAGTAATATCAAACCATTAAAAACAGTTTACAATTGTAAAATTCTCTCCTCCTTCCCCTCTCTTGGTCTCTCTGTCTCCCTCTCTCTCACACACACGCACACACTTGTGCATCCGCACAGACACACACACACACACTTATGTGGACATACGTAGTTTTAGCTATGTATAATAAATAAGTATAATTACCAAAATTAAAGCAAGTCATTTTTATCCAGTTGTGCTACATAATTTCAAAAACTATTATCAATAATTATACACAGATTATATTAATTGCATTAAACATAAGTAACTAGTTCTAGATCTATAAATATACATATAGAGAAAAGGTGATAAATTATAGATGATAGAAAAATGATCACTAGATAGCTAGACTGATGATAATGAGCTAGCTAGCTAGCTAGATGATAGACAGGAAGACAGATTTTGTACATGTATTTTCTTGTACATGTATTTTCTTTAAAAACTGTTCACTTTAATTTATGAGTTTAATTTTCTTTCATAATTGCTTCCACTTCAAGTATATCTCAGTTCAGTTTCTGCTTTGGGGAAAAAACACATTTCCTTTCTTTTTTCTTTTCTAAATAAACTGACAAAGCAACACAAGATTATGGAAAAATGTACACAGGGAATTAGTTCAGTTTTTCTTCATAGCAGGAAATGGGTGCCCTCTGCTGTCGATCTGTAGATAATTTTAGATTGTATTTTCTTGCTATCTCTGAAAATAGTGAAAACTAAAAATTAATCTTTGGAATGGCATGATATATAATATGTATATGTAATCCATACAGTGTAGTATTTAATTATGTAATTTATTATGTAACTTGTCAAGTCTATAAATATTTAATTTCCCAAATCAACACTTGGTATTAAAAAATGTGAGGGGGCAGGCTGAAGAGGTAGATGGAGAGACAGTTGATTGTGTGTTGATATGTATATGATAGTAGGCAAAGAAGATAGAAGCACAACTTTTTAAACAAAAAAGCAAAGAACTGTTTTAAGTGAATACTGAATTAATTTTTAAAAGAATTCTTGATTTTCCACTATGATCAACATCTTAAATATTACACAGAACACAGAATATTTTTCATTGAATGATTTATTAAATAAAACAAAAGGACATTATCTGACTGATTTTTTCTATTTTTCCTAATTCTGTTCCCAATCATACAAAAGTGCTTTTAATAAAGCAAGGTGAATGTTACATAAGCAGTTGTAAACATTGAAAACTATTTTCTCATCATCTAATTTTCAGATTTCACAATTTATGCTCAGATTTTCTATTACCTTCAAATTATATTATAGATAAGGAAATATAAGTCAATAAATGCTCACATTTACAGAAAAATATCAGAAAATATTTAGATACACACAAAACAATTTTCTCCTTGTAATTACACTTTTTTCAGATACTTATGTATTCATTCAAAAACTATTTATTACATATCTATAGCCTAATTACTTTGCTAAACCTAAGCATAAAGCCATTAGTTAAGTAACACCTTGGCTTAGGTGAGCAGTTATTACTATCATATAGTTTATCTATACTACTTAAAATATCACCACCCATTATATGTAAAAAAAAATTGGAGGGGCACCTGGGTGGCTCAGTGGGTTAGGGCCTCTGCTTTTGGCTCAGGTCATGATCCTAGGGTCCTGGGATCGAGCCCCGCATCCGGCTCTCTGCTCAGCAGGGACCCTGCTTCCTCCTCTCTCTCTGCCTGCCTCTCTGCCTACTTGTGATCTCTGTCTGTCAAATAAATAAATTTAAAAAAAAATTGGAATTGTTTTCAGAAGGCTTATTTCAAAAGTTTTTTTTTTTCTCCCCCAAATTACCTGCACTGCATCTAAAGACATATGGATACATACATATGTGTATATATGTGTATACATAGAGACAGAGAAATTATGTTTGAATATAACTTTCTACCAATAATCCAGAAATTCAGAACAACAAAAGATAACATATTTATTGCCATAATACTAATCCACAAGTTTAAACAATAAGAACCTTTTTCTTTTTTTTTTTTTCTTTTTTTTTTTTTATTTTAAAGATTTTATTTATTTATTTGACAGAGAGAGAGATCACAAGGAGGCAGAGAGGCCAGCAGAGAGAGAGGGGAAAGCAGGCTCCCTGCTGAGCAGAGAGCCCGATGTGGGGGCTCGATCCCAGGACCCTGAGATCATGACCTGAGCTGAAGGCAGAGGCTTTAACCCACTGAGCCACCCAGGTGCCCCAAGAACCTTTTTCAATGTTGTATTTACATACCACTTAGGAAGAAATATTCTATTCCCCTTACTGATCTAAAATGATTTCCCGTATAGTCTAATAATTACACTTAACATGTACCTTTAATAACTTATTCATTTTTGAGATATTTTCTATGACATATTTCTCTAGGCCAAGAAGAAACTGTTTCCAACATGATCTTACTCATCTCTCTTTTTTTTGTACGTCCTTAGAAGGATGCCTTCAAGTCTCTGCCCATTTATTTTGAAGTACTTATATGTCTTGAGATACATCAACCCCAAAACCCTGGTTTGATGCAGTGAACAACAATTCACATAAGAATTATGGACTGTGAGTTAAAATGTTTCAAATAAGAATCATTTAAAAAGGATATTTGAGTAGCAGTGAAGAGAATTTAGTTTTTCTAATAAGATAGCAGTGAGTATTCCAGCAGCAGAGATAATGGTAAACTACTGGCAAAAAGACGTATGCCTCAGAAATTCCAAATAGTGACAATCCAAAGATGATCTCATTAAAAATATTTTTTAAGGAAAAAAAGCATATTCAAACGATGTCCCATTATACCTGTAGAACTGAAATTGTGCCTTTGATACAGATTTTAAACTCCTCAAAATGTTCTCTGAGAAAGATAATTTAGTTTGTGTGTGTGTGTGTGTGTGTGTGTGTGTGAGTGTGTTTAATAGAGTAATATTCTTTATTTAACTTCTTGATATTATTTGATGTGGACACACTAATATAGTTTATTGTGTAAAACAATAATTTAGCCTCTTTTCTCGAAGTTGCTTTTAAAGTTTGTCATCAACTTTTTATTGGTGCTTATATAAACTTTGTTCCTTGAACATTAATCAAAAAGAACAGAAAAATTTTTTTTTTGCATTTCTAATACATAATCTTATTATTACAAATAAGTGTCCCTTAAGGAAATAGAGTCTTAAAGTAACAGCTCTTGCCTGTAGCAATTACTTTCTGTGGCAGTAGGAGCTAGAAGTACAGTACTATTCCAATTGCTATTATCTCATATATTTTCTTGAAAAAGTCAATATATAATGGCTTAAACAATATTAGGCTTCATATAAGAAAGAGTAAGAAATTTTGCTTAATATATCCATTTCACAATCTCTTGTGTCACTATTTCCAAAAATAATTAGCATTTAAGCAACTTCTTTAATTTTCATTTAAATTCTGTGCCTTTTTTTTTTTTTTTTTTGGACCCACCTTCTGATTCCTAGCAGTCTTGGGGGACTGGTGGTCAAGATGACAACCCAAGAATCCCAAGCAGTCAAAACACAGCATAGTGTAATCTAAGGAAGAGAGTGAGGCAGTGTCCTTGGGAGGTAGAGGCGGTTATTTAAACACAAAATGAAAACAAAGGACTTTTTGAGTAACTATTTTTTTCCTAATTTAATTTAATTTTATTTTATTTTGTGTGTGTTCCAAAATTCATTGTTTATGCACCTCACCCAGTGCTCCATGCAATATGTGCCTTCCTTAATACCCACCACCAGGCTCACCCAACCCCCCACTCCCCACCTCTCCAAAACCCTCAGTTTGTTTCTCAGAGTGCACAGTCTCTCACGGTTTATCTCCCCTTCCAATTTCCCCCAACTCACTTCTCCTCTCCATCTCCCAATGTCCTCTATGTTATTCCGTATGCTCCACAAACAAGTGAAACCATATGACAACTGACTCTTTCTGCTTGGCTTATTTCATGCAGCATAATCTCCTTCAGTCCCATCCATGTTGATACAAAAGTTGGGTATTCATCCTTTCTGAAGGAAGCATAATACTCCACTGTATATATGGACCATATCTTTGTTATCTATTCGTCTGTTGAAGGGCATCTTGGCTCTTTCCACAGTTTGGCAGCTGTGGCCATTGCTGCTATGAACATTGGAGTATGGATGGTCCTTCTTTTCAATACATCTGTATCTTGGGGGTAAATACCCAGTAGTACAATTTCAGGGTCAGCTCTATTTTTAACTTCTTAAGGAGTCTCCACACTGTTTTCCAAAGTGGCTACAACAACTTGCATTCCCACCAACAGTGTGAGAAGTTTCCCCTTTCTCCACATGCTCTCCAGCACTTGTTGTTTCCTGTCCTGTTGATTTCCGCCATTCTAACTTGTGTAAAGTGGTATCTCAATGTGGTTTTAATTTGAATCTCCCCTAGCTAACAGGATCCAACAGTACATTAAAAAGATTATCCACCATGACCAAGTGGGATTTAACTATGGGATGCAAGGGTAGTTCAACATTCACAATCAATCAATGTGATAGAACAAAATCAATAAGAGAAGAGAGAAAAACCACATGGTCCTCTCAATTGATGCAGAAAAAGCATTTGACAAGATACAGCATCTGTTTCCAATTAAAACCCTTCAAAGTATAGGGATAGAGGGGCACCTGGGTGGCTCAGTGGGTTAAAGCCTCTGCCTTCAGCCCAGGTCATGATCCCAGGGTCCTGGGATCGAGCCCCGCATCGGGCTCTCTGCTCAGCGGGGAGCCCACTTCCTCCTCTCTCTCTGCCTGCTTCTCTGCCTGCTTGTGATCTCTGTTTGCCATATAAATGAATAAAATCTTTAAAAAAAAAAAAAGGTGTGGTGGAGAAATCTAATACTACCTTAGCCAGGTGATCAAAGTTAACATCAGCAATATAAATCATGTAGACAGCATACACCCTTGACATCATGTTTAAAAAAAAAAAAAATGTATAGGGATAGAGGGAACATTCCTCAACTTCATAAAATCTATGAAAACCCCAGAGCGAATATTATCCTCAATGGGGAAAAGCTGACAGACTTCCCTTTGAGATCAAGAACACGACAAGGTGTCCACTCTTAGCACTGTTGTTCAACATAATACTAGAAGTCCTAGCAACAGCAATCGGACAACAAAAAGAAATAAAAGGTATTCAAATTGACAATGAAGAAGTCAAACTCTTTTCACAGATGACATTATATTTTATATGGAAAACCCAAAAGACTCTACCCCCAAACTACTAGACCTCATACAGCAATTCAGTAATGTGGCAGGATACAAAGTCAATGTACAGAAATCAGTTGCTTTCTTATACACTAACAATGAAAATACAGAAAGGGAAATTAGAGAATCGATTCCATTTACTATAGCACCAAGAACCATAAGATATGTGGGAACAAACCTAACCAAAGAGGTAAAGGATCTGTACTCGAGGAACTACAGAACACTCATTGAAGAAATTGAAGAAGACACAAAAAGATGGAAGAGCATTCCATGCTCATGGATCGGAAGAATAAACATTGTTAAAATGTCTATACTGCCTAGAGCAACCTATACTTTCAATGCCATCCCGATCAAAATTCCACCGGCATTTTTCAGAGCTGAAACAAACAATCCTTTTTGAGTAACTATTAAAGCCAGCTGTTTCAGTGCAGTCCCACAGGGCTCTGTCCTGATGTCCTTACTTACTCCCTCTGCCCGCTTCTATATTCTCAATATCCTGAAGTTAAGTAGCTGTCCTTAGAGAGCCAACTGTAGATCCCAATTGTGGGAGGGGGGGTAAATTTTACATACAAACTTGACATCATTGGTACTACAGTGATATAGTTAATAGCCTGGGTCAAGAGTCAGACTGCCTGCTTCAGAATCCTAGCTCTAATGTTTACTCGTTGTGACCGTGAACATTAAAAAAGCAACAACAATAGCTTTCTGAGCCTCAGTTTCCATTTTTGTAAACTTAGGAATTGCTGTGTCATTCAATGACATAGTTCATGTAAACCTTCGGACACAGAATAAGCACTCAATATATGTTAGACGTTATTAATTGGTGTTTCTCTTACCAGACTCTTAATCTACTGAAAAGTACAAGAATGATTAAATCAACTGCGGAGATTTATTTAAATTGCAAATATGTGGTAGAACATAAGGACTTTCTGAAATATTAGATATGAGAAATTAGAAAGTAGAGGGGACAATAATGTTTTCCAAATTTCTTGACTGTTTTGCCCTCGAAAGAAAAGTTAAAGTTGAAGGAGGCCTTTGTGTTGGGATAGAAATAAACATGTTTGGTGTGGACTATTTTGGGCTTGAGAGCATCATGAGACATTAGAGAGTTATATGCAGTAAATATTGGGAATACTTGACTAGAATTTGTGCAAGTGTTACGTTAAGTTGATAGTAAGAGAACTCTCCATGGTTAATGAGTTGCTTTCTGTTGCTACACCAACAATATATTTCTACTTGAATTTCTTCCATATATCTCCAACATTTTTTTTAAATGAATTGTGAGTTGTCATGTTAAAGAAAAAACAAAATCCTACTTAAGTCCCTTGCACTTGATCAGAGCCTATTTTATAGGTAACTCTAGTATCCTCTAGGTTCTAACAGTTACAACTGTTCTTTCTGATACCAGGTAGGAACATAAGCTCTCCAGGCTTATTCAAAATGTTTTCCAAGTTTCTGTTCAGGAGTCCCTTGTGGTATTTCATCTGTCACAGGAAGAAGTAGACAAGAAGAACCTGCACCTGGGTTTACTGCTCAAGTCTCCCACCAGTGTTTCTTCTGACCAGGCCAACTGTAAAATGATTAGTTTGTGAGGAAACCTAACCTCTAAACTCTCAGAATATAAAACTGTTCTAAGACTGGGATGTTGAGGAATGGAGAATCACCTCCTCTCCCGTCTGTGTTACAATTTCTCCTTTAGGCTCCAGAGCTTTACTGTTTGATCCCAGAATATCATAATCTTTTATGAACACATAAACTTTTCGAGGTCCTAACAAAAATACTTAAACACATTAGATTTCTAATGATTTATTTTTTAATGAAAACTATCTATATTGTTTCTGGGTCTCTGATAAGCTCTGGTTAAACAATGGTAAACAAAACAAAGTAACAGACTGTTGTTACAGAACTAGCCTTCTAGAAACAAAAAACAATGCTAAATAATATTCCTTAAATGGATTTATTTGTCTCCTCAATTTACTCAACAGATACTTATTCATTCCATTTAACACATTTATTTGGTTCCTATTCCTGATACTGCCTATGGAGATATGAATAAAACAAAAAAAAATCCCTACCTATGTGGAGTTTAAATTCTAGTAAAAAGACAATAAACTAATTAACAAATGACAAAGTGCAGTAATGAAAAAAATCTATTCTGAAAGAAAAAGGAATGACAAAGAGATTTTACTCGTGGGGGAGGAAACAGTCTATTTGTTCTATTTATGTTCAGACCATGAATTCCTGTAAACCATTGCTTATCACGTTATCTCTGTGACAGTATTCTTTTTTTTTGTTTTTTTGTTTTTAATTTTTTTATTTTAATAAACATATAATGTATTTTTATCCCCAGGGGTACAGGTCTGTGAATCGCTAGGTTTACACATTTCACAGCACTCATCATAGCCCATACCCTCCCCAATGTCCATTTCCCCCCACCACCCTCTCCCGTCCCCCCTCCCCCCCGCAACCCTCAGTCTGTTTCTTGAGATTGAGTCTTTTATGGTTTATCTCCCTCCCAATCCGATCTTTTCATTTTCTCTTTTCCTACCTCCCCCCAACCCCCCCGCCTTGCATCTCCACTTCCTCATATCAAAGAGATCATATGACAGTTGTCTTTCTCCGATTGACTTATTTCGCTAAGCATGATACCCTCTAGTTCCATCCACGTCGTCGCAAATGGCAAGATTTCATGTCTTTTGATGGCTGCATAGTATTCCATTGTGTATATATACCACATCTTCTTTATCCATTCATCTGTTGATGGACATCTAGGCTCTTTCCACAGTTTGGCTATTGTGGACATTGCTGCTATAAACATTAGGGTGCACGTGCCCCTTCGGAGCACCACGTTTGTATCTTTAGGATATATACCCAGGAGTGCAATTGCTGGGTCGTAGGGTAGCTCTATTTTCAGTTTTTTGAGGAACCTCCACACTGTTTTCCAGAGTGGTTGCACCAGCTTGCATTCCCACCAGCAGTGTAGGAGGGTTCCCCTCTCTCCGCATCCTCGCCAGCATCTGTCATTTCTTGACTTGTTAATTTTAGCCATTCTGACTCGTGTGAGGTGGTATCTCATTGTGATTTTGATTTGTATTTCCCTGATACCGAGTGATGTGGAGCATTTTTTCATGTGTCTGTTGGCCATCTGGATGTCTTCTTTGCAGAAATGTCTGTTCATGTCCTCTGCCCATTTCTTGACTGGATTATTTGTTCTTTGGGTATTGAGTTTGATAAGCTCTTTATAGATTTTGGATACTAGCCCTTTATCTGATATGTCGTTTGCAAATATCTTCTCCCATTCTGTCAGTTGTCTTTTGGTTTTGTTCACTGTTTCCTTTGCTGTGCAAAAGCTTTTGATCTTGATGAAATCCCAATAGTTCATTTTTGCCCTTGCTTCTGTTGCCTTTGGTGATGTTCCTAGGAAGAAGTTGCTGCGGTTGAGGTCAAAGAGGTTGCTGCCTGCATTGTCCTCAAGGATTTTGATAGATTCCTTTCACACATTGAGGTCCTTCATCCATTTTGAGTCTATTTTTGTGTGTGGTGTAAGGAAATGGTCCAATTTCATTTTTCTGCATGTGGCTGTCTGTGACAGTATTCTTAAAAGATACATAGAAGTTCAATATCTTTTGATGCCATGGGGAATTGTGAGGGCTAAACACAGTAAGTAGTCATTTGAAGGCAGCACTGTTAGCCAGGTAATACAGGTTGCATACCCTCACTTCTCCAATGAAGATTTCTTGCCCTAGTTCCTAACCTGTTGTAGAATGTATCTAGACACTTCCACTAGTCTCCTAGCTCTCCTCTCCCACATGTCCAGCTATAGCTCAGCAGTCAGACCCAGTCTAGGGTCTTCTCCAGGCTCTCCTATTTCTTATTCAAAGCTGTTTACCTGAACTCAATTTCTAACTATTTCTTTGGCTTCACACTTTTGTTTCCCAAATGCAACTCTGGCTCTATCCTTAACAAAGCTGGTTCTTAATAATCATTAATGAGATTGTCCATGCGATAATAAATCTGAAAGTCCTTGGCTTCTGTGGTTATAAAATGTCAAATTTTATCTACATTGGTTGAAGAAGCCAACTCACCTTTCATCTCGTTTAATTATCCTCATTTTTTTTAAACATTATATCCTACTCCTAGCTGGCTTGAGGGCAAAGTCTGTATTCAATAGTAAAATCCCAAGACATACAGTCCCTGACTATCAAGGGGGAAGATGTTTGCTGCAATTGTATTTTACACAAAATCCTATTTGATTCTTCATTATAATGCCTTATAATTTCTAGGTTCCAACTTTAAAGGCTGGAATAATTATGTCTGCAATGATAGGTGACAGATAAGTGTTGTTTAAATTGATAGATGAATAAATCAATGCACAGAAGAAATGAACTGTCTCATCTGTAGTTTGAAAGATTGTCTTAGTTAACTTATTTCACAATGTTAAAATACTCCCAAACAGATTTCTCTTATGATGTCTAAATAGTGCATCTCTGGGCTTTCCCAGTAAAGTTTAGCAATCATTTAAGAGTGTGAGGTTATGCGGGGCGCCTGGGTGGCTCAGTGGGTTAAAGCCTCTGCCTTCGGCTCGGGTCATGATCTCAGGGTCCTGGGATCGAGCCCCACATCGGGCTCTCTGCTCAGCGGGGAGCCTGCTTCCTCCTCTCTCTCTGCCTGCCTCTCTGCCTACTTGTGATCTTTCTCTGTCAAATAAATAAATAAAATTTAAAAAAAAAAAAAAAAAAGAGTGTGAGGTTATGCCCCTGCCTGAGAGCCCAGGCTTCAGTGTCTAGGAATCCAGTGTGGGACATGAAGGTTGGAAGAATATCACTGCTGCAGTTTGACTTTTAGTAAAAATTGTTCTTACATCATCCCCTCCCCTCACCATCCCCCCCATCCCATTCTCTCCCTCCATATGAAGCCTGTCTGCTTAGGCTAGGTCAGGGGAGACAGTTTCTCTATCTTGCCAGTGTGGTAAAAGGAGCAGCCTGCATGGTGAAAATGTGAAAATCTGTCACTTAAGTGATGCTTAAACCAATTCTCAATCAAACTCTTTAGTTTCATATCCTCTCCCTTCAGAAGTACTTCAGTGCTCTATTTGTTGAGAAATTCTATTGTTTTCTGTGTAAACAAGCTTGCTTTTGATTGGTCCCTGTATGCAAGCTATTTGCTTTCAATCTTTCTCTTTGAACTTTCCAGGCTAAAGCAGATGCCACTAGTTTGCTTGCTCCCAACATTTTATTGACAGCTTTTATTTGCTATAATAATTGCTCATTTTATCTTTCCTTTGGGGCTTATAATGCTTACCTTGCCTTTTTTTTTTTTTTTCATTTTAGCTAGAGGAAGCAAAGATGGGGTTGTATATCCAATCCTCTGTACAGACGTAGAATATGATTCACTAACAACCAGTTAACTATCTGTGCGGTTTTTAGCTATCACATCTCATTTTTGTGAGTCATTCTCATAGATGTTTAGAAAAAAAAATCTTCCCCATAACTTTGTCTCATTTTTTCCTATGGTAGTTAATTTTACGTGTTAACTTGACTGAATCACAAGATGCCCAGATACCCTATTAAACAATATTTCTGGGTGTGTCTGTGAGGTGTTTCTGGAAGACATTAGCATTTGAATCAAGAGAATGAATGAAAGCACATAGCCTTCCCCAGTATGGATGGGTGTGTTTTATTATATTTATAATATATGATAATTATTATATGTGATAATTGCTATAGTTAAAGTACTCCAGTAAAGACTATAGTTCTGCTTAATTTGATTTCTAAAATAGAAAGGAAGATTTGCAGAAAGACATCCCTGTCCATTCTTCTATAAAAATATAATTTATTATTATTTTAAGTTACAACATGCATTAGCTCTGGAGAGACTTAACAACAAAGCATATAATAAGGTTTGCTACCTGTTTCCATGTGCTACAGCATGCTGAGTGAATAGTCACCTTTTTATAAATTTGTATTTTTCAGTTTTAAATTATTTCAATTTTCAATTCTCCATACATTTCTTTTTTCTGTAAATTACCGCAGTTGGATATTTTCAAAAACCTACTTAAAAATTATTTTTGTAAGTAGAGTTTATAACATTACCCACAACCCTGTGAACTTCAAAGAAGGCAAATCCATTTTTTTGACAATATATACGTGTAGTATTTCTTTACATGCACAGTTACATTCCAGATTATATTTTTTGAGATATGAACAGATGGTGTTATACTAAGAGAATTTGAAAGTTACTAGTGCTTCAAACTTTTAATTTGTTTTTATGCTCACAGTAACAGAATAATGGTTTCATTCCTGCTCTTTGGTTATTTTTCTACTGAATTTTATTGCATTAGAGAAACCTTATAACCTCATTTTGCTTACCTACCGCTAAGAGCTATTCATGTGTCACGAAAAATATTTTTTGAACATGTCAAACATAAAATGATCAGGTACAAAGGAAGAAATTGGCAGTGGTTTAGGCTATAGGTTATAGTTCCAGAAACTGCTGATTCATGAAAAATTTAAATTATGCAATTACATTGTTTTATCCATGCCTTTAGTGTTATTCATAAAATGAACATTGTTTCAGCGTTATAATCATTTGAAACTTAATTCACATGGTAGATACCAGATTCTGTATTCTTTTAAATAGTGATGGTTCTTCTTTAGAGGTGATCTTATTCATTCTCTTAATCTTGTTAGAAAAATATATCAATAGTCTCAATAATTAAGGATCTTTAAAAATCCATCCCCCACTTCCAAATGCATTAGAATAAGAAATTAAGCCATCTCCTTCATAAGATATGTTTTTAGATTCCCTTCTTTTAAAATTGATACTTAGTCTTATTTTCTGGTTATTTTCCTTTAATTTTAAATTATCCATCATTAGGTTTAAAATCAAATCTGCCTTAAATAATGAAGAGATTATTTCTATTTCAAATCCTTTTTCTATCAGTATGTATTTGACAATAAATACATATTTGTGAATTCTATCCCTCATATTTAGCAGGCTCTGGAAGTGCAAAAGTAGTATTTCACCCAAGCCCGTGAGTATGTCAAAGCATAGTGTAGTAGAGAGTTTTCCAGAATGCTATTTGTGGAGATAATGGAGGTGCACCATGCATCCTTCTCATCAAGCTGTGACAGTGTGTAAGTTGGCATATAGTCTCTAGCTATCTGTGGCACCTTTGGATCCCCTACAGTGTTCATGTTAAGGCCATATCTTCCATGGGTGTCCCAGCCAATGAATAAGCATGGTGTAATTAATAGAACTGGGTTACATCTGCTGAGTGTAGAAATTGTGTAACTGGAAATCTTTTTATTTTTTTATTTTTTTTTCCCCTGGGGCTCCCCATGGACCTGGAAAGAAATTCTATGAAGCTGCCCTACAGAGTAAGATTACCCTTAACATTTTCTTTTTCATTTTTTCCTTCCTTCATACATCACTATTTGTAGGTCTTCCCTAACTCACTCTTTCTCCTCACCCCTTTATTTTCAAAAAACAATTCTCCCAATAAATATTGTCTTTGTTGAATGTCATCTCAGCATCTGTTTATTGAAAGATCCAAACTGATGCACTGTTTTACGTAGTAAAATTACAAGTTATATTGAGACAAGAAGGTATGAGGTTTATATTGAAGAAAATATGTCCTTATTAAAACTCTGAAAAAGATTGAAATTGAGAAATAGGTATAGCGTGTTATGGGATATTGGGAGAGGACATTTGAAAATTTCATTTCATATTATGGATGTGAGGAATACTCACCATCTACATTAATAAATCTGACTGGGATTTGGGTCACCACCATATTTCCATGTGACCCTAGACTTTGTTTGTTAGTCACTTTATAAAGCCTCTTTAAAATTCCTATGGACATTTAAGATAACATGTATAGAGTATTAAGCTCATTTACACACCTAATACCAACTGTTCTAATTATTTCTGATCAATGAATGCAATCATAATTTAAATTGCTTTTATGTAAATCAAACCCAACTATTACAAATATTTGGGTTTACAACTAATACAAAGAACAACAACAAAAAAAGCAAAGACAGTAATTTTCAAACTTTAATACATGACAAAAATGTATCTAGGGAAACATTTAAAATGTATCCTTCTGGGCTCTCATATATAGATTTTGTTCATTATTTCTAGGAAAATTTCCAGGAATTTGCTTTTTTTTAAAACATCTTAATTTTATTTTTTTCAATATTCTAAGATTCAACGTTTATGCACCACACCCAATGCCTCATGCAATATATGGCCTCCTTAATACCCACCACCAGGCTCACCCATTCCCCCACACCCCTCCCTTCCCAAACCCTCAGTTTGTTTCTCAGAGTCCACAGTCTCTCATGCTTCATCTCCCCCTCCAATTTCCCCCGATTCACTTTTGCTTTCCTTCTCCTGATGTCCTCCATGTTATTCCTTATGTTCCACAAGTAAGTGAAACTATATGATAATTGATTTTCTCTGCTTGACTTATTTAATTCAGCATAATCTCCTCCAGTCCCATCCATGTTGATACAAAAGCCATTCTGATGGCTGTGTAATATTCATTGTATATATGGACCACATCTTCTTTATCCATTTGTCTGTTGAAGGGCATCTCAGCTCTTTCCACCGTTTGGTGGTTGTGGACATTGCTGCTATGAAAATTGGGGTACAGATGGCCCTTCTTTTCAATACATCTGTATCTTTGGGGTAAATACTCAGTAGCACAATTGCAGGGTCATAGGGTAGCTCTATTTTTAATTTTTTGAAGAATCTCCATACTGTTTTCCAAAGTGGCTGCACCAACTTACGTTCCCACCAATGGTGTAAGAGGGTTTCCCTTTCTCCACACCCTCTCCAGCACTTGTTGTTTACTGTCTTGTTGATTTTGGCCATTCTAACTGGTATAAGGTGGTATGTCAATGTGGTTTTGATTTGAATCTCCCTGATGGCTAGTGATGATGAACATTTTCTCATGTGTCTGTTGGCCATTTGTATGTCTTCTTTGAAGAAGTGTCTGTTCTTGTCTGCTGCCCATTTTTTGACGTGATTATCTGTTTTGTGTGTGTTGAGTTTGAGGAGTTCTTTATAGATCTTGGATATCAGCCCTTTGTACTGTCATTTGAGAATATCTTCTCCTATTTCGGTGAGTTGCTTCTTTGTTTTGTTGACTGTTTCCTTTGCTGTGCAGAAGCTTTTGATCTTGATGAAGTCCCAAAAGTTCATTTTCGCTTTTGTTTCCTTTGCCTTTGGAGACATGTCTTGAAAGAAGTTGCTGTGGCTGATGTCAACGAGGTTACTGCCTATGTTCTCCTCTAGGATTTTGATGGCAGGGATTTGCTTTTTTAAGAAGAATCAAGAGTGTTTCTGATGTTGGTAGTCTGTGGAACAAATTTTGCCCCAAAAATGTGTTCTGTACATATAGTATATTGAAATGCATTAATTCATATATTAATTTAACATGAATACCTAAATCAGTTTTCAAGTTTAGAACTACCTGGAGTTAATATATATTTTTTCATAAATAAAACGTACTTTCACTAAAGAAAAAAATCACATCATCAAATGTAATAGATATTGCAACACTAGTTACACTCTTTTTATGTGCACAATTTCTCTCCACTTATAAACTCAAATAGAATTTGAATGTGTAACTTACTCATTCCAGGTAGCACAAATATTTTTCTTTTTACAAAATATTTATTTATTTATTTATTTATTTATTTATTTATAATATTTGAGAGAGAGTGCATGAGCGAAGGGAGGGGTAGAGAGACAGGGAGAGGCAAAGAATCCCAAGCAGACTCCATGGTGAGCACAGAACTTGATTGACACTGCACTCAATCCCATGACCCTAACATCATGATCTGAGATGAAACCAAAAGTCAGATACCTAACTGACTGAGCCAGCTAGGTACTCCTAACATAAACATTTTTAATTGCCAAAATCCATGACTTAACATCTATTTTGAAATTCTAGCATCTCTCATGATATGTAATTCAAGAATCTATATCATTATAATTTTACTTCTGTATCTCTAAGTACCTAATAAATCTATTTCATTTTTTTATTTTAACAAATTATTATGGGAATTTAGAAGTTTTAATTTAGAAGCTATTCAAATTACTCTATTACCATTCCTAAATTTTCTTTGTACAAGTAAAAACATCTTGATTTCAAATTCTAAGTAGAGTGGCTCAATACAAAATGCCTAACTATAACCTTGAATTATAATGAACTATATATTAATTATGAATTCTGTAGAGCTGCAAAGATTCCCTCCTAAGAACCTGCAAATGAATTTACTAAACAAATAGAATCAACTATAATTCTAAACAGAAATATAGAAAAAAATTCATCTTATAAGTAAATCAAACCAAATATTATTACATGGTGTGTGTGGGGGAAGTGGAGATGATTTGAAAGGACTTTTCCAATATCGTCAACAACTTGCATGCATTAACTATTTGTCACATATGTCCTCTTTGAGACATTCTGATAAAACCTGTGGAGATAGGAGTTAACAATGTAGTTTTTAGTTAAGAGGGATCTGGAAAACAAATCTCTAAAGGGCATATAGAACCTATTTTGTGTCAGGCAATGCTATTGGCCATATGTCATTCATATATGAAATTGGGTTCCCTTACTGTTTTTCTTTTCTTTTTATTTTTTATTTAAATTTTAGGTAGTCAACATACAGTGTAGTATTGGTTTCTGGAGTAGAATTCAGTGATTCATTACTTACATACAACACCCAGTGTTCATCCTAACAAGTGCCCTCCTTAATGCCCATCACCCATCTAGCCCATCCCCCACTCACCTTCCTCCATCAACCCTGTTTGTTCTCTATCATTAAGAGTCACTTACAGCATGTTTCCCTCTCTCCTTTTTTTTTTCCCCTTCCCATATGCTCATCTGTTGTCTTTCTTAAATTCCCTTATTGTTATTTAATGACAGGTTTATGCTACGCTCCTGGTCACTAGTTTCTGCTTTTTTTTTTTTTTTCCCAAGGTCAGCAACACCCACTGCAGATTCTGCAAGTAATCTACCAGAGGAGAGATTCAAATTCTCTTATACACTGTCACAAACTTGTCAAATGAAAAACAAGTAAGAAAACTAAGAAATGTTTGCTGTTGGTGATTCTTTTCTCTACAGTGATGATTATTAATGTTAACCAACATATTCAATATAATGGAATGAAGCCTGATACTATAGTTTAGTAATGATATTCTTAGTGTGGACCATGTTGAGGTAGGTAATGATAGACTGAGAATATTTCTAAATGAAAAAATACCTAGACAATGCAGGTAATGGGGTACATATATCCTGGCATAGAATAGTATGATTTTTTTAATTTGAGTATATTCATCATTACTTGAATTTAATTTTTATAAGCCACAGATTCTAAGATAAACCTGCAAAATTATACTAATACCCCCCAACTATAAAAAAATAAGGACTTTTATGGATCTTATTTTCGTAGACTAAATAGAAGAGAGGGACTATATATAGTCTACAGTGATAGATTTGAAAAAGGAACATAATTTCTTCAGTATACAGAAGCAAAAGCAATAGTTTAAAATATGTGCCTCAAGTCTGTTAAAGTGAGACATTAAACTATTACCTTATGAAGAGCAATCTATAGATAATCCAATATTAGAAAATTAAGTTGCTTAAAAATCAAAACGGAGGTATTATTCACTTTACAAAATATCACATAGCTTACCGCAAAACACCTTTGACCTATGATCTGTGCAGTAAGGCTGAAATAGTTATTAAAAGAAAATAACAAACAAACAAGGACTACATCAGACTCTGATGGTGGCTGATAAAAAGCATTGATAAAAGAGAAAACCTGTGAAGAAGGCATGGATGCCCATTAAGGGGAAGTTACAGAAATACACAGTTTATTTGTTTATTTGTTTATTCAGGTTATTATGGCGTTAATAAATAGGTTGTTGCATTTCTGGAAAGCTACCAATATTAAATATTTGTCTGATTATGTATGATGACTAAAATTGCAAAGACAGAGGACATAATTTGCAAAGTATTTACAAACAATTTTATTATCTGTAAACAATTTTGCTTCTAAAATTGATCAATTTCCTTCAGTCAATGTTCTTTGCTAAATGTCTCTTTTATGGTTTGAAAAGAAGTTTTTTTTTTTTTTTGCTTATTACAAAAATGCAATATTATGGCTGTAGTTGGTATGAGAGAATAGTATATTCACTCCAGTAAAAATTAATTTGAACTTTGAAATATAAATTAAAATTTTAAATAAACCCCTTTATATAAAATGATTTTAATTATTATGAAGTTATATTCAATATATTTAAATGACTATAGGTTCAATATTACTGCTTATAATTTCTCCTATCCAATATCTTCTATTCCTTTTTTTGGTCTCTGTTTAACATGGAACTGAACAGGGGTCATAAATTTATCCTAATAAAGTTATCATTTTATCATAATTCTTAGGTTTCTGGAATGTACCTTTAAGAAGCATAGCCAGAAAAAAAAAAAAAAAAAAGAAGAGGAAGAAGAAGGAGAAGGAGAAGGGTAACCAGGACAAATCTCTATTATTGTTGTACAGGAGCCAAATATTTCAAAATCCATCCCCCCTCCCAAGAACAGAAGCATGAGAAACATGCAGATTGAGTTTCTTCCCTTTAAATCTAACAAAATAAGGTTAATTGCTAAAATAATAAAATGAAGAGAAGAAGTGAAGAGCGGCAATAGAAAACCTCTTAGAGATTGTCAATTTAACAAATGATTTGTAAATTACAAAATCTTTCATTATCAGATGTATTCACCCTATGTCCTGCTGTGGCCTAGCTGTTTGAAAGTAGTTGCTTTTGAGAGTCTGCCCTGTTGGTGTCATCCCTGCAATCACATAAAAATAAAATCCTTCCGTGATTAAGAACCCTAAATACAATTTACTTCCGAGAGTTGTTTTGGGGGAAAAAAAAATACTGGAAAAGTTTCACGTGAATATTCAAGAGGGAACAATGATGCTGAAGGATTACATAGAGAGGAGAAAGGAGAATTTGAGAATGCTAATTAAGGACTTTTTGATTTGCATATTCTCTAAATAGCTCTACCCAAAAGATTAGCACAAAGTGTTATTACTTGCAGGACTCTGATTGCCATTAGCCTGGTCCTGGCATCACCACCCTCATTTGTATACAGATGGCCTGGGAAAATGGCATAACCAAATGCTCCTATGACTCTGGCCACCTCTGGTCTCTCCCAGTCAGACCAGTGGTATAATTAAGATAATGCCCTTCCTGCCATGACTTCAGCTGTTGCCTGGCAAAACTATCTCATGTTTTTATTTCTAAAATTAAGCAACACTGAAAGAAAATGAAAATTTTATTTTAAAGACAACCTTAGTGGTGCCTGGGTGGCTCAGCGGGTTAAGCCTCTGCCTTCAGCTCAGGTCATGATCTCAGGGTCCTGGGATCGAGTCCTGCATCGGGCTCTCTGGTCGGTGGGGAGCCTGCTTCCCCCTCTCTCTCTCTGCCTGCCTCTCTGCCTTACTTGTGACCTCTGTCAAATAAATAAATAAAAATCTTAAAAAAAAAAAAAGACAACCTATATTCACTTCTGGGTTCAACTCGTCCTGAATATCTGTATCTTTACCTATGTCTCTATGTAGCTATCTGTAAACATAGATGCACACACATATCTCACACATGCACACACACCCCGATTTTACTTTTCTGAGAATCAGTTCTTACAAAGTAAAAAGCATATTATAATCACTTTCTATGCTTCAGCTACTGATTGGTCCTGGGATATAGAAATGAATAAGACAAAATCCTTGTCCCCATGGAATTTACTTTCTAGTGGGGAAAACAAACAATAACCAAAGTAGTAAGTATACTAAAGTGTATGCTCATAACAATTACCAAGAAAAATAAAGCAGGGTGAAAGAATAATGATAAACTGGAATAAGATTGAGGGGTGAATATTTGAAAGGATGTTTGGGAAGTATCCCTTTGGGAAGAAAGCATTGAACTCAGTAAGGTTGAGTCCCTTGTCCAAGGTCAAATTCAAGGAAATTGTAAATCTAACTACCACTAAAATAATGCCCTAACCGTTGTGTGGCATTTGTCCCCAACACAATATTGATAAAATATGAATGGCCATGTGAATATTTAAATGATAAGTCCCAAAATAAGAAAAAAATAACATTTCTGTATCATTGCTTTCCCTTGCTATCCATTGATGGCTTATTTTGCCAGATATTAAGAAATATCTTATTTAGGATATGAATTTACATTTCTCAATATATTTTTGCACACTATTTTATATTAAGCACTAACAACAGTGCATTAATCTAAATACAATGATGCAGAATCAGTACAATCCTATTTATGAGAAATTATGGGACCACTAACATTTAATAAAATTCCACTTAAATTTTAACTTATAAGTCAAATCATACTCCTAGAAATGCAGAGACCAAGGTTGTAAGAATGTTCTGAATGCCTCTAGCCCAAGATTTTTGTGCCATTAGGAAGACTATAGATGAACTTTTAATGGAATCATCCATTTCAATACCATATTTGGGAAGGATTTTTCAGGTTATTTCTTCTTCTGGATGGAGAATATTCAGTAATAATTCTTTCAAATAAGGATTTCAGGTCATACTCTTTGATTTCCTAATTTCTATAAAAAATGATTATTTTGTCCCCATGTAGCAGGCAAAGCTTTTTTAAATTTAGTAACTTATATTTTCCACTTTGAAGATGCTATTCCATTCTCATTTCATGTTATTCACTGATAATGAGGTCTGTTGTCATATGTTTATAGGCAATGCATTTCCCTGGCAATTTTTAACATTTTGCTTTCTTTCCTGATGATCTGAAATTGAACTCTCATTCACTGTGGATATATGTGCATCCTTGTGTGTATATGTGTGTGTGTATGTGTGTGCCTAGGAGATTTTATATATATGTGTGTATATATATATGTATATATATATACACACACACATATATATATACTGCATGTAGGATATAGTTAGGATATATACATGCATCTGGATGTATATATTTGCATTTATCTGTATTACTGTTCTTTCTTTGGGGCCTAGAATATAATGGGCTATTACTTATTCAACTATTACTTTTTATCTATTCTCTATATTGTCTCTTCTGGAAGTCCTATAAGATTGCTGTTTTTAAGTGTCTAGTCTATGTTTCTCCATAACTTTGATATGTATTTCCATGTTGAAGGAACTACATTTTTGGAATGTTCCTGGACACCTTCAACACTTCTCCCAGGAGCAATTTACCTGATTTGTTAATTTTAGAAAAATACCTGGTAATCTCTTCTCTTTCTACTTGGCATCTAATCAGCCTGCAGAAAACATTGTTACTCTCAGGGTACCATAAACTGTCAATGAAGTTGTGTTTAAAGGAGATGGCCTGCAGGACTCTGTGTCCCCTGATTGCTTATTATCTTTATTTCTAGTGTGTATGCTTCAATTTTTGAGCTTGTTCTCTTTTTATAGTATTAACTTTTCCCTATGAGTTTATGCCTCTTGCTTTTGAACATTTTCTTAAGACTTTATTTATTTATTTGAGAGAGAGAGAGAGAGAGCACAAGCAGGTGGAGGGGCAGAGGGAGAGGGAGAAGCAGACTCCCACTGAGCAGAGAGCCCCATGTGGAGTTCAGTCCCAGGACCCATAGATCATGATCTGAGCAGAAGGCAGATGCTTAACCAACTGAGCCACCCAGGTGCTCTTGCTTTTGAATTTTTAAGATTAATTGTGAGACTGTCTTCTGTATTCATGTATGGACTTCACTGACAACCCCAGGGCGGGGGGAAGCAAATATCCGTGCCCACAAGTCCACATTTTGAATTACCTTATTAAGAAGAAGAAATCCCCCGTCCTCAATGTCATAAAAAGAAACGTGTTACCAGTCACCTTCAGCTTCATTCTTTCTCTTTCATCTAAGCTCTTAATCATTGTTTCTGCTTGGTGACAGATCTCCTTCCTTTTTATTAATGCCTCCCACCACAGGAATTAAACTAAGTAATTTATTGGGCTTCCCCCCCCCACACCCATCTTGATTCCATGTTTCATCACCTCCACACCCAGAGTGCCCTTGATGCTGAACCTACATTATGTGGCAGGAAACTAAAATGTTTATCATGTCCTATGGTTTCTAACAGAAATGGTCAGTTTTCAGTCTTCAAGGATTACTCACAATTCCTGGCTCTTAAAGGTTTCTAATTTTTCATTGCTAATGTACCCATTTCCTTATTTTTATTCCTTTAATTATTTCTAGGATGTGAAGTGAAATGGAAAGACTGCAATGTACAGTTAGTTTACCGTCTTGAAATAAGGATTGCTTCAGATTCACAAAAAAACATTTATGTTGACTCCATTAAAATACTTTGTTGTTGTTCACTGGTAAAAAAAAAAAAATCACAGCTTTTAATTCCACAAAAAAATGAAAATGATATATTCATCCATCTCATTTCACAGTAAAATCCAATATGAGTAGACACTCTTTTTTAAAGATTTTTATTTATTTGTTTGAGAGAGAGAGAGCGCGCGCGCATCACGTGTGTGCACAAGGAGGGGGAGGGGAAGAGGCAGAGGGAGAAGCACACTCTCCACTGAGCAGGGAGCCTAATGCTGGGCTCAATATCAGGACCCTGAGATCACGACCTGAGCTGAAGGCAGACACTTAACCGACTAAGCCACCCAGGCACCCCAAGTATATACTCTTTTAACAACGTTATGTCAATGACTTATACTCAGCTACAAAATAATTAAAATACAGTCATGTATATACCAATTATATAACGGTGTCTCTCTCACATCATTTTTATTATCTTTTAAAATGTTTCTATAGAAGAAGTGTCTCTATTACATGCTTAAGCATACATTTATATTTTTAGCTGTTGAATTAGGCAGTAATCCCAGTTAATCAGCTTTAAGATACAATAAAAGTGTACCTCCAAGAAATAAGAATCATTCTAGATTTACAATGTTTGAGAGCCAATCTGTGTTTTCTATTTCGTACTTATTGTCCTTTATAAATTTTTTCTCCTTATTACAGGGAAGAACCTTGAGCTATATTTCCCAGAAATCCCTTTAATTCTATACTTCCTGGTTAGGTGCAGCCAACCAGAAAATCGCACATAATTTGGAAGTTAGAAAAGAAGGATAATTCATTAATTCATTTTCAGCAGGTAGCTAAGATCATTGACAGTGGCTTTCAGAGAGTGAGTCCTCCGAAAATTGTCTTCAGATTTTCTGTTGAGATCATAATGGAAGGTTTCTGGCAATGCTTGGACTTAGGAATCTCCTAAAAGTGGCCTCCTCATATTTCTTCCACAGCCCTTCCAACCCTTGCGTATGCCTCTATTCCTTTGCTATATTAAATCTCTATCTACCAGAAATACTTAGAGTGATTTCTGTTTCCTTAATTGAGCCTATATATTATAAATTTTGTCCAACTTGTACGAATTACATCAATATCAGGATTATATATGATTACTAAGTCCAGTGATTAAAGTAAATATTACAATTATCTTTTCACTGCTTCCACCTGTCTTTAGTAGTAACCTACAGATTCTATACAAGGACAAAGAACACTGAGGTAAGGCGCCAGAGGAGAAGCCTAGGGTTCCACTTAGCTTCACATTCACCCTGCATTGTGCAGTTCAATTAAAGTAACATAGAGTCCACACGCATTTTATTTGGACTTCAATTTCAAGGACTACTCTAAAACCATTATGTTGTTCATTATAATACCTGGAGTTATTTATTCAGAAATTTTACTCATCTGATGATTACTCTAAAGCCAGTGAAACTTAAAACATGTTCATATACTGCAATCGAAAATGAAGAGTACCTATTTCAGGAGTAATTTATGATAAACTCCTCCAAGTAACAATTACTAATGAGTGCTGACAACTTTAAGTGTGCTTAGCAGTAAGTTTAGTAATATATGCAAGACCTAACAATAATTTCAAAATTTGCCCAGTGAGGACACATATAATAAAATATAAGCTCTAAACAGATGGAAGTGAAAATATGTTTTTATGTCTTTTTTTTTATTATGTTAAGTTGCCACCGTACATTACATCATAAGTTTTTGATGTAGTGTTCAGTGACTCGTTCAGTGACAGTGTTTGTTCTACATCATAAGTTTTTGATGTAGTGTTCCGTGAACACCCAGTGTTCATCACAACATGTGCCCTCCTTAATACCCATCACCAGGCTACCCCTCCCGCCTCGTCCCTCCCCTCTGAAACTCTGTTTCCCAGAATCCATAGTCATTCACGGTTTGTGGAAAATGCATGTTTTTAATGTTGAATGAGAGTAACCAAAAGTATCTATATAATGATTTTATTTTATTAAAAAATTAAAAAAAAATAAAACCACAATGAGTATAAATGAATTCAAAAGTCAAGGGGTTTGGGGTACCTGGGTGGCTCAGTGGGTTAAAGCATCTGCCTTCAGCTCAGGTCATGATCCCAGGGTCCTGGGATCGAGCCCCACATCAGGTTCCCTGCTCATCAGGGAGCCTGCTTCCTCCTCTCTCTTTCTCTGCCTGCCTCTCTGCCTGCTTGTGATCTCTATCTGTCAAATAAATAAATAAAATATTTTTAAAAAAAGTTAAGGGGTTAAAACAATGACTTCTGGGGCACTAGGTGGATTAGTTGGTTAAGCAGCAGCTGCCTTGGGCTCAGGTTGTGATCTCAGGGTCCTAGGATTGAGACTCAAATTGGGCTCCCTGCTCAGTGGGAGTCTGCTTCTCCCTCTCTACCCCTCCCCCTGATCGTGCACTCTCTCTCTCTCTCTTCTCTCAAATGAATAAATAAAAGCTTTAAAAAAACCCACGATGACCTATTAAGAATTATGAATTGTTATTAAAGAATGTATTTTTCCTGTAATAAAAATAAGAGTAGAGGGGTGCCTCAGTGGCTCAGTCATTGAAGCGTCTGCCTTTGGCTTAGGTCATGATCCCGGGGTCCTGGGACGGAGCCCCGCACTGGGCTCCCTGTTTCTCCCTCTCCCTCTGTCCTCCCTCTAACTCCTGTTCTCTGACTCTTTCTCTCTCTAAAATAAATAAAATCTTCAAAAAAATAAAAAGGAGTTTTCTAAAGAAAACATCACATTTCAATATTATCAAACAATAAATTAGACCTGATTCAAGGGAAAAAAATAACTAACAAATAATATTTCCTTTTCCAAAGTGACTTGGCATAAAGAGCATGCAAATTTCATAAAAGAAACTAAATCACTTCCATTACTATTTCTTTTTTCTTACAAATAAGTGCTATGCTTTTAACAACATTTTAGGGGATGAGAGATATAAAATCAATTTGATAGTAATATTTTCCTAAAGCCCTGAAATACAGTATGTGTGTATATACACTCACACACATAATGAAGAGTTGCAAATAGTCTATATCCATTCAAACCACCTTGCTGCCTTTCCTCAATAAACTGCATGGCTGAGTCTCCAATAACTCTGGGAGGAATAGGCATTTCTACTCGCAGGTCTTTTCTAATTGACTACTGCTATGCTCAGTTTCACCTCATTGAAAAGCCTATTAGAACAATTCTAAACTCTTTACAACATTTACTGGATCTTTTTGTTATGATTTCTCAGATTGTAACGCTTATGGGCCAGAATACAGTGTACAGATGTATAAAGCCAAAGCTTTAAGTGCTTTTTCAGAAAATTTCTTTCTGTAACATCTTGACAGAGTAAGTGGGTCACATGGATTCTTAAGGAAAGAATTTCCACTATTACATGACAAGAAGTACTCGGGCTTATCCTCAAAGGCAGTCTCAGAATTTAGGTAAAATAAGGTCTCATTTTCCCATATTCTTTCATGGAAGGGGAGAACAAGAAAAACCTCCTCTATTGTGGCAATTTTTTTTTTTTAATGTTTAAAGATTTATTTATGTATTTGAGAGAGAGAAAGTGTGAGCCAAAGTGTGCCAGCAGGGAGAGGGACAGAGGAAGAGGCAGAGGGGAGAGAGAGCCCGACTTGGGGATTGATTCCAGGACCTGAGCCAAAATCAAGAGTTTGATTTTGATGTTCAACCGACTAAGCCACCCAGGCACCCCTCGATCATGGTATGTTTAATGGCTGTGGTCTGTAGTTGGCCTTCAGGAAACACATTTGTTTGTTTGTTTGTTTTGGTCAAACAGTACCAAGTAGAAAACTTAATGGTATCAATGCCAGAGTATATGTCACTGCTTTTACTGACATTCTGCAACATCCAATTCTATCATTGTTGACATATTTCATGAAGTTAATATACCAATTTTAAAGTACAGATCAACCTGTGTACCAAAAAATTATGTTTATATTAACATCATATTAATATATTAACATCAAACATTTTTTAGCAGTTCTACCTAAGCACGGGCAGCGAATACCACTGAAATTTTCTCAATGTACTTTCCTCTATACTTTCTGAAACAGATTCTGGAGTTTCAGTTGAGTTTATGTCCATCACCTATGTCCAGAAAAAGCACCTTCCCAAGACCCCAAAGAACTCAGTATTTTTTTCCCAATGACAATCCCTTTTTACTACCCTAAAGAATATCATTATTTCTTTTTACTTAATTAGCAACCATGCTTCCATTTCTAAATAACCAAATTTGATTTTGCTTCTTTTGGGAACTTTATATAAGTGGACACATATGGTTTGTACTTGGGGGGGGGTGTTTTACTTGTTCAATTTTAAGTTTTTAAGATTTAAAAATTTTTTTTTTTAAGATTTTATTTATTTATTTGACAGAGAGCACAACCAGGGAGAGCGGTACGCAGAGAGAGAGGGAGAAGCAGGCTCCCGCTTTTGTTTGTTTGTTTGTTTTCAAATCTTGTGAAATTTTATTGATGGCTCACTATCCAACCGATCTTACTGCATGCACATAGGATGACAAGAGAAAGCTGAATCACAAACACTTTTTTTTTTTTTAAGTTTTGTTTGGTTTTGTTTGAAAGAAGTTGTTAAAACAGGTTGATAAGTTCACAGGGGTGAGTTGATAATTGACTGAAGGGCGCCTTAGGGCCTATGCTGTACATGAGGAGATTGACCTATGGCAGGGAACTACTGGAGGCTGGAGGCGGCTAGCTGCTGTTTGGTTTTTATTTAAATACAAGAACAGGAAGACCCGTGACAGATACCCCAACTTAGGTTAACTTGTAAACAGGACAACATGGAAAGAATTCAAACAGAAGTAGTACAAACTGCAAGTTTTCGGCTGTGTCATTCTGGCCCTGCTTGGGGGGTGGGGTGGAGCTTTGTTCTTCCAGGGGAGAAGGGCTGGAGTGGGGAGGGTGAAACCTACTCTTTTGCTTCCTTCTTGAGCAGAGAGCCCAACGACATAGGTCCTGATTTCAGGATCCTGGGATCATGGCCTGAGCAGAAGGGGTTTGATTCCAGGGCCCTGGGATCATAACCTGAGAAGTAGGCTCCCTGTTGAGCAGATAACCCAATGTGGGGCTTGATCCCAGGACCCTGGGATCGTGATCCAAGCAGATGCTTAACTGACTGAGCCACCCAATCACCCCCTTTCCCACAGTTCCCCTGCAATTCATTTGCTTGGAAGATTTTATCAAGAATCTCGGAACTAATTTATGGCTAACCACCTGACTTTGCTACTCTTTGCAACACAGGGTTACCAAGGTTTACCTCTCTCTGTGACAGGGAATATAAGTATTAATGAGATTCACAGTTAAAGGAACTTGATTGACCAGGATTCCATGAGGGAGAAATCAACCACTATGGTTATTTCCATGAAGAGACTATAATAATAGAAACTTATTAAGCAGGACATGGAGAATTGAAGAAAACCAAAAGACTGAATTGACAAAAGTAGTAATTGCAAAAAATAGCCATTTCCCACAAGTCCAGGAGAACAGAGGAGCTGGGGTTGTGCTGAGTCTGGAAGACTGGAGAAGGGGACCCGTAGGTTAGTAATCTGATCGCTGAGGGGTGCTGCCTAAGGAGCTTGGAGGCAGGGGTTTCCAAATTGGAACTCAAGCCTCTAGAGGGCAGCACTGCAGTCTTGCCGCTGAGTGTGTCTCTGGGAAATGGGGGAGACTGCTCTGTTAGACTGGAAAGAAGCTTGTCAGGGAGATGGTTTTTGTGGGACAATGACAACAGGGACAGAGACAAGAGGAAGGAAGAAGCCAGTCCCTTTTCACTTTTTGAGCCTTCTAGTCTCCCTTCCTGCCCTGGACTGACAGACCCTAATACACAGCCCGCTGATGAAGAAATGCCATTTGTAGACTCCAGGGCAAGCAGGACAAAACAGAGTATAGAAAGACACATTTAGAGCTGGGAAACCGTAGCTTAATAAGTCACATGAAAACTTGAATTTTACAGCTGTGCCTGGAGTGATACACTGATGTAAAGCTGAGGGTGACTGGGATTGATAGAGGCAGTAATCACAGGTAAGAATAAACTTAAATGAGGAAAATATCAGTACATTATGAGAGAGCATAAAATTTAAAATACTTAGAAACAAAGTGATGTATCAGCTTCCAGCTTCATGTAGATTTTTTTTTCAGTTCTGTATGTATTAATTCCAAAGAACAATTTAATCACAAACTTTATGCATATAAATTATAAGATTTTGTCATACTAATGGAGAGAAAAATTTACACAAACAGAAGAAAAATTTGGTTTATTTTATACTTACTAATTCATGAAAAAAGTCAGTGTATATGAAGAAACAAATTGCGTATATGTGTTCTTGAGATCATATGAAACGTGAAACCATTTCATTTGAGACAATTTTACCTTCTGTATGTAGCTAGAGTCCCACAGAAAATGCAGTCATTTTTTTTTCCAAAGTCACATCCAGATATGCCTTTATTTATGTGGACAAGCTTTCCCTAGAATTTTTTTTATAGTTTCCCAGAAAGCAACTTTTAACCTTGCAAAGGTAGGCATAGTAGCCGTCATAGCATTCCTGAGAAAAAGGCTACCAGAACTTCTTGTGAAGTTAGCAATTATAAACCATCAGATATCGAACTGTTCACTGAGGAGAGGAGTACAATTTCACGGGAGCTAGGGAGCTGTCTCAGAGGAATGATTAAAACTATTTCCTTTTTAAGGTTTAATATTACTACTGCAGACTCAGATGAATTGAAGTGGTTCCAACTGCTACTAGCAAGAGAGTAAAAAAAAAAATTCCCAAACAGGGCATACCAAGAAAGAAGTTTGTCTATACTGACTTTAAACACAATTCTAAGCTTAGAGGGTCTATTGGGAAGAGCTAGTTCCAGCCCACAGTGGTTGAGGTAGAAAACCTTTAACATGGAGATATACTGTCACTGAATTTGAGGTTTGGAGATACATGCTGAGCATGACTGTGTAAATTAAGAACACTTTCAAACCTCTGGATCCCAAGGCCTGAGCAAGAATGAGGAGGAAAAAGAATAGGGGATGAGTCAGAGGTTATAAGCAACAGGTCTTCAACAGCCAAAAATTCAAGCACCTTAAATATGAAAGCACCTAAAAATCAGGACCAAATATATTGATAAAACTTTACTCTCTACATTTGGAAATTAGATGCTGGACTAACACTATTGTCAAAGTAAGTTCCAGTATTTTAGATAATTTTGGACTGTGAGGACTTCTAATAAGATTATATGGTGAACACTGAGTGATTAATAGGAAACATAAAAGAGGTAGACATTCTCTTTCAATCTGACAGAGTAGACCCTGCTAGCTAGGCTACCTGTGTCACTCATAGTTTCAATACTGTAAGCTTGGGTTGTAGTGACTTAAGATATAAAGAATCCCCTTATTTTCCACCATGTTTGTAAGTAGATACGCAGGTTAAAAGCCTGGCCAAGAGTCAAATCCCAGGGACTGGGATGGATTGAAAGAGGAAAAACAAACAAACTGAAAAACAAAAACTGATGTCATCTAACCTATTCCAGAATAGTCACCCAGAACTCAGTATCTTCAACAGAAGCATCCAGTGCCATCACTTTTTGACAGCAAAAGGAAGAGTGATGAGATAATACCAACTTAATATTTTATGTGTATTAAAGATAAAGATAGGGGAGGGGCACCTGGGTGGCTCAGTGGGTTAAAGCCTCTGCCTTTGGCTCAGGTCATGATCCCAGGGTCCTGGGATTGAGCCCCGCATTGAGCTCTCTGCTCAGCGGGGAGCCTGCTTCCTCCTCTCTCTCTGCCTGCCTCTCTGCCTGCTTGTGATCTCTGTCTGTCAAATAAGTAAACAAAATCTTAAAAAAAAAAAAAAAAGATAGGGGATATGTCCCATTTATCTTCCGATTTTATAAATGTTTAGCATGTAGAAAGTAATCAATAAATATTTGTAGAAGGAAGGAAGGTAGGAAGGGAAAAAGGAAAAAGAAAAGAAAAGAAAAGGACAAATTAAGTTTATCACTGCCAATTCAGGATCAAACCACAAATAAAAATAGGTGCAATTAAGAAGAGGTCTTATTTACATGTAACTAGAAGCACTAAATCCTTACACTTAAAGCACTCATGTGCATCCAATTTCATTTTAGAACTATTATGCATTGAATATCCAAAGAAACAGTACCAAAGGCATATATCATAAAGGAAAATGTTGAGATACATTATAAAAATTCATATTTTTATTCATAAAACTTTAAATACCATGAAAAAAATTAAAGTTGAAAATTACAAACTGAATAAAGATAATTGCAAAAGATATGACAGGTTACATGATAAAGCCTTCATATATAAATAACTTTTCCAATTCAATAAGACAAAAGAAACAAAGGAAAAGGTATGCACAGGAACATCTTCATGATGAATAGATACAGATAGGAACATATAATAATTAAATCTTTAAAATTTGTAAAGACATTTATGATATACTGTCAAGTAAAAAAAAGATTGTTAAGCAAGCATCACACATGTATACAGTAACAAAATGAAAACTTTAAGAAAGAAAAATTACTGAATAATAAAGAACTTCCAAAATGTGGCCATTTATCAGTATTGAATCAATACTTATAACTCAAATGGTTGAACTAGACATAAAGAGAGAAAGTTGCACATTAGAGGAGTATTGTGCTCTAATTAGAAAGAACAATGGAGGGGAGCCTGGGTGGCTCAGTCCTTAAGAATCTGCCTTCAGCTCAGGTCATGATCCCAGGGTGCTGGGATTGAGCCTGGCATGGGGCTCCCTGCTCCGTGGGAGGCTGCGGCCCTCTCCCATATCCCTGCTTGTGTTCTGCTCTCTCTCTCTGCCAAATAAATAAATAAAACCAAAAAAAAAAAAAAAAAAGAAGAAGAAAAAAAAGAAAGAAAGAACAATGGATTTGGTATAAGTTAAAAGTGGATTCAACTATATTTTTGTTCTATATGGACATTGGTACAAATTGGTACACATCTAAATCCCTGTTTAAGTGTCACTATGTCTCTAAGATTCAGCATTTGTATGGAGTCAGAGGGGAGGCATGGGAGGGCGAGAATGGTATATTCAACTTTCTGGTACTTTTTCCCTGATCTTCGCGTTTGTTGTGTTTCCTTAAAGTTGTTTTGTTTTGTTTTTATTTTGTTTTTATTTTTTATTTTTGTTTTGTTTTTAATTACATTTGTTCTAGTCTCTGTTGTCCATAGGATTTTCATTTATATGGCAGTAGAGTCTACGCATATTTTCCATTACAATTTAGTCTTTTACCTTTTTTGTTATTGTTATTTTTTGTTTTAAGAAAGTCTTTCCAGGGTGCCTGGGTGGCTCAGTGGGTTAAAGCCTCTGCCTTCGGCTCAGGTCATGATCTCAGGGTCCTGGGATCAAGCCCCACATAGGCCTCTCTGCTCAGCAGGGAGCCTGCTTCCCCCTCTCTCTCTGCCTGCCTCTCTCCCCACTTGTTATCTCTGTCTGTCAAATAAATAAATACAATCTTAAAAAAAGAAAGAAAAAGAAAGTCTTTCCAGGTTGGAAAATAGTAAAAAAAACAGTCACAGAGCACTACCAGGTTTTCATTTTTCACATTTCCCTCCAGTACAAATGTAATTTATTTTCCTCCATGGTTAAGAACCATGTAGTTCCTTGTTTAAATAGAAAAATTGTTTCCCAGCAGCAACTTTAAACTAATCTTAGTGTTTCCAAAATGTTATTAATGTTATTAATAAATAAATAAATTAAATAAATAAATAAATAAAATGATGCAGAGTAACAGGTTTAAATAAGATAATATATGTAGAGTAAACATTTGAGTGCCTGGTACATAATGCTGTTCAATTAATTGTTGCTATGTATGAATAACTTTAATAATTTTACAATAACCAATTAATTGTCATTGATGATTAACAAAATGTGTTCTATTTGATATCTAAGTCTTTGGAAAATACTAGTCCAAATTCTAATGTATTGCTTACTTAAAAAAAAAAAAGCCTAAATTCTTTAAGGATAATGGGACAGCCTATCTTTTACTAAAATAATTCTAAGTTCCCTTTGAACTTCAGAATACATATTTTATAACTGTTTTGACACCAAGACTTGGATATATCCTGAGATTCTGAGATATTTTTAATAAGTTTAATTTTACATATATTTATAAGGAGGCAAAATGTGCCCTATATACTTTGCCTGTCTGTGTGACTCTTGATAAGCATGTATAAGTGGCCATGACAATACCATAGGTATGTGAATTCACTCTCTAATAAATGTCATGAGATAAATCTTTCCAATGACATTATTAAGTTAAAATAAAAGAGAAAAAATTAATGAGTTTAACTTTCTGGATAATAGTTATCTCTAATCATAGAACAGGATAAATTCTTTTAACTATATTTAGATTCTATACACAGTTCATCTTATTTTATTCAACAGGGTATCAACCAAACTTTATAACTTGAAATAAAAATCTTTTAGCAATTTCCTATTGATTAAAAAAGGAGCCACAAATTCTTTGCCATTCCTTCTATGAATAAGAGTGATCCTCCCCTAACTGTTACGTTCAATAGTTTGATGAAAGAGACACCATGTCAATTCCGGGCTAGCTTTGAAAAGAACTGGCAGCTTCAGCACTAGAATCTTAGAGACCTTATCTGCCATGTAAGAGACAACATGGAGAAACCTGGAGATGACATTGACAAAGAAAGTTGTCCAGCTCAGTCCAAGCTTTTAGCCATGTCCACCAAAGCACTAGATACGTGAAGGAAGAAACGATAATGGAAATGGACCTTTTACTTTTAGGCATAGTTTATGACATATAAATTAAACGTAACCCATCCAGCCAAGTCTTCTCTGAATAACTGACTCTAAAAATTGTGAGCAAGTTTGTCGACCCTAAAGAACGTGCACCACCAACACAGAACTGTGATGTGTACTATGGACTTTGAGTGATTATAGCATGTCAGTGTAGGTTCAACAACTGTAATATGTATATCCCTCTGGCGAGTGATGTGATAAAGGGAAGAGGCTATGCATGCATGGAGACAGGGGATATGTGGATTTATATAGAGGGTATATGTACTTCCTTTCAGTTTTCCTGAGAACCTAAAGCTGCTCTAAAAAACCCCAAGTATTAAAAAGAAAAAAAAGACAGCAAAAACAAAGTGATTCTGAAACCAAATTTCTAAGGTGTACAAGTGGTCTATTCTTGTTAACACATATTAAGGGGTTAAATTTTGAAAATAAAAAATAAATGAGAATTGATTTTTTTTAATTTTTTTATTTTTTTAAATTTCTTTATTTTAATAAACATATAATGTATTTTTATCCCCAGGGGTACAAGTCTGTGAATCGCTAGGTTTACACATTTCACAGCACTCATCATGGCCCATACCCTCCCCAATGTCCATTTCCCCCCACCACCGAGAATTGATTCTTAATATAAATGAAATATTTGAGTATTTGAAACATTTTTAAATTGAAAATCTGAAATGCATAGATTACCTTGCACACCTAGAATATCTATTCTTATAATAATGTAATGCAAATATTAGATGATTAGATTAGATTAGATGATTAGATGATTAGATCAGAAGAATATCTATTCTTATAATAATGTAATGCAAATATTAGATGTACGAAACTAGATATAACTAGTTTATCTGGTATAATTAGATATATTTACTCTTACATAATTAACAAACTAAGTCAAACATATAAATCATATATAGATCTACAAAACATATACCACTGCAAGTAATATTAAACCATAGTTTCCAAACTCTATGTGGATTCTAGCTTGACAAACTGTTTCAACTAATTTAGCTGATATTGTTATTATGTAACATTTTCCAAATAAGCAGAATCTCAGTACTTATAATGCTAATTATAAATCAACATCAATACTGAAATATTTCCAGGCAGTGAACTATACATATTGGACAAAATGTCCAATCAGTCCCATCAAAGTATTTTTTTTTAACCTCTTGTCACTGACAAGGGACCGGAGGACATTCCTGAAGATAATTGCCAAAGACAGATGTCTATTAACACGGAAAATACATGTAAATTGACGACAAAAAGCAGAGTTTAAAATTGTGGTCCATAGAGAAGTGACCCTATATGAGCATTAAAGTAAGTGGAGATCGATAAATATCTGATCACTCTGACAAGATAAGGATGGCAGAGAAACAATGAGAGAAATGTAATGTATTAATCCTAAAGGCTGACTCTACCCTGGAAGGGAAATGGTATCTCTATGTCATTGAATTTCACATGAATACTTATGTCAAAGAAACAGTGCATTTTGAAAACATTGGGAAATCCAAAATCTAGAAATTTTGTATAAGAGAAATTATCTTTGCATTATTTTATTAGAATGTATCATCCTAATGAGTAATGAAGTAGAATTGTTTTCACCAATTCCTTTCCATCTTAGATAATATTAAGACCATAACATAATTTTAACTATATTATCTATATGACTAAGGGTCATGATCACACAACTGCTTAATTTGCATAAGTATGTTAATAACTACTTTCTAATGTGACATAAATGCATTTGACAAAAATATTTTGACTAAAGATATAATCTATCTTTTTTTCTTGTTAGTTTCTACTTATTCTTAGTTTCAACTATTTAGTTGCTTTCATCACATGATGCTAAGAGAAAATTAGTAATGTAAATTATCAATGTGGGTTTCCTAAATATGAGTATTTTTATAAAAGAAATAATATTCGAAGTACTTTAGCAAATGTATTTCTCCCTTCAGTTTTCTTGGTAACAGCTAACAAAACACATTTACCCACAAATTATTCCTGGAAGCATTATATATCTCTTTGTATGATAAAGCAAGCTGCAGCAAAGAGATACATATTCTAATAAGGTGTTTAGGTTATATTCCCACTGCATACATGCAAGTGTTTGCCAAGTAAATTAAGCTGGAAAGCTATCATTTTCTTGTTACTGATAGAGTTCATCTACATTCAGTTGCATTTTCTTTTTAATATACATTTTATTATCAAATTTCTTCAATTTCTTCCCTTCCTTTACACTAATCTTCCCTTATTCTCTCTCTCATTATAACGGTCTTAGAGGGTAAAGCATATTTCATGAACACTTAAAAGAGTGTTGAGCGTGATAATAAACTTCAAGATCTTTTCTCCCAAATGTTAATAGCCATGTTAATAAACACAAGCCAGACACTGTGTTTTATTTTCTTTTAATTATCGGTTATCCCCTAGTCTTCCAGAGCATCCAGTTAATGTCCAACATCAAGGGCAACTCATTTTGCATAAAGCTTTATAAGCATTAAGAAAAACAAGAGAACTAGGCAAATATTGTGTGTATAATATAGTTATAATAATTTTCAAATTATTTATTTGTGTTTCACATCTTCACTACCTCTGACTTTTCCAAAGAAGAGACCATATGTTATTCATAATTGGTATCACCATGGCAAATCTCAGTGTCTGATACAAAGGCAATTTTCCAAAACTTATGACTGAAGAAATGGGTGGGTGAATGGATGGATAAATAGATTGATAAGTGAATAAGATAATGCATTTATTCCCCCAGGAGAAAATTATGATAGGAAACTAGATATCAGACATGAAAATGCTTTATAGCAGTATATATTGTCAGAGAAATAATGTATCATAATTCTTAGCATAAATTTGGCCCACTTTTGTTCAGCATAAGCAGAATAATTATATATAAGAAGTTATCTGAAATAATTTTGAAAGGCAATCTAAAATAAAATCTTTAGATTCATTGATGTCATCTCTCAAAAAGCAGTACTGGGACAAGCAAGCAATTATGCAAGTCAATCATTTACATGAAGAGGCATAAAAGCATTCTGCAGTGACAGAAAATTAATAAGAATCAACAATTAACTTTACTTCATCTATTCAAACATCTTAGATATTGACGTATGTTACCACACCGCACAATATCATTTGGAAATTAGAGTGATGGCATCAAGGAAAAAGACCATTATTCTCTCCATTCAAATGTACTGAAAGCAAGAGCAGAAATCAGAGTTAAATACAGATTTAAAACACGTTGTCACATTAGTTCATTTCAGCTGACTGTTGAGCATTCTTTTTACATGCAATGTCGCCTGAGCTTCTTAATCACTTTCAGCTGTATTCCCTTACCCCTCTCAAAATGACCTCTAGATAGAGTTGCATTCTGCCATGTAAATGTTCACTAGCAACAATATCGGCACTCACTCAAAGTGCGATCTCTTCAGATTTTACCAACAGAGCAGCCATTAAAGTTACTCAACTTTATATCCAAGGAGAACATCTATTTCTACTTTTATGTTGAACTGTGTACCAAGTTAACACTATTTTGCCTCCATACCTGACAGATTACAAGTGACAGCCCCTCACCCCCTCATTTTCTTCCTGAAGCTTCTTCTCTTTCTAGAGATTGTACACCAGTTCTACAAAGCTTGGCTGAAGAATTAATTATTGAGAAAGACTGTGGGACCCTTTCCCACAATGTTCTTTGGGTTTTTGTTTTGTTTTGTTTTGTTTTGTGAGCTATCCTCAGACTAAACCTCCCTTATCCTCCCTTAGTTATAATATTCTCATGCAACTTGATTCACAAGAGGTCTAATCACCCACTACATTGATATACACGTTTATTTAACAAATATTTAGTGTGCTATGCCCTGTATTAGGCACACAGAATACAACAGTAGATAAGAAAGACAACGTCTGTGCTTCCTGGAGATTACATTATTGTGACAGAGTAAGGGTGATAGTTAAATTAATATCCAAAGAAAATATAAGATAGTGATCAATATTTAGAAAAAGGAAACAAAAGAGTAGATTATCTTTGAGAGAGATGATGTATGTACTATGGTCTAGAAAATAGATTCCTCTGCCCTAGGCATAAAGGAAGGGCCATTCCCAGACATAGTCAACCCTTAGGAGAATATACATGAAGAAACAAAGTCTAACTCAGAGAAGATGAGGAAGGGCTTTTTGTTGGTAGGGAAAAAACCAATATCATTTCCAGAATTTGAAGATCCTCGGCCATAGGAATGGAGAAAATGTTTGTCTAAAGAAATAGAGGGCAAGTCACCAGCAAAGAGTGTCGCCTTCAGATAGCCAATGAACCTAGGTCCAATTACAAGTGTCCAGATGTATGAAAGAGGAATACTTACTTAACTTCAAAGTCCACATACCAGAGTCTTTCTGGATATCATTACCCTTAGAAATTACTGCAAAGAGGTGCAGTTTGGGAAGAAATGATACTAGAGTACTAAATTTATACTCTCCCACGAGTTGTTATTGTGGCCAAGTCTAACTCAGAACTATGTAAGCAAGGGGATTCTGAGAAATATATTCCCCAGTTTAATCAAGATACAATTTAAAAAGCACTTTTCATTTACATTGTCATGCACACATTCTCTTACAAGTGATAGTCTAATGAATTTGATGCAAGATCCAATATTTCAAAATTGATCTAAACTGTCAATAGATAACACTCTTTATAATTCAAAAGACCACTTGTATATAAGGCACAAATATATCTGTATCTAAATGAAAAAGTCTTCCCTGAAGAAAATCAAAGAGGACAACTATTCATATGTATAATAACATTGTTTAAGAAATGTTTCATACTTTTAAGGAATGTGTACTTAACTATAACTCTGCCTTCTTTGCTTAATTTCTGTTTAAACAAAGCACTTTTTTTTTTCAGCAGGTGAAATATTTTAAAAATCTCAGTTACTAGAGATATAGAAATGCTAAGTTATGCATCATTTGATGACCTCATATTCTCTATAGTTTCTCCAAAGATTATTTATTTGTAATTCACTTGTCTAAATATAAATGAAATCAGACTGCTCCAATTTTTCTCCAAGGGCCAATTTTTGTTCTAAAATACTTTGATTTTTCTATGAAATTAAAGCAATACATGAATGTCCTATTCCTCAGACACAGTTTTAACAGCTTTATTGTTTTCTTGTGATCTTTTCAAACCATAGATGTAGAATTCTTTCCAGTGGGTTATCGTGCCCTTAATAAAAACAGTTATCTATTCTAGTACTAAATTTAGAATATTTCAAAGGAAAATGATCATTTGGGGATGTAAAAATTAGGTATGTGTTTAGACTCTGAAATCTTGGGATGTTATTTGTGTCATATATAACACCGATATTTAGTCTAATGGTTCCTACCACAATTTTCTTTCCAATTTCACAAATTTTGTTCCTAATGTAATGTTCTTCCTGCTCAGATAATAATAGAGCAAATACTGTGAAAATATTATTCCTAAAATTCATTTTACATAGAATCATTCTATATTTACAATATTTTATGGTGAATTACACATTTCCATAATTAAAATACTAATTATCATTCTTTTTAATAAATACTGAAACTGAAAATAAGAATGCTCAAGTTTCACTTTGGAGAGTATGATCTGGAATACCAAATACAGAACAGAATGTTTGTAATAAGTCTAGTGTCTTTTATATTGTGCCAACTGCATCTTTTGTACATTTGGATTGTATTTTTAAATGGATGCTTTGTTTCCATCATAATTATATTGGCCTTTCAACTTACAAAAACAGTATTTCCTCTATAGACATTTTTACATATGGAACTTCAGGCTTCATTTCTCAGGATCTGTGTACTTTCAGGAGATATATTCACAGTTCACTGAACAGCCAAGTACTCCTCTACATTTCCTGGTCTCACTTGCAGTATCAAGAAATGTTTTAAAATGTTTAATATAGTTAAATGCTAATTAGTGTACTATTAACTGTGAAATTGGTTACATTTAGCTGATAATATTGTGGTTCCACAAACATGAATCTCAAAAATTACCATTTGCTTATTTCGGTAATTCTAAAAAGAAATGGAAAATGAGAGAAGGAATAGAAATCATAATTAAGTAAAAATAAAGAACATGTTGAGTGGGCACTGTTCTTTACTGCAAGAATTATCCAGAGGACCCACATTCTTGGCTGCTTTGTCAGTATTTTTTTTTTCTTCTGGAAGATTTTGTTATAAAATATAAAGAAAGGAAACTAAGTATTCTCAATTACAGTGTGGAGAATTCTATTTTGCATTTCTCTCTGCCATAATATTTTATTTTACTTCGCACAATACGATAGAGCTAAAATTAGCCTGGAGGAAATTTTCTATGTGGAAACATGATAGAAACCAAAGATTGGAAAATACACTGAAGTCTTCTGGTAGAATATCCTTGCTATTGGAAACCTACATTCTTAATACAGCATTGCTACCAGGTGGCTATGCAGCACATATTAGAGTACTTCAGGGACAGGAAACTCATTGGCTATGGAAAAAGACTTACCTCTGGTCAGATAAATTTTTAGAAATGCTTTGTAATTCAAAATCCGAGTTATTTTACTCTGTTTCCGTAGGTCTTGTTTCTATCCTTGTAGATATACAAAACAAGTGAACTCTTTTTGCTTCCTCATGGTTACGTATAGTGGAAATGAATTAATATGTGTGTGTATATTTCTCATGACAAACTAATACAATATGGAGGCACGGCCTTCCTATAATCTTATCTAGGCTTAATAAAAAGTTCTAAGCAAAATTTCAACTCGTCTTCTCATTTACCACCTAGTTAGAAAGGCAGAATTCTAATGCTGATCTTTCATTAATAGACTGCAGTACCAATTATCTGGCTAAGAAATATGAAAGAATCGAGCACTCTGCTATACCCAGCAACCTATGCCAACAACAACAAAAATGAATAAATAAATTTTTTAAAAGACAGAACTGAGATAGATAACTGAAAGTAGGAGAAATTCATGAATTCATTTATGCTTTTAGCTAAAATGCATCCCTCCTCAAGTCAGTCTGAAGCTGTGAGCACGGCAGGGTGTTGCACCTACTAATGATTCCACAGCTGGCACGTGCATGGCATCAGTGTTTATTGGCATCCTCCAAGTCAGTTATTTTTAAGAAGCTCTCTTCCAGGCCTCTGAATAAATTATCTATCAAGTGCAGCAGTGCATGACAACACCCAAAATACAATTTGCAGTCTTGCACAGGCTCTCATTATTTGGTGTAAATGAAATCCCAAGTCATTAAACTTTTTAAAAAATGAAGGCCCCTTTTATTAAAAATATAAGCAATTGAAAGACCTCTTAGGTCATTCTTTCAGTCCATGCTATGCATAGTAATGAGCCTGGAAATTCTATCTATCCCTCCGCAATTGTTTACTTTTCTTTAAAAGACAAAAGTTTCTGTCAAACACATCGCAGAAAAAGTTCAAGCAGGCTAGTTTCATCTATTCCACTGGGAATGTGCCCAGAAAATTGGCCAAGAGAAAAGACAACACAAGCAGTGATGATAAGAAATAACATACTCTGAAATTTACAAAGTTATAAGTCAACAGAATACATAGGATGTCTGCTGAATAACTATCAGCGGCTCACACTTCTTTGTGTCTGAAGGTTTTTCTCCCCTATATATGCTGTAAACTTTTTTAAAAAAATGAAAATAAATAAATAAAGGAAATGGAAAGAGCTTCTCCTTGATCTGCTTATATGAGCCTTATCAATTTCAGGCAAGATGGCAATACTTTCTTGACAATGAATTTAAACGTATCTGCAGTCTTTCCTGCTATGTTTACCATGAATTTTGATGATGCTTTATATGAGCCTCAGAGCTATTTGATGTTGCTATACTTTTAATCCATGAACTGAGACTCATAGCCCATCAAAAAACATTTAGTTACAAACCAATATGGAGTTAATGTTATCTACCACAGCTTGTTTTCTTGTTGGTTTACCAGTGCAGTAAACACACACTATGATACAGTGTAACATCTTAATAACGTGAATGTCCAGGAAAAGCATTAAACACTCACTTATACACTAACCAAGCTTAGGTGTGATTTCACTCTGCATCATCAATATGTTTTAAAGACGCAATTTAACCCCTGTGCTGTATCAGAATCTGTGGAATTAGAGAAGCAGGAGCAGCAGCAGCAGCAGCCAACAGCAGTAGTGGGAGAAAGAAATGGCTTTAATGGGTTTATCCAGAAAAATCTCTAATGCAATTAAACATTTGATTAGTGTGGTTCTCTCCCACTATTATTAAGTTCCACGAATGAAGACACTTTCATTTTTTTCTTCTCTAGTATATTTTCATTAACTAACATCTTCTTGGCATGGTCAATACTCAGCAAGTGTTTGTTAAGGAAGGAAGGAAGGAAGGAAGGAAGGAAGGAAGGAAGGAAATGTAACTGGCATATTCAAATTGTTGAGTCTTTCTGGGTTCAAATGACCCTACCAGAACAGGACATACTTTGAAAACGTGTCTCAGAAATAATTAAAAAGCTTTTTGTTGTCCAAAGTATTCGATGACAAATTTAATAAAAAGTACTGGCACTGAAAGAAATTTAACGCTAAGGCAGTATAAGCTTCTAACCAGTTCTAGAACATTTTTTTTTTTTTTACAATAGCTCTGATTGTAGTAGAAGGATTCTAAACAATCCCACTTTCTTGGCACTGATGTTCCCATGCAGTATCTTCCCCTTGAGCAGGCAATGGACCTAATACTTGCTTATAATTTGGCTAGAGTGATAGAATGTCAGCTAGAGTTACGTTATAAAAAGAAAATCTCAATCTCCCTCCATCAACCCCTCTCTCTCTTTCTCTAACACACACACACACACGCACACGCATATACATGCACATACTCCTCAGACTGAAAAACAATCGGCCATGTTGTGAGCAGCCTAGAGAGAGGCTAAGCCTCCTTCCAATCCTGAGATGATAAAGCCCTAGCTGAAAGTCTGGCTGCAAGTGAGAGAGAGTCAGAACCACACAAGCTGCTCTAAAATGTCTGACCCACAGAAACCATGACATAGTAAATGTCTTGTCAATCACTAAATTTTGGGATGATTAATTATGCAGCAATAGGTCACTAATACCTTGAGATATAGCACCTAGTCTAAGGTTTAACATACTTATCAAAAGGGAATCCATGACATGGGAGATTTTCATTAAGAAATTTCTTAATTTTGGCTGACTCTTGATTTTGGCTCAGGTCATGATCTTAGGGTCGTGAGATCAAGCCCCAGGTTGGGCTCTACACATAACACAGAGTCTGCTTCAGATTCTCTCTCTTCCTCTCGTCCCCCACACCCCCCCCCACATGCATTCTTTCTCACTCTCTCTAAACAAAAAATTAAACCTTTAAAAGAAAGAAAATTCTTAATTTTAAGTTGAAATATACCACCGTACAATTTCCATCTACTGGTTCCAATTTGATGGTAAAGCAATAAACCAGACAGATCATTTTTCCTGGAATATTAGAGATTATATTCTAGTAAGGGGGACAGATAGTAAGCAAATTTTAAAATGAACAAAATAATTACAGACTCTTTATATATTTGGAAAGAACAAACAAGTTAAAAGAGAGGGAATAATTGGAGAAGGTCCCATTGGTTGGTGTGAGCAAGAAAAGCATCTCTGAAGAGATGATATTTGAACTGGGTTTAAAGAATAGGAATGAGCTGGTCATAAGAAGATCTGGGGAGAGATCCAGTGAGGCAAATGGAGCAATAAGGATAACATCCCAGAAATGAGCAAAGGGTTGATAATATTTAAGAAATAGAAAACCAGTTAGGTTGAGGCATGGCGAGAAATGGGATAAACGACTGGTTCATGATGAGTAAGAAAGGCTAGCAGGGGCCAGATGTTGTAGAACCCTGTGAGCCAAGAAAAGGATCACTTTTTTAAACACAACCGAAAGCCATTTCAGGGTTTTAAGCAGGAGACTATCATGACTTAAGTAAACCCTTATAGTGGGGCCAATTAAGACTGTTCAATAGGTGTGCATATGACTCTCCCAGGTATATGAGGAGAGGAGTTAACATTAACTTGGATTATTACATAGAAGTTAAATTCTCTGCTCTGGCTCTTAGGGGAAGTTTGGGCTCTCTTTTCTGAAATAATTCTCAATCAAAATATCACACCGTATTCAGAAAGAATGGTGATCGCCTCTCTCTGGAATCTCCTTTCTTCTAGTAGGCTCTGGGAAGCCTCATTCCTAAATTTAATTCCTGAGCTGAGGAAGTACTGCTAAAGCAATCCTTACAATATCAGAAACATAAAATGAGTTGTAGGTTCTCGTGTAAGCACCCTAGATAGGCGAGAAGTTCTGAACGTGGCACCAGAAAATACCAGTCTACAGCAGTACAGTTTAGAGGATGTTCTACAGCTGAGTGGTATTCCTTGACTTCTCACATCACTCCTTAGTCTTTGGTCAAACATAAGGAAAATGCATTAACGTTAATATAGCTGGGTGCTTTGGTTAACTATTACTGTGTAACAACAACATGTAAAATCTCAACAGCATAAACAGTAACAATTATGCAGTTTGCCGGGAGCAGCTCTGCTTCAGACTGTGGGTCCGCTCCCCTTATCTCCTTCTGGAAGCCAAACGTAATGGATGAAGTTACTTGGGACATGTACTTATTGCGGAGATTGGAAGCAACACACAGGTGGATGAAATACATGACACTTCCTAATACTTGTGTTCATAACGGACATATATTGACTTTTCCATTAATAAGACAATGACAGATGACAAAACATTTATCAGAAGGACTGTGCTCCATACTTCCCCTATGGAAAAGAAGGCGAGAGAGGGAAAGATTATTTTCTGAACATCAGTCTAATGTACCACACTGTAAGTGACTCATAGAAATCATCATCCTTTTATAAGACCGAATGGGTATAGGCTACAGAACTGCTGAAATATGAAGGTTTTCTGTGACCCCTAAGTAAAATGTTCATTCTGGTCTCTTTCCTTTAAGTCTTTGTTCCTTAGTTTTTCTCTTTGTCCAAGTCCATATAGATCACTGCCTAAGTTCAGCATTGTCTTCGTTCCGTATCTTATGTATTACCGATGATATGGATCAGCACATGAATCGCTGGCCCAGGTAATGAACATCTCTAACAATTCTAAGCCTTAAACAAAAATAATAAGCATATGGTTTGCTGATTAGATTCTCTTTATCATAGAAACAGAAAGTGGTGTTTTCTACTTCCTAGCAGAGAGAGCTTCTACATGGGTAGTGAGCACACTGTATCTTGAGGAAAGTATATTGAGATCACACAAGGACTTGCCCCTCTAATCATGGGTAAACTGATGGCCATACCACTCTCCAGAATTGTCATTGAGGTTTTGGTAGTGTCGCCATTGAACTTATTTTGTGTCAGGAGTGGGAGAGTGGTAATACGGTATGTACCACTTTTTAAATAATAAAACATCTAAAGTATATACGTTGTTTCTGGAATTAGACATCCCATATCATATACATTTGTGGCTATATTTTTTCTCTGAAACTTCCCTCTTTTTTCAGGAGAGATAGTATTTGGCAAATATATGAAAGAATCAGAAATGTTTGCCCTTGACATCAAACTCTAGGTTCGTTAGCACTTAGGCCTCTATTACTGAATCACTACCTTGTAATAAAAACCATCTTAAAATGTCTTACATGAAAATTAATTTTTATGTGTAGATAAATTTCCTGTTGGTAGAAATTAAATTCCAATCTCTGCTGTTAGTATAATGCAGGCATTATATAAGGCTTTGTTAAGCCATCATCATATAAAACAAAGTGGCAATATGTAAAGCACATAAATGTGAGGAAAAAACCTTTCAAACTTCTATGTTATTATTTGATGAAAATTGTTCATGTCATGAGCAAATATATCATATTGAAAACCATGTATTTGTTTCTGAATATTGTTTTGAATGCAAATTTTAAAACTATTTTATATATAGAGAAGAAAATCTACCCATGTTTTCATATAAATGTTAATGGTGGTACTTAAGAATGTACATTATTTCTCTAATAGTTTCTTAACATAATTTATCTTCAATGAACATACATCAAGTTTTCAAATATTTTACATTTTCTGTGGTAAGCTAGCTAGTGTTTAAAAATTGTAAAAGTGAATTATAAGGAAAACTGACATGTATCCATGCTATTAAAGGAGACTTTAGATACATTTTTCTGACCTCTGCTCTATGTGTAGTTTTATAAAGGTTGATTTGAGAAAAAAAATCAAACTTGTATTTGATAGTTGCCTCAATTGGCTTGTCTTTGTCATTTTATATATTTTATGGGGAGAAGCAATTTTATTTCCTTGTCTTGAGGTGCTAAGCAACTTCTATTTTTTAAGTTTCCAAAGTATTTAAAAGTTTGTCTTTCTACTTTGGAAACTCTTATGTTTAAGATTAAAAGATTGTAAGTCTTCAGCTGAATCCTAGAGGACAAGTTCAAATGGCATATTTTTACAGATGAGGAAAAGGTGGTAGAGATCAGCTAAAGGGCTTGCTTATGGACACATATCTAGTTCCCAGCTAAGCTGAGACAAATGGAAAATGTTCTCATTATCTTGTGCTGTTTATAGTTTCTCCACAGATTCTTGATGCCATTCCATCCTTCCCACACTCTGGCACCATCTTCTATCACTGTCATTATATTCATTAGCGAACAACGGTTTCCTCAGTTGAGAAAGTGACTAGAAACACTGATTGTATTTTTATCAGATGCTCTCAACAAGGAGAGGAAAATACAATGTCTAAGTATTCATTTAGTGAATTATTAGATCTCATGTATATAAAAATGCATGGCTAGGTCTCACAGCTCTGGACCTTCCAGTCCTTGGGCCTGCTTCGGTTATCCACTTTGATATCCACAACACTAGAATGTCTTAAAATGTCTTCTATATTTTTTACTGTTACTTCAGAATTATTTAATGGATCACCCTTTTTACTTCTTTACATCCAGATAAGAAAAGAACTCTCAAGGAATGAGTTCTCAGCTTTCTTTTCTTCCTTGTACTTGGGAAGTATAATCTAACAGCCAAACTTAAACCTCCCATTTCTGTGAATTACTTCCATTTCTATGTCTAGCCTTCCACTTTCCTATGCTATACCTGCATTTCCCATTGAAATATCCATTATAAATATTCTGAAAAGTTATTCTAGCTGTGTCACTAAGTCTTCTCTCTCTGTCTCTCTCTCTCTCTCTCACACACACACACACAAGCATATATACCACTGCCATCACCAAATTTGTGTCTGTTACTAATTAGCCCCACTACCCTCTTTGTCATGATGATTGAAATCTCCAAATAGCCTACTTTGTACCTCTTTATTGACTCTCACATCTACCAATTGCTAATCCCCAATAATTCACAAAATATCTGTCTATCCCTATGAGGACAACTTTAACCTAGAAATGAAGTAATTTGTCATTCAGTTGATTATAATATATTAAAACATAAACATCTTTCTTTAACCTCTCTTAACCCTAGAATATTTTACATATTAGTTTTCTTGAGGAACATATTACTTTCTTACTTAATATCCTCCCCAGCCATAAACAACTACTAATCTACACTTTGTTTACATTAGATTTGCATATTCTAGACATTTCATATGAATGCATTTCTATACTATGTGGTCCTATGTGACTGGCTTTTCTGACTTGGCATAATGATTTATAAGGTTCATATATGTTGTGGAATGTATCAGTACTTTATATCTTTTTATTACCAAATAATATTATTTTGTATGGTGTAGCGTACTTCCCTTACCCATTTACCACTTGATGAACACCAGCCTCCATTTTGATTAGGGTCCAGTGGGAAAATGATGGTGAGAAAAAATTATAAGTGTTTAAATGTTCATATTATGTTCAATTAGTCAGCATATACTACACCATAAGTTTTTGTTGTAGGGTTCAACAATTCATTAGTTGTGTATAACACTCAGTGCTCATCCCAACATATGCCCTCCTTAATACCCACCACCCAGTTACCCCATCTTCCCACCCCCCTCCCTTCTGTAACCCTCAGTTTGTTTCCTGGAGTCGAGAGTCTTTCATGGTTTGTCTTCCTCTCTGATTTCTTCCCATTCAACTTTTATGAATGTGTCTTAATAGCTTTTGACATCAGGGTAAAAAGAACAAAACAGATGAACCAGTCTCACTTTCAGTTACTGGTCATTACAGAAATAACTTTACATGATTGAAGAGATAGGGAAACTGAAGAAATAGTGGGGGAGATTTGGTATAAAGAAGTAACAATTATTAACTGTCCCCTGTTACAAATAAGAATTTTTAACAGACTAGCCCTTTTTATAAAATTCTTTTTTACCTTGGGAAAAATAAAGAGCAATACTAACAGAGCAATCTCTGTAATAAAGGATTGTATTAGTTCTTAGCCGTAGGCTGAGTCATATGAAATTGCTATTTTGTAGATGGAAAAATATTGTCTAATATATATGTCTATAAGAAATGACTGAAATCCATTGATGGGAAGATATATTTCTTCATTTACTTTAATAAATGTGACAAACTGATAATAAAATGAAAGAAATTTATAAGCACTGCTATTATAATAAACAAATACTATAAAAAATCACATTAGAGATATTTCAAATGTCTTTTTCTCTTCCCTTTCTTTCTGAGAAAATTCACACCCCAAATTCTTTCTGTGTGGCAATTCAACCTTCGCAGCACTAAATTCTCCTCAACTCCAAAAGCCCCAGCTGATAAACCAAACTGGGCTTATTTATAGGCTAGCTAGTAACTTATGACTTGACTCAGAAAAATAACCTTGGGTAAATAGATTCACTAACAAGAATTCAAAGTAAGAGAAAAAAAGTAATGACGAAAAGAATAGGCAAAAAGAAAGTAGCCCATACCTAGACCACTGCTGTCTCTCTACTATATGAGCCTACTTTCACCATCTTTTGAATTCCCATACAAAGTTTATGTATCCAAAACAAACAAACAAAAAAACCCTACATTTTCTTGATTGCCTTATCCTCATAAATATCCCCAAATACCTTAACTACAAGATGGCCTATAAAAAGCATAAGGGAAATTTTACCAATTTTAATATTTTGTCAACCATAAAGTTTGAAGAAAAACAACCTCTGCCTTCAGGTATGTTTGTGTCATCCCTGACTGGTTATTTAGATGGTTCATAAAAAATTTCACCCCAATTTTCTTTAGAAAGAAGTCCTACTCAAAGAAGTTACATTGAGAAATCCTACCGATGTTACATTGTACCACATAAACTTTCTGCATAATCCACAGCCCAGAGTATCACATTATAAAGTTCTTGGTGCCTTTCAATTTAGTATGCCTTACAGCTCACTTTATGAACATGAAAATTGAAGAAAAATATCCATTTTTATCATTTATTCCAGTTTGAAATTATTTTTTTGTCAGCAGATGCAACATGAATTACTTTAGAAAGGTACTAAAAGGTAAACGTGTTGCTAGATAGTAAGAGTGAAAAGAGGTGAATAGCAAATACTTTTTAAAAACAATTTTTTTCAGGGGTGCCTGGGTGGCTCAGTGGGTTAAAGCCTCTGCCTTTGGCTCAGGTCATGATCTCAGGGTCCTGGGATCCAGCCACGCATTGGGCTTTCTGCTCGGCGGGGAGCCTGCTTCCTCCTCTCTCTGCCTGCCTGCCTCTCTGCCTACTTGTGATCTCTATCTGTCAAATAAATAAATAAAATCTTAAAAAAAACCCACAATTTTTAAAAAAAAAATATTAATTTTGGAAAATTTAGAAAATATCAACAAACTAAAAGAAAACATTTAGATGGACCACCCAAAATCTATTAGCCATCCAAGGATAAGTACCATTAATATTCCAAAGTGTATCCTTTCAATATTTTCCATGCATGTGTATTATTTGTGGGTACACACCCACATACACAGAAATATATACACATATACATACACATATATATGTTAAAAGCACAAGGATATGGTGTACACTGTACTTTGTAACTAGCTTTTCTAAACATCTTTGCAGATTTCCTAGTATTGTATTATATGATTAGAGGCATGCATTTGATTTATATTTTATATTAAATTGTTATAACAAATATTTAAGGTATTTCATAAAATCAATCTTATAATATGTAAACAATAATATTTGGAATAATCTCTTATAATTTTTTTTCCTTAGGATTTTATTTATCTACTTGAGAGAGAGAGAGTAGGAGACAGAGCATGAGAGGGGAGAGGGTCAGAGGGAGAAGCAGACTCCCTGCTGAGCAGGGAGCCTGATGCGGGACTCAATCCCGGACTCCAGGATCGTGACCTGAGCCAAAGGCAGTTGCTTAACCAACTGAGCCACAGGTGCCCTCTTATAAATCTTTTATTATTTCCTTAGAGGAAGCCTAAAGGGGACTTTGTGAGCCAAAAGATAAGACTACACTTTGTTAATATCTCACCAACCAGGCTATATGTATTGATTTATTTTCTAAACAAAAATGCACATCTAGAATAATCCATTTCTTTATATTTCATCTAATGTAAGACATTCTTTTTTTTCCCAATGATAAAACTGCTAAGCATTGTTGTTTTCCTTTTAAAATTTTTAATAATTGATGAGATTATTCATTTCCTTCTATTATTTATTATGTAATTAGGTATAACCTTATCTTACAGTATTCATTTACTTAGTTTACTCATAAAAGCTCCTTCTATATGAAATATATGTGCCTATCACATATATTTTGAAAAATGATTTCAGATTTTATTTTTCTTCATTTTTTTCTGCTATAAAACATTTTTAAATTCATGTAGTCAAATATACCAAGTTATTTTTTATGGTGTTTACACATGGAATCACAAAACCTTCCATTTTTCAGAATTATATAAGTAATCATTCATGTTTTTCAGTAACTTCATGATTTTGTACATTATAACAAAGTGTGAATGCTTATGGAATTTCCTTTGATTTTTTTTAAAATTAAGACCTCATTTTATTTTCATCTAAAAATGTCAGATCCAACATTCTTTTCAGTCCAAAAATATGTTATTATTCTTTTCTGGTCCATTTGAAATTTCAACTCTATTTGCAGTTTCAACTATATAAGAATATATATCATCAGTTTCTGTTATTTATAGACTATGCCACTTTTACTTAGTATTTATTCCTGCGCCTTTAATAGATCATGATTTATAGATACAATTTAAGATATTTGTGAATGCACAACATGGAATACAATCAACAAAGATTTAATTTACATATAATTTCCTCATCTTCCCTCTTCTCTTCACCATTATGAAAATGGAATACTGAAATTGAAAAATATAAATGGATTAGAAAAAGATTTGTGTGTATGTGTGTGTATTTTCTTGAATCAACTCTGATCAAACTTCTAAACACCTCACTCTTCTATTAAACATTGTGCCAAATATGTTCCAAATAATCCCACTCATTTACAGATTTATTTCTTTGAATTATGGATAATAATTCATCCATAGTAAGGGCCAAGTAAATTTTCATAATTCCAGATTCAAAAGAGTTTTCAGAGGTCACTTCTTATCTCTACAACTACATTTAAAAAAAAAAAAAAAAAGGACATCAGAGCTTTGCAAGAGACAACGTTTTGCTTTCTTTTCATATGATCCACTTAAAATTATCTGTGCCTTCCTTGGTTAGAAATAATAGGTTCAGACGCTATTGAATTTTTGACATAATTAAAAGAATAGGGCCTTCAAGATCCAAACAGATTTATTCTTTGTAAAAGGTAGTAAAAGATAAAACTTATATTCCCTTCATGCCTCTCTTTCTATTCCAGGATTAGTTTTCTCAGAGACACAGAAAATAAGAAGGATTATAAATAAAATATAAGAGTTGAACAAATTTCTTTGGCCAAAACATCTAAAGTTATAGAGTTTGTATAGAGTTTAGAGTTAAATTAGTAGCTAGTACCAGTTTACAAAAATAACTACAGTGTAAAAGTCAGAGAAGGACAGACATTGTAGAAAGTGTAGAGAACAACCCATGGGAATTTTGTCCCTATGAAGGACTGAATTCATAATAACCTACGGAATCATCCAGAACAACTAGGATTGAAATTTTAGATCATTACATTAGCACAGATGATCAGAGAGCTGCTGCTTTTTCATCTCATAAGCAAAAGAAAGAAAACTTCAAATAATTTGTATTTGTCTTGGTGTATTTTGTTTGTTTGTTTTGGTCCCTTTAAATGAATATTTCTTGTGTCTGAATCATCACTTCAAGTATAATAAAGAAAGACCAAAAGGAAAAGATGACTCAGGAGACATTAGAAATGTATCCTGTCCTCACTCCTATTCATCATCTCTATTTGCTTAATTACATTATGAAGATTGTTCATTTCCTACACAATGGCAAAATCCTTAATAAAGCTAAACAGCATTCTCTCCAAGCTATTATTTAAAGGCTTAAGAGCTTCCAACTGGAATAAAAGCAGAGGGGTTAAAAAATGGAGGGGGGGGTGTTGAAAATAAAATACAAATAAAATAAGTAATATTGCAGACTCTGTAATTCAGTCATTTTTAGATTAAAGAGGCAGCACACATATTTTAAACAATCAATGAAATATTATGGTATCGTGAAATAAAAATTTCAAACTTAAATTTTTTGAAGCATTCAACACTTGAGGAAAACAAAAACAAAAACACAGGGTAACTAACGATCAGTGTGGTACCTGAGTGAGTGTACAGACATACCTTTTTTCCAGGGTTTTGTTACATACCATAAAATAATTTCAAAGCATCACTGTGAAAGATTTAGTCAGTGTTTGATTGTGCTGCAGGCTGCCAACACTGACTAGAATTTCCCCAGCTATTTATTCAATCTATTGTTTGTGCACTAATCTATGAAATTTCATAATGAGTTTGCATTTTTCAATCATGTTAACTTCCTCTGTTTGTTGTTGTTGTTGTTGTGTGTGTGTGTGTGTGTGTGTGTGTGTGTGTGTGTGTGTTTTGAATAGTTCATCCATCCATAGAAAAGAAAGCTGGTGTTATAAGTAATGTATTTAAACACATTTTAATGGGTGAATATGTATATTATGAAAACAGTGAATTTATTGCCACTTCCTTGTAGAAAATTGTTTCAGAGACATTTTAAAAATCATTCTGGTTTCTCTTTCCGAAATGATCTAAACAGCGGAAAACATCAATAGAGGGCACTAACAGGCTGTTCTGGAAAGCCTTTCATTTAAGCGCTTGTGACAATGAAACCTAGCTGAGAAGGCAGTACTTTTTAGCTGTATAAAGCAGCAGATGTTGTACTGGAAAGAAAAAAAAAAATAAAAGCATCCACATTATCCTTGAGCCAAAAGATAAATTCACAAACCTAATCCATTAGAATGTGACTCACTTTTCCTATATCAGATCTTATCTACTAGCTCTGTATATTCTCTTTCTAACACGCTTTATTTTGTCTGTGGCTTTTTCAAGTGAAATTTATTTCTAGCTTTAGACCTCACTGCAGATAACCAAACTCATCAAAGAGTGTATTTAGTCATGCAGTCAATCCTTTGGTCATTCTATATTGATGAAAGTATATAGGGATATTCCCAAATAAGAATGATCTATAAATAATTATTGGTCTTGGCATCCTCTGTCTATATTTTGCTTGTGAGGTCATTTTTTTTATCCACCCTAAAATGATTATAGAGGAGTGCCTGGGTGGCTCAGTGGGTTAAACCTTTACCTTCTGCTCAGACCATGATCACAGGGTCCTGGGATCGAGCCCCACATTGGGCTCTCTGCTCCGTGGGGAGCCTGTTCCCCCTCTCTCTCTGCCTGCCTCTCTGCCTACTTGTGATCTCTCTCTGTCAAAGAAATAAATAAAATCTTTAAAAAAATACAATACAATACAATACAATAATTATAGAAATGTATGGCTACGGATAATTTTTAAAACCAACAAATAGTAATGCTGATCCAGAGAGAGTTATGTAAACATTTTGGAGCTCTAAAACATGGGCATACTGAAGAACGGCCCTGCTCTACAAGCTGTGTTTTTTTGGACTTTGGAAAACTCTTTCTGACTTCCAGGAAGTTGAGAAGTGCAATCCAACAATATGTCCAGAAGCAAGAGAAATTGAACATTCGTGAACAGTGTTGGTGACGACTACAGGAATATAAATATAAAGACTACAGGTAAGTTAGGAATCACTGTGATGGTGCTAGAAAGCAGCTGAAATTTATACTTCCCTTTATTTGATAAAATCAGTTTTTTTTTTGTTTTTTGGGTTTTTTTTTTTTTTTTTTTGCAAATTTAAGCAATTTGTTCCCATGTGTCTATAAATGTGGTCCCTTCCGATAAGGACTCCTGGATTTTTTTTTTTTTTTTTTTGTCAAAGTTTTGAGTAATTGTGTAAGTTTCTTAAAACACACACAGGGGCGCCTGGGTGGCTCAGTGGGTTAAAGCCTCTGCCTTCGGCTCAGGTCATGATCTCAGGGTCCTGGGATTGAGCCCCACATTGGGCTCTCTGCTCAGCAGGGAGCCTGCTTCCTCCCCTCTCTCTCTGCCTACTTGTGATCTGTCTGTCAAATAAATAAAATCTTTAAAAAAAACCACACACACACACACATCTAAATACAATACCAGCTGCAGAACTACACCACACTGGGGCCCCTGGGTGGCTCAGTGGGTTAAAGCCTCTGCCTTTGGCCCAGGTCATGATCCCAGGGTCCTGGGATTGAGCCCCAGGCTCTCTGCTCAGCAGGGAGCCTGCTTCCCTTTCTCTCTCTCTGCCTGCCTCTCTGCCTAGTTGTGATCTCTGTCAAATAAATAAACAAAATATTTAAAAAAAAAAAAAAGAACTACACCACACTGAGAAACACTTGAGGAATCAGAGAGAGAGATCTGTATGCACATACTACCTCCACAACTTTCCAGGAGTGTGAGACCTTCAGACACGTAGTTAATGAGTCCACTTTTCTTCAACCATAAAATGAACATAATTTCCAGCCACTTAAGTTGAACTGAGGATTAAAATAATAATAATATATTTTACATACATATGTATATATGCATATATACATATATGTATGTGTATGTATATATACATAAGCACCTGGTGTATTTTGAGTGCTCTGTAAATTCCAATTCATGTCCCTTACATTCTTTTCTCCTAGATACAGTCCCTTCAGCTATACCAGTTTTTAATTGAATATAACGTGAGTTGGCATAGACAATATTGCTTCTATGATCACATTGCCATAATGTGGTTTAAGCTTGTTTTCTCTTTCTTATTGTCTCCTAGGTAAATAAGAATAGAAATAACTTTTATTTTCATTACCTAAAACATAATATGAAAATTGAGTGTAGCTGGAATTAGGAAAAAGCTTTTCAACTAAATAATCATCATTAGTAAGTTTTTAAGAAATTATATACATATATGTATGGGGTAAATTCAATTTAAAATCCTGTGTACAGGTGTGTTCCTTATTAATATAGTGAATAATTATTGAAATGGCAACAACATATTGATGCCCATAACTAAATACAATTTTCTAAAAGTTCAATAAGAATAAGTAAACACATTTATCTTTAGGACTTGGTAATGGTTTTTAAGGTTATAAATACATATTAAAAGCCTTATTTTGAATATGAAAAACACGAAATAGTTTGGATATTTGCCTCACGTAAAGGGTATAATGGCAAAAATTTTTATTTTCTTTGTTATGACCTAACACTTCAATTATAACCTGCTGGTTGTTTGCATGTAGTGTTTCAGTATGATTAACCTTACAAAAATTTCTCTCATTTTCAATCAGCATTTTCTTGTATTTGCAATTACATTATCAAAGAAATACATTTTTCTCTAAAGGTGTTCTAACTTTAACCTTGAATTTCTGGGATGTCTGGATGCACAGTTGGTTGGGTGTCTGACTCTTGGTTTTGGCTCAGGTCATGATCTCAGGGTCATGAGATTAGCCCTACATTTGGCTCTGCGCTCAGCGGGGAGTCTGCTTGAGATTCTCCCTCTCCCTCTGCTCTTCCTGCTGTGCTCTCTCTGTCTTTCTCTAAAATAAATAAATAAATCTTTAAAAGTGTCTTGAATTTCTTTAGCATTTTTTTCTATATCTGTATGACTCAGGTTCTTCCTATATTTCTGCCATTGTTCAATTCTTATATACTTTAATTTTGAATTAATTTAAGTAAATAAATGCTTAGACATGCATATATTTTTAACCAACATTCAGATTCTTTCTGTCACCTTCTAGTGTCAACTCTTAAATACTTAATAGGTGGTGTTGAAACAATAACCAGATACCTGCATATTCTTTTTTGGGGGAGACAGGCATGTGGAAATCATAACCAGAGAAATGTACCTGAGCATTCAATAGATCACAATATACTCTAAAAATAAATGGATGCCACCAATAAAAAAATTTAAAAATTAACATTAGAAGCAATACATCTTCTCTTTAATATGTGTCTAATTGTTCTGGCAGACATTTTTCTTTACATTTATTTAGTGTGTATATTTACACACTAAATGTGTATATATATACACACACACACACACACACACACACATTATGTGTGTGTATATGTGTGTATATACACACACACAAACTGTATGTGTGCGTATATGTGTGTATATACACACACACGAATTATATGTGTATATACATATACACAAATAAATATATGTGTATATACATATACACACACATTTCTAACATGAAAGTTAATTTTAACTGTCAGTTTCACTGGGATACAGTGCCCAGACATTTGGTCAAACATTATTTTGGGTGTGTCTATGAGGGTGTTTCTGGATGAGACTAACATTTGAATTGCTAGACTGAGTAAAGCAGATTGCCCTCCCATTATGGTCTGGCTTCATCCAATCAACTGAAGACCAAATAGAATAAAAGGCTAAGTAAGAGGGAAGTCCTGCCTGACTGGTTGAACAGGCACATAGATCTTTTCCTGCCTTAAGACTCCAACTAAAACATTAGCTCTTCTTGGATCTTGAGGTTGCTGGCATTCAGACTGGAACCAAACATCACCAGTCCTGTGTCTCCTTACCCCTGACTGCAGATCTTGGGATTTATTAGACTTCATATTCATATGAGCCAATTCCTTACCAAAACAAAAAAACAAAAATATATGTCTATATCTAATCTATACCTATGTCTATCTATAAATCTCCTGTTGGTTCTCTTTCTCTGAAGAACCTTACCTAATACACTATATTACACAATTAAAATAGAATTTGAGGCAACATAAAATGTCATAAAAACTCTTGAGATTTTCTAGCTGTAACTATTTTATTCTTTAACCCACTGAGCCACTCAGGTGCCCCCCCTTTTTAAAAAGATTTTATTTATTTATTTGACAGATATTTTATTCTTTATAGCATAGAAATATAAAGTTTATTTAAAAAAGAGTAAATGACTAATTTACAGTTTTGGAAGAAACAATCCCTGAGAATTGAAGTGTTAATATTTTATATTAAAGAATGACAGTAAAATAGTGAGGGATGAACAACTGATGACATTTATAAACCTTGGTTAATATCGCTGTATATTTCTGTTTCAGAAAGACTCATTGTTGATGTTGAGAAATGTTGTTTGTTCAGAAATTAATACATACTATGTCACAAACCATAGGAAAAGGGATTTTACATTCCTTCATTAAAATGTTTTCATCAACATATAAAAAACAATTTTGTATTCTCCTAAATGATTCCCAGAAAAGATATTCTGTCAAAAATCATACAGATGGGTTAAAAATATTTACTCACTGCCATTTTACTGAGTACATTTTTTTTTTTTTTAAGCACACAGGAACAGAGACAGAGCTGTGAGAGAGACACTGAGGAAACAGAGCCATCCTATCTATAATGTTAGAAATCAAGTCATAAGTTACAAAAATAATCCTTACAGTTTGAACCATAAACATTGCAACAACTGAAAAATTAAATACAATATTAATTTGAATGAAAATTGAGGGTATACAAACTATCTATTGTATAAAATATGGTTCACAAGAATCTATGTAATTTTTAAATATATTAAATGCTGTAGATATAATACAAGAAGGTTTATTTTTTTTTCCCAGAAAGCATAAATTAGAGGCACAGTCTAGCAACTTCCCCAGACAATGATCTAGGCATCAGGATTTTATGAGCAAAATCATATTATGAAGAAAGATTAAAAAAAAAATCTTTGAAAATTATGAAGGAAACCACAGTAAATTTTAACTTGTAACTCAAGGAGGAAAAATATCAACAACATATGTATTCTCTAAAACTCTGTAATAAGAGTGAATAAAACAAATGCAAAAATTTTATTGTGTTTCTCTGTGCTGGACTCTTTATTTTGCAAACTGAATAACAGATGGCATTTAAGAAGATATATCCACCACTGTGTCAATAATTTCACAGTCAAGTTGGCACGATTAGCAAAAAGCCAATTTTCAAAATGGCTCTGCACCCGGAACTACCCCACAGAACTCTCAGGAATGAAACTTCCACAGTAAGAAGACTGCTTTGATTTTGTCTTTGTAACACCGTAACTGATTACTTTAAATAAATCATCTACAGTCTTACCATTCAGAATTGATGACTTCCCTATTTGGAATAGTTCAGCTTTAAATATGTTTAATAAATCTCAAATTAATTAGAATATAAGAGCTTCTAAGTTTTAATATTTTTATTCTAATGCTGTCATAAAATCAGTATGTGTTAAATATCACATTAATGACTCCAGGAAGAAATGACTTCAAGAACATGACTTCCTATTTTTATTCTTTTCTAACTTACATTTTTAATAACTTACATTTTAATATTTTCTTCATGTTTGTAGGAAGATAAAAATCACCTTAGAACATAGAACACAAATTTATGAGCCCTCTTCTATCTTCTAAGTCCTCTAACTTTCTCCGAAGTAAGCTCTCTTAAATATTTGTTGTATAGCTTCCCAACTTGTTTCTAACATTTATATTCACATAGTTCCTCCTTAAAATCCATCACAGAAGATATGTCATAGTAGTTATATTTTTGTGTAATCTTTTATCCCCAGATGACAAAATATCTGAAAAAAATCTTCCATGTAATTTCACGAAAATCTACCTCATCCTATATTTTATGTATAAATACTTCCCCATTTTTCTCTTTGTCTAGTAGAAACAGCAAGCACTACAGTATATTTTAAAACATACATTTGCACATCTATGTGTATATTCCTGAAGTCTAGATTCTTAGAAGTAAGTTTATGGGTTAAATAATATGCATACTGATACTTTAACAGAATCTGTTAAGTTGTATTCTCAAAAGCTCATATAATTTTACATTCCCACAGCACTGTTTGAAAGTATCTATTTCATCTCAATTTAAAAACTTTTAGTTTTTTTAATAAAATTTATATCAATGCATTATATAAAATGGGGTAAAATACTCAAATATATACTCAGGTATATATTAAAAATTATTATTTCAATATTTTGCCAGGTTTTTCTATGTAGTTATTTTTCCTGTTAGTTCATAGAAGTTTCTTGTATATATGAAAAAATACTTCATGATATATTGTAATAGTGAGGTTTCTGCTTTTGCAATGCTTAATAAAAAATAAGCCCTGGATTTTACTGGGTTACAGAAATAGCCATTTCCTTTTTTGATTATAGGTCTACAGATTAGCCGCATTTTGGCAAATTTGACCTGGTCATAACTGGGCTTGATTCCAGTCTGGAGGTCAAGTTCAGATATCTTTGCATGCCTTATTCTAGGAACCATTAGCTACCTGGGTATATGTTTCACTGGGCATATTTTTCTCATACTGATGATAAAAGTGCAAGAGAACAACTGTAAGCACATAAACACATTTAAAACCTCTTTTGGAAAACATACATATTATGTTCCTTCACATACCACTGACCAAAACAAGCCTTATTAGGCCATGTTCAGTCATGAAAAAGTGGAAAAGAAAGAAATTTGTGAACAAGTGATCCTATGTATCATGCTTTTTCCACATCAATTGCTCATGTTTTCATTTCTTTACAAGTTTTTAAATCTATGCACTGCAGTAATCCATTTCTTTATAAATCTGGATTTTGTGTCCTACTTAAGCTTTCATGCTGATGATGAATTAAGTATTATCATCCTATATATATTTTTTATAGTGCTGACTTCTGCATGTTTCATTTGCAAGTTTTGTATGTGTATTTTTTTAAACAAAAACATTTTCCTGTGGACTTTAACCTGTCTTTCCAATTGCCACAACATAATTTTATTAAATACTTTCTGTATGAGTTTGAAATACCATCTACTTCATATACTAAATTGCCATGTATAAATTGGTTTATTTCTTGTATTTTTTCCTGCTAATCTACTTCTGTATTTCTGCACCAAAACACATCATTCTTATTTCTGCAGCTTTAATAAAAATGTTTGACAGGGCCACCTGGGTGGCTCAGTTAATTAAGCATCTGCCTTTGGCTGAATTAGGTCTTGATCCCAGAGTCCTGGGATCCAGCTCTGCATCAGGTTCCCTGCTCAGGGGGGAGTCTACTTCTCCCTCTCCCTTTACTCCCTTTCCCTCTGCCTGCTACTCCCCCTGCTTATGTGCTCTCTCTCCCTGTCAAATAAATAAACAAAATCTTAAAAATATTTGCATAGTAAATCAAGTCCTAGATCACTGATTTTGACTGTATGTATGTATTTATTTATTTATTATTTATTTTTTGACAATTTTCTTGCCTTTTTCTGTATATTTTCTCTTGTGGGTGATCTAAAGATTAAGTTTTCCTCAGTCAACTTAAAAATACTCCTGGGGCTGTGGAAAGAAAATAATACAAAATATTTTATTTAAATTGAAGCACCTGAAATTGCCAATCATTCCCCTTTTTAGATCCAGTGGAACAGTAATTTATTATGATTCGCCTACTATAGAAAATTAATTTAGAATAAATTACTTCTATGCAATATTGATCATTCCCATCCAGGAATATGGCATATTTTTTTTCTCCTCATTATATATTTTTGTGTAGTTTGGTTTCATTTTCACCTAGCCTTTTTTAAAATTAATTATATTTTTAATTTTTAAGTAATCTCTACACCCAATATTGGGCTGAAACTCATGACCCCAAGATCAAGTCACAAGTTCTGACTGAACCAGCCAGGAAACCTTCATCTAGACTTTTCACCGTTTTTTTTTTTTTTTTTTTCTCTCTCTTAGATGTATTAATAAGGTCTCTGAGGTTTAATCTGTTGTTAAATAATGGCAACTATTTTGCATTATATTTCTATATTGTTATTGCTGATTTACAAGAAAGATATTGCTTTTTATAAGTTGATACTGAAAGGAAATTAAGCATAGTGGTTAATATAAAATGCTCTAATATCATACCACTTTGGTTTAAACCCCAACTCCCCTTATTTGATGAATGAAACTAAGGAGCTAGTGTCCTTTGCCAGTTTCCTCCTCTAAAAAAGTGTAACCGTAATACCTTCTGCAGTGAAGTACAGTTTCTCAAATTCCTCTCTTTTATTTTATTTTCCTCTTTAAAGAGCACCTCCTCACATCAGCAGCATGTGTGTGTGTGTGTGTGTGTGTGTGTGTGTGTGTGAGAGAGAGAGAGAGAGAGTGTGTGTGTGTGTGTGTGTGTCTAGGGAGAGGTTTGTCATTGGAAGGGATGTGGGAAGCAAGCCTGCAAAAGCAAATTTTGCTCCTGTCTATGAGATAATTTTATTTTCTTGCTTCAGTAGACCCTATTCTGTTAAACAACTGAGCAAAACGCAACTAGCAGTATCTGAAAGCTTCCTTAGGGTCAAAATACTATATAATCTTTATTCAAGGGTTAATACACAATGTCAAAAACATCATCCAAACATCCATCAATGCACAGATTTACAGAAATTCCCTGCTGCAAATGTTGAGAAGGTTGAAATATCACATTAACCACATGTAATACATTCTAAGACAGGATAGCATAAAGAGAATTAATGGATAGGGCTGGCATTAGTTAAGTAGGTCATGTAAGGCAATGTAACTTGAGGAACCTGTGAGAAATTTGGCAAAAAAGACAGATGAATGGATGAGGTTTAATCTTACACTTTTAATTGGACAAATAGAAAGTGTCCTAATTTATTTGAGTGTGTCTTTTTTTAATTACTTTTTTATTATTGTGCTTTTTAGTGTACAGTTCAATGGTTATTATTATATTCACAGAGCCAACCTAAATAAAGAGGAACACTGAGTTCAAATTATAAGAAATTGAGATTTTTTTTTCAGAAATAGCAGAGAATTTGCAATGTGGGACATAAAAGCTGTACCAAGCTACAGGCAAGTCCATTAGATTTTGGGGTGGGCTATATTTATGAACAGGAAGTGCAAAAAAGGAGAGTAGAAGCAGCTAGAGTCCAAGCAGTAAAACCATTTGCTTGAGGAAAGAGAAAGGTTCTTGGTGGGTGTTCATTGCTCAAGGAATCAGTTTTAGTTTTTTGTAAATCACACATTTAAGAAAAATTAGTCTCTCAGTCCTTCAGTTTCCTTTTCCTGAGGGCACACACATGTGATTCTCTATTTTATAACCTTTTGTACATTTTATTTATTTTTTTAAAGATTTATTTATTTTTTTTAGAGGGAGAGAGAGAGAGAGAGAGCATGAGTGCACATGTGAGTGGGGAGAGGGGTATAGGGAGAGCATCTTCAAGCAGACCCTCGCGGAGCATGGAGCCCGGTTGAGGGCTCCATCTCATGACCCACTCATCAGTCGGTGGAGATTGATGCTATTGCCATCTTTTGCCTATTATGAATAGTACTGCTATAAACATTTATGTACAAGTTTTTGTTTGGACATAGAGTTTTGGCATAGACGCAGCAGTGGAATTGCTGGGTCACACTGTAACTTTATATTTAATCGATTGAGAAACTGTCACCTTGTTTGCCAAAATGGCTGTACCATTTTTCGTTTCCCACCGGGAGTATTTGAGTTTTGTGACTTCTCCACACCCTCACTTTATTTTTCATCATTTTAGCTATCCCGGTGGGTATGGAGTAGTATTTCCGTGTGGTTTTTATTCATATTTTTCTGGTAAATGATAATCCTGAGCCTCCTTTTATGTACGATTGGTCATTTGTATATTTCCATCAGAGAAATGTCTATTCAGATCAATTGCCCAGTTTTTTTAGTTGGGTTATTTGTCTTTTATTCATTGGGTCACAAGCATCCTTTATGTATTTTAGATACGAGTTCTCTATCTGATATATGACTTGCAAATATGTACCTACCTTTTATGATTTGTCTTTTCCTTTTCTGGATTGTGTTCTTCAAAGCACAAAGGTTTAAAGCAATTTTCCCTTTCCTTAGTGGTTATTGTGTTTATTGTCCCTAAGTAACTCATTTTAGATAAGATCCTGTATTGGACTGCCAGGGTGCCATAGCAAAGTACGGCAACCCAGGTGGCTTAAATCACAGAGTTTTTGTTACACCGTTCTGGAGGCTAGAAGTACAAAATCCAGACGTCTGACGGTGGGTTCTTTCTGACAGCTGGGAGGAAGAATATTCTATGCTTCTCGCCTAAGCTTCTGGTGCTTTGCTGGCAATTTTAGCATTTGAGGCTTGTAAAAGCGTTATTCCAATCTCTCCCTTCATCTGGCATTCTCCCTAAGTGTGTGTTTGTGTCCACATTTCTCCTTTCATAAGTACATCAGTTATGTTAAATAAGAGGCCTTTCCTAATCTCCTATGGCTTCATCTAAACTTAACTAATTACAACTATGCAACCCTAATTTCAAGGAAGGATATATTCTGAGGTACTTGAGATCAGATTCAGCCTATGAATTTTTCAGGAATACAATTCAACCCATAGCACACATATTACCAAATAAATAAATACTTACCTAATTCTTACTCAAACATTACTTGGCAAAATCTTAATATATAATCTTATATATAAAGCAAACTTTTTCCCATACATTGTCTTATTTATTTTTCTCATAACCACCTGGTGTGATAAGTAATACTTACATTTTATCTCTATTTTATAGATGAAACAAGTATGATATCTAGAGAGATTTGATTTGCCCCAGTTTATTATGTTTCTATGTAACAAAAACAAAGGAGCACAATCTCCCACTCTATATCCTCTCCAGGGCCTTTTATACTAAAGGTAATGCTTATGACTATATCTATCTACTTAATGGAAAGGCGATACTAATAAAAGCCACAATACTTATATACTTCTGCAAATATGTGGGAAATAAATGGTCTAGGAAAATGGCATAAAATTTTACCCAATAAGCCTGTGAGTTCTACTCAGCCAGATAATCTAGGAAACACAGAGTGAATAAAAAGCATTATCCTTGCTTTCAATGTACTTATCGTCTATTAGGAAAGTTCAGCATAATAATAGAAAATAATGGATAAGAAAATAAGATCGGATAAACTATGATGAATTGTTCAATTATGTGATTTAGGTAGTGGTCAAAGGAGAATTAAATTTGGATGGATTGGAGTATTCTGAGATGCCTTTATTATGAAAATTGGTCTTGAATTAAGGACTGATGTCAGGAAATGGATCCTGAAGTCATGGAAAGGAGGAAGAACTATGGGTGGAGGCAAAAAAAACATGAACCAAACTAACAAATTGAAATTGTGAATCCTCTCTCTAAGGAAAAGGGGCAACTCAGATTACAGTGCCTAGAGAAAACAAAAATTATAGACAGTAATAAAACTTGCCATTCTCATTTCCATTTATATTTGTTGATTAATAAGTGACTGCACTCATACCTATACATTTTTAGGTTAATCCCAGAGTGTTCACACAGCAAGAGAAGCACTCGCAAAAATAAGATCAAGTTTTCACTGCGTGTTACTAAGGACAATTAGAGCTTCTTCAAAGTAGTGGTGTGAACTCCCTAGTAGGACTTCACTAGTCTTTCTACTGAGTAGGTATGGAGTGTTGGCCAGGAAAGAGCAAAATTCTCCTCTAAGGAAAGTCAACCCTAATTTGGCAGGTCGGTACTTTAACCTCACCGCCTACTCAATCCATCTCTATTTTTCTGGAACTACCAACAAGGCTGCCAAATGTGATCCATGCACTTGTCCACTAGAAACTGAATGGGAGCCATCAACTCATTTCACACAGGTCAGCAAACAGCAATCAAAGGCTAATGGCTTTCTGTCACCACCAACCCAGGGTAGGTGCAAAGGCCGACCTGGAGGTTAAAGGCTCTGCATCCCATTACCTATCCCAGGAACTATCTGGTCCCCCTCTAAAAAGCAATTTACTTGGTACAAAATTGAAAGTACTACCTGATTTGCTCTTTTCCCAGTGCTGCTTTCAAAAATGCCTAAAAGTTTCTAAAGTGGCAGAACTGATGGGCTGGCCTCTTTGCTAGGTATTTGGCAGATGTGAGGGAGCAGTGGTGAAAAACTAATAAAGAGAAATGTCAAGTTACGTTTTGCCAAGAGGTGAGTCAGCATTCAGTACATGGCAAAGACTGTTGACTTAAAATCCTCACTCAATTGTTGTTAAATGCAGAATATAGTCCCACAAGTCTTTCAAAGAAAACCTTTGCTTAACAAAGTAACCATTAATTGGTATTAGTGATTAGAGATAGGTTTGTTGAAAAGAATAACTTTTCTGTCTATGGCATTAGAAGATTGGGACTGTGTAAAGAGTAGCCAACTTAAAAACATTTGATACTTATGCACTATCACTCTAGAAATGTTTGTTTTCAGAAAGTTTGTCCCAAACTGTTAAGTAAACAAGTTCTATGTGTCTTGTCCTCACTTTTTGTCTTAAAATTAATATAAAACTGCCAAAAATGCAAAATCAAAAATCATGGCTGAAAATACTCTGAAATTAATAAAGATTAACTTTTGGGCACCTTCAAATGCATACCCAAAGCTTCAATAAATTTTATTGATTTAGGTCATGATTTTTCTTCAGGAAAGTCCTTCAAATTATGTAATTCTCAGGATCCAAATAATTTGGGTGTACCTCTATCAACTGACTAACCACATTATGAACCTGTAAAACCTATAAATATATCTATCTGTGCTTCTCATTCTACACAAAACTCACTAGAAACAATGTTCAAAAAGATTCTTCTCTGTGGGCCTCTGGGGGGAGACACAGTCCAAAAAGTGGTGGCTGCAACATTTTTCCCATTCTAGTTCTTAGCATAACTACACACAGAGATGCATACCAAATACAAGTACTAACACAAATGCAGAGATAAAGGTAGAGTGAAAACAGATACTAAGATTTGAGAAATGCTCAACAATTCTACTTAAAAAGAAATTTTAAAATATCTTATTCACTTAGATGTCTAATGGCTTTCAGCAAGACATAAAATTTAGTTAACACAGAAATTACATAACTTTTAATAAAAAATCTCCAGCTTGTCAGTAATACTTTGTAGGGTAAAATTATTCTCAGAATTCACAAAGGCCTTACAATACCCTGTACCACTTATTTTATACTTCAGCTCAAATAATAACCATACTGATTCATCATGGTCTTTGACTTTCCCATACATTGTGCATGTGCGTGCATACTACACTATTCAAACTCAATTATGTATCATTACCAGGAACACACTATTTTTCTAACACATCATAAAAATCCATTCCTAGAATTATCTTTAAAATATTAACATATGAAAAAATATCACATAGAATCAAATGAAAGTTTAGGCATCTCCTAAGTCCTGTTGTTTTAACAAACAGATACAGCTTAAACTCTAACTTCCCTGAAAAGCTACTTTTTTGTTAATGCTTCAAAAAATATTCTATTCACATTTAGAGAAAAGTTAGGAAAGTGCAGATGTTTCTCATTTACCTAGCTTCCAGAAACATTACTATTATACACATTTGTGTGTGTGTGTATATACACACTATGTATTATTATATATTATTTAATACATACTATATTACTATGTATATACACACATATATACATATATGCATATATACACATATGTATATATGTAAAAATCATAGTACCTTTTTCAAAATCAGGAAATTAACTGGGGTCACCATTACAAACTAAACTACAGACCTTATTTAAATGGTATTCATTTCTCCTCTAGTGTCCTTTCCAGGATCCAATCCATGACTGCACACTGTTTTTAGCTTTTGTCTCCTTAGTCCCCTCCGATCTGTGACAGTCTTTCATTCTGCTGTTTCTCTTTTAATAGGAATTTCATTCTTTTTCTGAAGCAAAATGATTGATATTGATTTCTATTGATTATCTATTATAACAAAGATTTTTTAAATAACTGTGTTCTTTTTCTTTTCCAGTGGTAATTTTTTAATTTTTTATTTTTATTCATTTTTTTCAAATTTTTATATCAATTCCAGTTAGTTAACATAATGTAACATTAGTTTCAGGTGTAGAATCTAGTGATTCATCACTTAAATACAACACCCATGGCACAATGATTTTATTATTATGTCAACCATTGGGTTAAATGTGAAATCAATAATGCTGTAAAAATGCATAAGACCACGCAAATACTTAGGGTCACATAAGAAAGAATAATCTGAACATGTATTATTCACATATAATCATAAATTATTTCTATTATCTCATTATCACAGTATCTTCTAGGAGTAAGTGTTGTTCAATCCCATTCTATATGTGATAAAATTGAGGCACAGAAAGGTCACTTGCCCAAAATCACTTAACTGTTTGGCAGAAGACCAGAATTTTAAAGCATCTTTTACTGTAATTCATATGTTATAGATAATCTCCAATGCATGAGTTTTGCTAACAGCTGCATTGAATAGATTTTTGTAGAATATAAGACCTAAAACCTAAAGTCTACATATACATTTCTTCTGTCTTGCACAGCTTCAGCTGCCCATCCACAATCAAGTATGACAAAATCTAATAGAACTATTGTGTGTCAAGCCCTAGTGTGATCAGTTGATCTTCAACTTTGCCCTTGTTTTTCCATTATGCAGTGTCAAATACTATATAAACATATGTCCTAGCAGGCCCTGAACACACAAGTAAGTTACATGAAGAAATGACCCAAATGTCTATGGTCCACACTCCTGCCACACCACCTTCTTTCTCTCAGCCTATATCTAAGGCTTCATGCGGAATTCCTGACATTCAGGTGACAAAGGGAGATAAGACTTAGTCCTGCTTTAGAGATGGTTCTGCATGATATGCAGACACCATTCAAAAGTGGAGACCTATAGTACCACAGCTCATTTCCGAGACATCCCTGAAGGATGACTTTGAAGGGAAATCCTCCCTGTGGACAGAACATCAAGCAATATACTTGGTTTATCACTTTGCTTGGAAGTAAAAATGGTCAGATGTGCAATCACAGTTATGTACTAACATGGGTTCTGGCCCATGATATGGCCGGATGGTCAGGGACTTAGAAGGAACATGATGGGACAATTAGTGAAAAGGAAATCTGAAGAAAAAGGACGTGGATAGACCTCTCCCAATGGGCAAAAAGTGTGTGTCCCATGTGAATGTTTACCAAATGGTGACCACAGCAGAGGATTCTAATAATCAAGTGTTTTTGACCTGTTCAATAGATACCAGTCAGCCTCCTTCCCAGCCACCACTGTCATTGCCCAATGAGTTCATGAACAAAGTAGCCCTGGAGGAAAGGATGGAGGTTATCCATGGGCTCGGCAACAAGGACTTCCACTCACCAAGCCAGACTTGGATAGAGCCACTACTGAGTGCAGAATCTTCCAGCAGCAAAGATAAGCACTGAGTCCCACACATGGTACTATTCCCCAGGGGGATTAGCCAAGTTGATTGCACTGAACAGCTTCCATCTGGAAGAGGCAGTGTTTCATCACTGGGATAAAGGCTGACTCTAGATACAGATTCGCCTTCCCTGTGTACAGTGCTTCTGTTGAAACTACCATTCATTGACTAACATAATTCATCAATGACCATCACAGTATTCCACACAGCATTGCTTCTGATCAAGAAATGACCTTCACAGAATTTTCCCCACCATCCTGAAGCAGCTGTCTTGATAGGACAGTGGGATGGTTTTTGATGACCCAGTGATAGTGACAACTAGGTGGCAATATCTTACAGAGCTAGGGCAATTTTATCCAGAAACTGCACATGTTCTTAATCAGCGTCAAATATATGATGCTGTTTCTCCCATAGCCAGGATTCATGGGTCAAGAAATTAAGGAGTGGAAACCAGAACAGCACCACTTACTACCACTTCCCTAGCAATCCACTGGCAAACTTTCTGCTTCCTGTTCCCATGTCCTTGTGCTTTGCTGGTCTAGAAGTCACGACAATGATTCCACTGACCTGGAAGTTAAGACTGTCTAAACTCCTGATGCCTCTGAAATAGCAGTCATGAAAGGGAGTTATCTTACTGGGTGAGGTCATTAATCCTGGCTATCACAGGGAAATCAGACTGCTACTCCATGATGGAGGTAAAAAAGAATACATCTGGAATATAAGAGACCCCTCGGGATATATCTTAGTATTACCATGCCCTGTGATTAAGGTCAATGGAAAACTACAACAACCAAATCCAGGAATGATTACTAATGGCCAGACACTTCAGGAATGAAAGCTTAGGTGCCTTCACCAGGTAAAGAACCATGAGCACCTGAAGGCAAAGGGAATAAACAGTGGAAAAAGGCAGTCATAAATACCAGCTATCACCACACATCTAGTTTTAGAAACAATGACTCTGTTATGAATATTCTTATCTTGTTATGAATGTATGTGTGCATATAGATATAGATGCATATAGATATATAGATATATAAAATATCTTTGCTTTCCTCTCTCATTACAATGTATTATATAATGTATTGACTTATCATAATATTTAAGTATTATTAATTTTTTATTACAGAATTTAAGTTACATCAAGAAAAGTAAACACAACTTAAGGACTTTGCCTTTTCTTCTAAAGAAGCAGTTACTGTGCTTTCAGTTATATGCAGGATAATTATATCATGTTAGGCAAAATTCTGACCTTGTAATTGTCTTTATTCGGAGACCGCATGGTTAAAGAGATGGATATGATTGCCAACTTGATGAAAGATGGATTGTGATGATTAATTTTATGTGTCAATTTAACAGGGCTACTGCCTAGATATCTGATTAAACATTATCTGGGGTATGTCTGCGAGGGGGTTTCTGGTTGAGATTAACATTTGAATTGGTAGGCTGAATAAAGCAAATTGTCCATTCCAATGTTGGTAGGCCTCATCTAACCTGCTGGAGGCCAGAATAGAACAAAGGGTGTAATAAGGAAAAACTCACTCTCTGTGTGTTTTTTGTTTTCTGCTTGTTTTGAGCTGGGACATGTTTTCTCCTGCACTCAGACTGGAATTTATACCATTGGCTCTCTTGGGTCTCCAGTTTGTAGATAGCATATCACAGAATTTCTCAGTCTCCATAACTGCTGAGCAAATTCCTTATTATAAATCTTTCTTTCCTTTTAAATATTTTCCTATAAATAGTTCTTTTTAGATAGTTGATCCTCAAACAATGCAGGGGTTGACCTTTGAACAACACAGGGATTAGAGGCGCAAAGTCCCCATGCAGTCAAAAACCTGCATATAAACTTTGACTCTGTGGAACATTTAATTACTAATAGCCTCCTATTGATGAGAAGCCTTACCAATAGCATAAATAGTTGATTAACACATATTTTGTATCAGTATTATACAATTGTGTTCTTATAATAAAATAATTAGAGAAAAGAAAATGTTATTAAGAAAATCATAAGTAAAACAAAATACATTTACAGTACTGTACATATGTTTATTTAGGAAAGTCCATGTATGGACAAGATGGGCTGCTGAAACAGTAGTGTGGTGGCTGGCCTGGCCCCAGGATGGCGATGTTCTGCAGCCTGGTAGCTTTGGTTTAACAGATTAAGTTTTGGCTTAACAGTTGCCAGATAAGCACGCAGGCCATGATGGCAGCCTGGAGGCATAGCGCAGCTGCTCCATCTGTCTGGAGGTGTATCACCAACCTGTGGCCTTCAGCATTTGTGGCCACTTGTGAGGGAGCTGGCCTCCACGAGACTGAAGAGCTGGGGCATCATTAGGAAAAGGAGTCCATAACTAGCCTTAGAAGGGTGCTAGGGACTCAACAACCCCAACTGGGCACTGGAGCCTGGAACATGGAGGGGAAAGGCACCAGGGGCACAAGGTTCTCTACACAGAGCTCTTATCCACTGTGCATTCCTATACTTTAGCCTAGCCTCCTAGCCACCAGCCTCAGATGTTTAACCAACCACCCCATCAGCACATGGTGTAACCTATAGCCCTAGAGGGTTTCAGAGCTCTGAGGGGCTTCTGACAACCTTGAAGAGTCTCCCCAAGCACTCAGAGGGAAGCAGACATGACCTTTGCATTTGCCTTTAATTTGGTCCTGTGGAAACTCAGGTGAGCAATTGTAAATAAGTGCCTCATCGCCTTTGTTGTCAACTCTTTAAAACAAAACAAAAATGCCTGTAAGTACACGCACACAGTTCAAATTCCTGTTGTTCCAGGGTCAACTGTACATATTATTCTTAGTCCATTTGGGTTAGTATAAAAATCCCATACTCTAGGTAGCTTATAAACAGCAAACATTTACTTGTCTGAGATCCAGCATGGCCAGGTGAGAGAGCTTTTCCAGGTCTTAGACTTCTTGTTTTTAATCTCACAATGTGGAGAGGGCAAGGGAATTTTGTGGGGTCTGTTTTTCAAGGGCTGTAATCCCATTCATGAGGATTCCACCCGGGTGACCTAAGCACCTCCTAAGGAACGGTCTCTGAATACCATGACATTGAGCTTTAGAATTTCAACATATGAATTGTGAGGGGACACAAACATTCAGACCACAGCATCCTACCACCTAGATCCCCCAAATTCATGTCCTTCTCACCCGCAGAATAATTTCATTACATCCCAACAAGCTCCAAATCTTAATTCATTCCAGGAGCATCTCAGAAGTTTAAGTCCAAAATCTCACTTAAATATCATCTGTATCAGATATGGGTGACACTCAGGGTACAATTTATACTAAGGCAAATTGTTCTCCTGTGAATCTGAAAAATCAAAGATTTTATGTGCTACCAAAATACAACAATGTTACAGGCAGAGGACACACATTCTCATTTCAAAAGGCAGAAATAGAAAGAAAAGGGTGATGGTTTCTAAGGATGTCCAAAATCCAAAAAGGCAAACAATATCAAATCTTAAATCTCAAGAATAATCTTCTTTAACTCAATTCTCTGCCAGACGGGCCCAGTGAGGTAGAGGTCCCACCTTCTGAACACACTGGGATATCCTTGCATTCAAGAGAAGTCAAGCTACACCTTCAACAGTACTTAGAAACAGCTTCAGCCACATATCTAATTTCATTGCTTATGAGTTCCACCTTCCATAAAACACAGACACAATTCGGCCAATTTCTTAGCCACTTTAAGCAGCGGTGATCTTTTCTCCATGTCCAGTAACATGTTTCTTTTCTAAGTCTTCTCCAGAATTCTCTTTAGAAGTCCCTTCATGGCAATATAGGTTTTCTCTATCATGCACCTCCAAACTTCTCCAGCTTCTACCCATTTTGCCCAGCTCTGAAGCCACTTCCACATTTTTAGATACATGTTATAGCAGCACCCTTACTTTTTGGTAGGAATATTCTGTCTTAGTCTACTTGGGCTTCTATGAAAAAACACCATAGACTGAATAGTTTATAAACAACACATATTTCTTTCTCATAGTTCTATAGATTGGGAATCCAAAGTCAGGGTGCCAGCATGGTCAAGTGACAGCCCTCTTCTGAGCTGCAGACTTCTCATTATGTCCTTGTATGGTGGTAGGGGCTGTGGCGCTCTCTGCGGTCCTTTTATAAAAGAACTAATCTCATTCATGAGGGCTCTACCTTCATGACGTGAACACCTCTCAAAAGCCCTATATGCTACTACCATCACATTGGGCATTAGAACTTCAACATAAGAATTTGGGGGGCTATACAAACATGAGATGATAGAGTATATAAAAAAATCATTATACATATAATATATGTGAGATATATATATATATGTGTGTGTGTGTGTGTGTGTATATATATATATATATTCTATTGAATCTGTTATCTGTTTCTTTGGAGAACCTTGACTAGTACAGATGACCATGTGACTACAGAGTGAGAAGGTAACCATCTGCAAGTTAAGGAAAGAGGCCTCAGGAGGAACCACATCCGTGAACCACTTGATCTTAATTTCTAGCCTCTAGAACTGTGAAAAAAATAAGCAATCCAATCTGTGATATTTTGTTATGGCAGCCCTAGTAAATTAATGCAGGCTTTACAGTCATAGAAAAAACAAAGAAGTCCAACTTCAATAGAACATAAAATATTTGGAAAAACACAGAGTGAATAATAAATTACTTTTCCAGCTCATGATAGGTCTCTTATTTTCTTTCAATTTTCTAATTGGTTACTCAGGCATTGTTAGGTTAAGTGAACCCAGCATATGATCATACTTGAGGCCTTATTTTTCTAAATGGACTGAAATATATGGGCAGCATATCACAATGAAGATAATGTCTAAATGAGGCTATTACTGATTGTTCCACCCGTCACATTCACATATTGTGTTAGTTTATTACCAAAACAAATTACCGTGAATGGAATGGTTGAAAAAAATATCCATTCATGATCCTGAAATTTCTGTAGGTTAGAAGTATGGGCACTGATTTACTGTGTCCTCAGCTAAGGGTCTACCAATGCTGAAATCCGGATATTACCCAGCCTACATTTTCATTTGGGGCTTGGAGACCTCTTCCAAACGCATTCATATGAATGGCAACATTCAGTTCCTTCAGTTGTAGGACTGAAGTCCTCTTTTCTTTTTCTTTTTTTTTTTTTTAAAGATTCTATCCATTTATTTGACAGACAGAGATCACAAATATAGAGGCAGGCAGAGAGAGGGGGGAAGCAGGCTCCCCACTGAGCAGAGAGCCCGACACGGGGCTCGATCCCAGGACCCTGGGATCATGACCCGAGCCGAAGACAGGGGCTCCAACCCACTGAGCCACCCAGGTGCCCCTGAAGTCCTCTTTTCTTATTGGCTAAGAGCCGAAGATAGCTTGATACATGGACCCCTCCAATTTTAAACTTAGCGAAGGAGAATATTCCTACTATAGAATCGACTTCAGTCAGGGCCCATTCTTTTAAAGGCTCCCCTGATTAGGTTAGCCAGATAATCTCTTTTGATTGACTCAAAGTCAACTGATTAATAGTCTAATCATGAGAGTGATATTTCATCATATTTACAGTGGGAGAGGATTTCAGAAAGCTATTTATAGACCAGAGGTGGAAACCTCTGGTGGCCATCTTTGACTTCTGTCTACTACATAATCTAGTGCAGAGAAAATGAAATTCTAGTGGGTAAGAACACAAATCTTAGAGCTGGACTTCCTGAGTTCAAAACCCAATATGCTACATATTAACTTTGAAAACTTGCTCAAATGAATTAAATTTGATGTGCTTTAGTTTCCTCATGTGTAATATACAAATTATAGTGGCATACCAAACTTGCAAGTTGTTTTGAGGGATAAAATTTACATATATAAGAAGAAAATGCCATACCAAACTTGCAAGTTGTTTTGAGGGATAAAATTTACATATATAAGAAGAAAAGGTTTAGAAGAGTGTGTGGCATATAGAAAGCACTATATGCAATTTAGCAGGTTTATTATTAGGATAGAAATATGTTGAAGCAAAGTGAGAAATTCCATTTTATTAAACTTCCCTGCCCTGCTCTTGACCTCAGAACTCTTCCATAATTCTGTGTTCACAATTTTTTTTCTCCAGTGCTGTGACTGCCCTACTTAATTTCTAATTAATGTTTCCCAACATGTTTTCTAGTTAAATAATTATTTCTCCTGGGGCGCCTGGCTGGTTCAGTCAGAAGAGCATGAGGCTCTTGATCTCAGGGTTATAAGTTCGAGCCTCATGTTGGGTGCAGAGATTAGTTAAACAAATAAATTTAAAAATAATTATTTCTCAAGTTATATTAAGACATATATATATGTCTTATATATATGTATATATATGTCTTATATATATGTCTTATATGTATTAAGACATATATATAGAGACATATATATATGTCTTAATACATATATATCTTTTTATATATATATATATATATAGTGCTATGGTAGAAGGTGGTGTTTAAGACCAACAAAATGACAATGATAAAAAAGAATGAATCTCTCATCCTTTAACCTGATAACTGGTCTAGACAATATTTTGAAGTAAGAGTTCTTCATTCAAATATTCATGATATTGGTTGAGGCTGTACTACTCACAGAAAAATCGGAATGACTAGGATTACTTTGGATACACTATGATTTCTTAACATAATTTAATTATATATTATAAAAATATAACACAAGAAGTAGCAAACATATTGAAAATTAGAGAAACTGGAAATCAGAGCACCTAATTTCTAAAGCCAGTTCGCCATGTAAATTTCTCTGTGACACTGTGAAAATCTCTAAACCAGTGGGATTTTTCACACTAACCCTATGACAACAAAATAACAACAAAACGGTGAACAAGGTGTGAAGACTTGGGTACAAATTTTCTATTTCATGAATAAAAGATAGCATCAATATAGCTTCATTGGTTAAATTAATAAGAGATGCCAGTCTTTGTGTTTTTTTCTATTTTTGTTGATAAACCCATATAATCCAAAGTGAAATCTTTTCATAGTATTTTACATTCTCATTTGAGTCTATTATTTAAAACAGTTTTCGTATCCATTATCTCATTTAATCTCTCTCTTCCTTTCTCTCTTTCTCTCTCTCTCTCACACACACAGTGTAGTAAATAGCATAGATAATTATCTCTACTTTATACATGGAATAAAGGTGGAATAAGGGTGATTTTAAGAAGTTAAGCAAACTTGCAGAAAGGCAGAGTCAACGAGTGCTAGCTCCTTGACTTAAGTTTAGATTTCTGTGTTAGTGCTTTTCAGCACACCATGCTACCTTGTCCATGCCATCTTGCCCTAGAACATAACATAGTTGAATACTTCTACATTTTTTAATTTTTAGAGAGAATAAGACAAGAATCCTAACACATTTGTTTTTAGGCTCAAGAGGTGTAATATTTTGTACACTCTCCTGTCCATTTGAGTAATCTTTAGAATCCTAAATTTGGCAGTCAATATGTAGATATTTATTGAATCTATTGTTTCCTAGACACTAGTCGAACTAATGTGTAATATGCTGGGATATATAAGGCAAAAGTCTGTGCTCTAGAAAGCATTAGTATTTGGAAAGGGGTATCAATGAGAAGAGCTATAAATGATCAATTTTTAATTCATTTTTTCTGAATATTGATGCCTTGTGCCATCACCTTATATGGAAAATTTCTTATGAAAATAGGTGCATAAAATCAAGAGATCTTGAACAAAGGGATACACTTCTTAGAAATTAAATGAATTAAGAATGGCAGAGAGACAGGGTCCAACATACAAACATAGCTGGGAACAGTATTTTACAGTAGACAACTTAGGTTTTTTACTTCATTCAACTATTCTCACATGTCTTCCTTGATGGGAATTAATTTGTTACTGGCTTCAGAGAAACTGACTGAATATATTTCAAATTATGATTATAAAAAGTCACCAAAAATAGAGATAATTCAAGAGAATATCCTTAAGTGAGATAATATATAGCCTTCAGAGAAGAATTATATTTATCTGTGCCACACGTATAGGGTAAATTTTATCCATCTTAGCCAATTTTGGTTAATGTAGAACCAAATATAAATTAGGTTTTCTTTTTGTCCAAATGTCAGGCTTACCTTAATTAAAAATGAAGGTGAAACTTAATGAAAATTTAGAATATTAAGGGCTGCTGCCTAAACTCTTGAAAGCCTGAGTAAATGTAGTTATTTGACAAATACAGAGGTAAATTTTAAGAACTGATTTACAGAGATGTTGATAACAATTCAATAATCTTTTTGAAAATTTTGGTTTTATAAGAACTTGAATTAATTCAAATGATCCCAGACCCCCATACTTTAAACTATCTATACTTTTATTCTTTGAGAAATATGAAATAGCGAGGCTTAAGAGATGTTCTCCATATTGACCTTGAGACTACTATAAAGATAATAGCTCCAAAAGTACATGTAGATGATCATTAAGGTATTGGAGTAGCATATTTCTTTTTGTATCATCCCTAGTTATCTCATCACTTATATACAAGTCATAATTTGCCACATCATTGTAAACCAAGGTTCAGGATGGTGATTATACAGATGCTTTTTTTTTTTTTAACTTACCACCATAAATATTTTTGCTTTCAGTGGGACATCTAGTCAGAAAATCTTGTGCATTTCATTTAGAAGAGTTCATAAAGAGAGACAAATACAAGATATATCGTGTGGATAAAATGGCCAAACTATATCTTTAGCATTAACTGTATTAACTAAGAATAACATTTCTAAACACAAGAGGAAAACATTGAACATCTATCAAGCTTTTCCACTGATTCTTATGTGACGTGGGACAAACAATTTAACCCTTCTGTTATTTCATCTCCATCTGTTAATTTATATTCTATGAGACATTTTTCTATCTTAGCATCTTTCAAGGTAAAGTAAGTAATGTTAAAAAGGGGGAAAAAAGGAAGTGTCATGTGGAAAATGAAGCTAATGATATACTAATTGTCAGTTAAACAATTTGAATTTTTTGGAAGAAAAATATAAAACAACTTGAAGCTTCATTATTTAATGAAAACAGCTCTATCTATAACATTCGCATGAGTTTCACTAAAATATAAATGAATCTTTTTTGCTTTGGATAGAAAATAGGTGGTAAAAAATTGTCATTTATCAACAACTTGATATGTGAAAAGTAAAGAAACTAGCTTTATCCAAGGTATAATAAGCAAATCAAACTAAGGGTGAAATATCTTTCTTGCATTATCAGAAAAAAAATTTTGTTATACTGATTTTTGGGGGTCTGTCTTTGCATTGTTAATACAAATGTTAATATAAGACAATTCATAGTTTCTTTTTTTCTTGTCATGAAAGAATATCATTTTTTTTTTTGCACACTGAAACTTAAAAAGGGATCTTTTATCATAGATGTGATAGCATTCCTCCTCAAATTTCTTACTGGGTATTTCCACTGATTGTATTCATTTTCCATTAAGTATTTATCGGTCACCTGGTAAATGCAGTGTTCTAGGAGTTGTGAGATTCTTTAAGATGGTACTAAAACTTGCTAAGTATGATACATGGTAAATGATTGTGTCTAATTTTTATGACACAGCAGCAGGTGCGAACTAATTCAACTGGGGGCTGGGAGAAAGGTGGTCTTTAAGGACATCTGGTGTGTGTCTCAGGCCGGTTATCTACATGGCAAGAGCATGGTCCATGGAATCCTACAGTCTATCTCTTGTCTCCACTGTTCTGTCTCCCATTAAGTCTTCTGTTGAGATTGGGTATTCAGGAAGCATCACCTTTGCTCAAAGACATAATACTTTTCTCTGTCATCCTAGTGAGAAAATAAAGATTTGGTCTGCCACTTTAGGGAGGTGATTTCTCCTTCATTCTACATATTTATACAGACTTTTAATTGGTTGATTAAAAAAAAACACAATTCTGAATTTTTAGTTAAATCTTTCACTCATAAATTCTGTCTCAACAGTATCTTGGTATATTTTGTGGGGAAATTTTTAAAAATTGATTCACTTTCTATTAAATAAGGATGATGTGAATTGACTCTGTTCAAAGGCCTTAATTAATAATTTGGGAAACATTTTATTTTAACAGCCACCTTTATAATGTCCCCTTACATGGAGAGTGCTGTGAATATTACTGTGATTTTAAAAAGTCTTTGGTTTGGGGCACCTGGGTGGCTCAGTCGGTTAAGCGGCTGCCTTTGTTCATGATCTCTGGGTTCTGGGATGGAGCCCATGTTGGGCTCCCTGGAGGAGTTGGCTTGTCCCTCTCTCCCAACTCCCATTTGTGTTCTCTCTCTGTCTCTCTCTCTCTCAAATAAATAAATATTTTTTAAAAATTAAAAAAAAATAAAAGGTCTTTGGTTCATACACCCAAAAAGCTAGTAGTCAAGCTAAAGAATCTGACATACATTGTGTGTTACATAAGCAAGTATATTTTAAATGTTTATTAGCTGTGCAGAGTATCATGCCAGCACTGAGAATAAAACAACAATAACAATAACAATACAGGAAAAGCTCAATGGAAGAAAAAACACTTAATATGGGTAAAGTTTCTATTGCTGATTAAGTATCAGAGTATATTCCTGCAATGGGAATTCTGTATGACAAATGATTCCCAGGGAGGATAGTGTGACTTGTTCAAATAGTAGTTAGATGTGGGTCATGCATACAATTATAGGAGGTTCAAAGAGGGGAAAATGGCTAAAATGTGGCCAAATCAATACCAGCCTTGGGTCTATTTTTAAAAATGCAGAGCTAACACATCTGAGACAGACATGTTGATTCTTTATCATATTGTTAAGTGTATGAAGGTTCTGATAAGGCAATGTATCAATACAAGTAACAGTAGATACCATACATTTGAATGATTCCTAGAAAAATTTGGGACCCATTATGGTAAGCAAAAACTCATTTTTTTCTAAAGGGCTGTATAAGCCTGAGGTAGTTCCGAGAACCAAATAAATGCTAGTTGACTAAAACATCAAGTCCCCTATGTCTTGAGTTAAGTTGGTATTTCTATGTCATCTTGAGAGAAAGAGAAATTTGGAAAGTCTTAGTAGATTATAAATATCAAATTACTATCTAAATTCTATTAATTCTTTTTAATAGGGCATTGTTATGTGTTGGAGGGAAAAAATATTTTTCTGAAGTTGAGTTGAGCCTGGTGAGCCATTTGCAATGGGCATATGGAATCAGTTATCTCCTTGAAAAACAGATGTTGTATGGGAAGTGTTGAGTCACTATATTGTATACTTAAAACTAATATAACACGTATGTTAAATAAATGGAATTTAAACAAAAACTTAAAAAAGAAAATAGGTAAAACAAAATACTTTAGAAAACCCCGTGTCTTAAAATCCATCTCAATATTCTTAGAAAAGGTGGTAGTTATATTTATAGCTTTCTGATTAGAAGAACAATCTCTTCTTAGGTGTTCACATATCCAGGATAAAACATAGTGCTTTAGTTTTACAAGTGTTTACATTCTGTTCTCTAATAGTATAAGAGAAAATAACAATATACAAGAAATTTAAATACACTTTATTAATATTTGCATATGTATTTTCTATTTTATATGGAGATTATGAAAGCAATTCCATTTCATACAATAAAGGTTATAAGGGGATTATTTTTAAGATTTTAAACTATCTAGAAATTCATACTATTTCATTATGTTTGTAATTGAGATCTTGTTCCAAAAGAATTAAAATGACACCAGCTGTGCATTTGTTAATCAATCACCATCAAATCAAATGTATCACCATCAAATGGTAATGTATGTCTGTCACAGGAGCTTTGAATGAGCTTGACCCACGTTTGTATTACAAGAGTATGAGATGTTACAGCTTGTAAAGGTTCTCATTAAATAGTGTGAAAAATACAAATGCAAATAATAAAGTCTAAGGTTTTAATAATTATTATCAAAGGAATACTGTATCAGAATCCTGATTCAAATTCATTTTAGAATGGCAGACTCTAATCAGCATGGAAGGAATTATAAAAACAACATATACTGAAAATCATTAAGCTTCAGTAAAGACACTGTAATACTAATTCTATTTACCTGTAAGTTTTTATCCCTGTTTACTCTCTTTGATGTAATGTTCAATGTGGATAAATAGAAAATGAAAGGGCTTTAATATTTAGAAAACCAAGTTTCTAGTCCTAGATTTGCCAATGGCTAATTTTGTGATGCAAGACAGCTTCACATTCTCCAAGCTTCATATTAGTCATCAGCACTTCCTAAGTTTATTCTGATTTGAGATAATATATGTAATTAAATTTTAACAAGAAAGTGCTGTAAGATCCTATATCACCATTCAGTTTTCATACTATATACTGATTGTTTCTTATTGTAAACTATTATAAACACTTTATAGATTATTTAGTAAAGTACAGAAAGACATTTATACCTAACTTTAAAAATTTTCAATGGTGGGGCACGTGGGTGGCTCAGTACCTTAAGCGTCTGCCATTAACTCAGGTCATGATCTCAGGGTCTTGGGATCAAGCCCCACATTGACTACCTGCTCAGAGGGGAACCTGTTTCTCCCTTTCCCCCTGCTCATGCTCTCTCTCTCTCAAATAAATAAATAAATAAAATCTTAAAAAAATCAAATCAAATAAATAAAACCAAAAACTATTAAAAATTATCAATGGAAATAATAAAATTAATCATCTCTCCATTTTCTCTCTTTCTTCCATATATAATGAAACATACTGCATGCATTTATATTCCAATATCCCAAGTGCCTATAATAATAATCATGTAATTTAGGTTATGTCTATTATTACATGACTATCTTTCTATAATATATGCCTTCATATATAGCAATTATTTTGACTTGTCCATTGCTTTTTTTTATAATAATATTAGCAATTCAATAGAGACATTATAAACTTCGCATCAGTTTTTGTGGTAGATTCTAAAATGGTCCTTAATGATCCCCACCTCTTGGTATTCATGCCCTTTTGTTCTTCCCACTCCTTGAATGAGGGCTGGCCTTAGTGACTGACTTCTTACTAACAGAATACAGCAAAGGTGAAGGAAGTCATATCTTTGGTTAAGTCATAAAGACTGCGAAATCCATCAAGTTATCAGACCTCACCTGTTATCACGACAGCTTTCACACTTTGATGAAGCAGGCTGCCATGCTTGAAAAGCCACATGGCAAGGAACTGAGGGTAAGTTAACTCCTGCCAACAGGCAATAAGGAACTGAGGCCCTCAGTCTAACACCTCATGAGAAACTAAATTCTGCCAGCAATCATGTAACTTTAGAAATAGGTTGTGTCCATGTGAGTATTGAGATGATGAGAGCCCAATTGATATCTTGAATGCAGTTCATGAGAGTTAAAGTCTAATCTCCCTCTAAAACATGCCAAATTTCTTGACCCACAGGAAGAACAAAAAATTAATGTATGTTGTTTTAAGTCACTAAGTTTTGGGGCTATTCATTTCACAATAATAGATAACTACTGTAGTTTTTATACTCCAACTTTGTTTTATTATATTATTTCTATGGTGACTTATTAATAATGTTTCTACATAGTCTTATGTGACTGAGATTTCCCAGGTGACTATCATTGATTACTCATTAATATCTCATTCAAAAAGAATGCATAAGTTTATTCTGATTTGAGATAATATCTGTAAGTAAATGTTAACAAGAAAGTGCTATAAATCCTATATCACTATTCAGTTTCATACTATATATTGACTGTTTCTTATTGTAAACTATTATAAACACTTTGTAGATTATTTAGTAAAAGTACAGAAATCCATTTATACCTAACTTTAAAAATTATAGATGGTGGGGCACCTGGGTGTCTCAGTAGATATGGACCCGCAACTCTATGGTCAAAAAATGGGCAGAAGACATGAACAGACACTTCTCCAAAGAAGACATACAAATGATTAACAGACACATGAAAAAATGTTCATCATCATTAGCCATCAGGGAGATTCAAATCAAAACCACATCGAGATACCACCTTACACCAGATACACCTTACACCACCTTATACCTTATGCCAAAATCAACAAGACAGTAACAACAAGCCTTGGAGAGGATGTGGAGAAAGGGGAACCCTCTCATGTTGTTCGTGGGAATGCAAGTTGGTGAAGACACTTTAGAAAACAGTGTGGAGATTCCTTAAGAAATTAAAAATAGAGCTATCCTATGACCCTGCAATTACACTACTGGGTATTTACCCCAAAGATACAGATGTAGTGAAAAGAAGGGTCATCTGCACCCCAATGTTCATAGCAGCAATGACCATAGTCGCCAAACTGTGAAAAGAACCAAGATGCCCTTCAGCAGACGAATGGATAAAGAAGATATGGTCCATATATACAATGGAGTATCATGCCTCCATCAGAAAGGATAAATACCCAACTTTTATATCAACATGGATGGGATTGGAAGAGATTATGCTAAATTAAATAAGTCAAGCAGAGAGAGTCAATTATCATTTCACTTACTTGTGGAGCATAAGGAATAACACAGAAGACACTGGGAGATGGAGAGAAGTGAATTGGGGGAAATTGGAGGGGGAGACAAACCATGAGAGACTGTGGACTCTGAGAAACAAACTGAGGGTTTTGGAGGGGAGGGGGGTGAGGGGTTGGGTGAGCCTGGTGGTGGTTATTAAGGAGGGCACGTACTACAATGGAGCACTGGGTATGGTGCATAAACAATGAATTTTGGATTACTGAAAAAAATAAAATTAAATTTAAAAAAAAGAATATTAATTATTTTGAGAGCCCTTGAAAATCTTAATCCATTTTTCACTTGACTACATATATATAAACTTTTTTTTTACTATTACAGAGATCTCAGTTTTCAATATAAGCCTCAAAATAGATTCTCTACCATTATTTCCTCTTATTTGTTATGAATGTCTAATTTCTTTTTTTTTTTTTAAGAACATTTTTTTTAAATTTATTTATTTGATGGACAGATCACAAGTAGGCGGAGAGGCAGGCAGAGAGAGGGGAGGAAGCAGGCTCCCTGCTGAGCAGAGAGCCCCATGCAAGCCTGGATCCCAGGACTCTGGGATCATGACCTGAGCCGAAGGCAGATACCTGAACCCACTGAGCCACCCAGGCACCCCATGAATGTCTAATTTCTAATAATTAATGTATTTCTAATTCTGTATGATATAAACTATTTTTATTTACTTTTCCACAAAATGGGGTCAGAAAATAAATGGGTATACCTTCCTTAAAATCCTAAATAGTTATTACAGGTTTGTCACAAATTTAGTGTTCAGCTTTCTGCAGCCAAATCAAAAAATATGTGGAACAAACTTCAGAGTCATGTTTAATCTTTAAGACAGTAACATACTGGAATCAGTATGATCTCATCATTTAGGAGGATTATCTGCTAACCTCCATTACAGTCTGAACTCTTTTATATCGGCAATTTATAGAATGGTTCCCTTTATCTATAAAAATAGTTGTTGAATATGTGGCTTGCCTTTTTGAATTTCAGATTCACATCTTTCTTTTGCTTAGAAAAGTTAGTTTATATTATATATTAGTTTCATTCACAGTTTTGTCCATTGGATTTTCATCTTTTATCTAAAAATTTCTTATATAAAATTTGGATGTTTGGATCTCTGCACACTGTTATTTCTCATTTTTTATTCACTTCCTCATTTTCTTAGTTCTGATGGAATGTACCAAGTTAGACTTTTCCTTTACCAAACTTGTTTCTATAATGTTTAATGTATGATCAAAGTCACTGATGTAGTTCTATTTCAGCAATTATGATTTTATCCCTCTATATTTTTTCCCTGACAGAAAATTGTTGCCTCTTAGCTTTAAGTTTATGGGCGTAATACAATCTTAAGTTTTATTCTAACATAAACTAGAAATTAGTGCAAATCTATGCAGAAAGTAGTTTCTTTCATTCAAGATGAGCTCTGACTTTTAAATTATATTTTCATAAAGCTGGTAATAGTTCATTGATTGCTATTTTTTTCATGGTACTCTGTTTTTGCCTTTTAGCCACTTAAAAGTAAAAACACATGTGTATCTGAGATGTGTTTTGTCAGGCATTGTAGGCAATGTAAAAAACCCATTATGTCCAAATAAAAAAGGACAGATCGAGTTCAAACAGGTCAAAAATTCATATAACCAGTGCATTGATTCTAAATATTTCAATGACATGGAAGGAGTTGGGCTAGGATTAGGGTAGTTGTTTGAAGGACAGAACTTTAGTCAATCTCTACGGGATACTTCATCTTTAGGTATGTATTTTTCCTTTCTTATTTGGTGGTATCCCACATACTAGAAACAAGTCTAGCAAACAAGCTCTACTCCCTTTTGTGTTAAACTTGTCCAGGAACAACCCACCCACCCCAAAAGTGCCTATAACTCTGGGAGGAAGTCCAGACTAATGTTTATATAAAAGTTTATAAGATCTGCTTCTCCCTAGGAGGAGCTCTATTTCCATCCCAGGATGCGTAAAACTGGAAAGAGCACTGCTCCCTCCCTAACAACAAGAAAAAAGTAGCTTGAAACATGGAGCCTAGTGAGGGAAGACAAGATGTAGGCATTGGCACATGTGTGACAGAGTAAAAAAGAGATTCTGGGTGACATACCAGCAGCTAAATTTAACAAATTTCTGAAGTCTAAGTGCATATCTAATCTGAGAATACGGAAACCATAGGAGCCACAGACCATAAGGAAGGTTCATAATCACTCCTAATGCTCTTCTCCACCAAACTCATTAGCTATTCATAAGAAATGTTGGACACAGGGTGGGAGAAGAGAGAAAGCTCCTGGTGGTGATGAAGTCCTGGAGAAAGTGGGTGGTCCTAAAACTCTTTCCCAGACAATGAGACCTTAAGCAGGTGAGGAAAGGGCAGCTTTATTCTCTCTCCCCAGGGACATAGACAGAAGCGCATCGTGGCTTAGAAAAGGGCATGAAGCTGTCTTGGGCCCAGACCAAAAGGTTGTAGGAAAGCAGGAAAGTCTCTCTATGATAAAATTCCTCAAAGATTCAAAGCACTGTTTGATCATGGGCAGAGTCACTGAAAAAGTCATCTTAAGATGCAGAGACAGAAACAGGCTAGGACTGATGTTGCACCAGGATAAGAGAGAACATGCCCCCCACTTCGCCTCATCCAGCATGCATGTGTGTACACGCGCACACACACACACACACACACACACACACACACCAGCACTAATTAATGAGCAATAGAGTCACTTAATGAGGGAGGGGAGAGAGTATGAGAAGAGATCACATCTGAATGATAGGCACACAGAGTAGATGCAAAGTTGAGGGTGAAGCCGGAGAATTGAGAGACTATGTAACAAGGAAGCTTAATAATCTGACTTAAAAATGTTAAAGGTAAGCACGCTTGGATCTTTGTAAAAGTTAAGTGAAGGACAACATTTCAGGCATTCCTATTACTACTAAATGTAAAATATAATTATGAAATATGATAAATCACATAGTAATGAAATGTTAAATCCTACAAGTTGGAATCAAGATTACATAAATTTTTCTTAAAGTGGAAATCTCAGGTTTTTATGGTCTACAAGTAGAATTGTAGGGATCTCATGCTTGTGGAATATAAAACCTGACAACAAATGATGGTGTATTTAATAGAAATTAGCCATTTACATTCCATTAATATTCAGTGAAAGAAAAAGACATGCCAACTCTTCCATAGTAAATGTTAACAATTATTTTTTTCATAAAATGACAGTGAAAATATAAAGCGTAAGTTATAGATTTGACCACATCTGGTTCACTCTGAATTAAAAATGTCACTGTATAGATTATATCATACAGTGATCAGTGACTACATATGGTTCATAGATTCCTTCTCACACAGGGTTAGATGACTCTTTTTCATTTGAAAACTAGGCTAAGATTAACTTTAGTGGAACAATTAATGTTAAACATAAATGCAAATCTTGTTAAGAAAGGAACCTAGCCCAAATACCTAAAATTAGCAATTCATTTGCTGTTTTTATTTAAATAACTACTGAGTTTCTTTTTTAAAATGTGAAGTAATTTTGTCATGAATTTCACTTAAATTCTAATGGTCCTACCTATGTTAAGCATCTGTTAAAAAGTCCGATACTAATTCTGAGTATATTTTATATCTTCGGGCAAGAAGGCTAGCTGCTTTTGCATAATGATAATAGTGTTTAAAGATACATTATAAAATCCTGTAGAATAATCCTGCCGCAAATCCCATTTTATTTTTCTAACACATTCAGTGGAAAATAACAACAAAGCAAGAATGCAAACCCAGTCATCTAAGCAATTGTTTCTTTGGAATATTCCGTTGTTTTATTTTATCTTTTCCTGAGGGAAAGGATAGTTTATATAAGTGTGGCTAGAAAATCTTTGGTTTACCTTAATATTTCCCCATAGTACTGTGAAATAAAGTAGATAAGAATAAAATGACTTTTCTAGTGCATAGTAGTTTGCTGTGCTATTTCTTTGGATCACTATTTTCAGCATTATGGGGAAAGTTATATTTTAGCTTGACATATGAGATACTAATGGATCATTTAACATTAACAATGTCTGGTATAGTTGTCTTAAAAATCAATCAATTTTGTATATCAAGAGAACTTCTAATCAAGGAACTTAGAAATAGGAGATATAAGTTCTATTTCATTCAACCTACTATTTATGCAATACTGGACGTGCAATATAACCTCTTGCAAGTCTTTATATCTTCATTTCAAGGTAAAGTTAATAGAATAGATAATGTTAGTAGTGATGAATAATTTTTATAATACATTTTTTTTAAAGGTCTTATTTATTTCATTGACAGAGAGAATGAGACCACAAGTAGGCAGAGCAGCAGGCAGAGAGAGAGGGAGAAGCAGGCTCCCCGCTGAGCAGAGAGCCTAATGCAGGGCTCCATCCGAGGATCTTGGGATCATGACCTGAGCCAAAGGCAGATGCTTAAGGACTGAGTCACCCAGACACCCCCTGGAGGGTACATTTGAGTAAAGAGGAAATCAGTTTGGAGAAGGCACTAGAAGAAACATCAAGGACTAAAACTGAAGCTCTAGCCTTTTTTCTTTTCTTCCTGCCTTCATCTGAAAAATATGACACCTAATTCACTTCCCTTGATAATCTAAATGCAGAATGTGTAATCAGTGAAATTTCTACTAACATTGACCACTGCTACTTGGGATATACTTATCAGGGTTTAGATTTTATGAAGTAGGTGAAGTCTCACCAGTAATCAGAATATGATATATAATCATATATTTACAGAGTGGTATGAAAGTAAGTGTAAATATGTCTTTCCTGGGAGTGTTTGCATTTTATGTCTTATAACTTTTTAAAGAATGAAAAGATCGTTGCTCAATTAAAAACATTGGACATGAGTGCACAGAATGGAGAGGATTTAGTGAGCTAAGAGAAAATCTCAGAGATTGTAAATTTATGCTATGCAAGCTGTCTGTGCTCTACCTATGCCAATCACATTTATTTTCATTGGCACATTTGTTGAATTCAGGTTAAAACATTTTCTATAACTGTTTAAAACAACATCAGTCAGAATTCTATATAAATTATTTATCACCCTTCCCCCACCCATCACCCAAGAAGAACTCGCCTGAATTTTGTGTAACATCTTCCATTTGAAAGGACATTTACAGAAAAATATGTACATGCCATAAATTTCAGCAAACACCAAGAAACAATCTGCCTTCATAATTTAGTGTGCAGGCTAAGTAAAAAACAGAACCTCTGGAGAATTATTGTTCCCTGCAGTCATAATGTGCCTTGTTTCACTGCTCATAAAACAATATGAAAAGTGGCACTGTGATGGATTCAGTAGTTATACCATATGCCAGGATCTTTTCATGAAAATATCTTTCCTTAAATATTTAACAAAACAGGTAGCTCATCATGAGCTGATGTATATGCAAGTCTAAAACATTTCCCGAACACTTGAAAAGGCCCTAAAGGATCATAAGAGGAGAGTAAGTTGTCAGAATTATTCCAATAATTGAATGCTCACAAAGTTAGATGGTGCCTCTTGTAGGTTCCTAGTGCCTGATTCATAATCACATAAACACACCCTATAAAGGATATATGCCCACAATTTTATTTGATCTGGATCCTGACATGTCATCTGTGCCAAATATTCTAGGGTGCCTTAACTGCCTAACATTTAGGAGAAGACACCACTCTGGAATAACAAAAACATTTTCTTACTAATACGATATTTGAAAAAGAGAGATCCCTGTTTCCAGAACTATTACAATGGTTAAGAAGACAATGATAAGGCACTGCATACACCATAAACAGTAAAATGGATATTTACTAAAAACAAATTAATTTTTCTGTGCTGGAGAAACATAGACATGCTATCTCAGGTGTGTAAGGCTCTTGGTCATTTTTTCATGAGATGATCATGGAAATGTTAAGTTCAGTCAAGAAGAAAACTTAAACTGCAACTTGGAGAACATAGCATCACAAAACTTGGGCTGGTCGATTCCTAAGAGATAATTAATGACACAACAGAAAGAATGGCATATTTCTAAACTATTTCTACCCTGTTTTATCAGGATAAATAGAGCATATTTGCTACTTTACAATAACTTTAATGGACATTGAGGAAACTGTTTTTGTCTATAACACAACTCCAAAAACCAAAATGAGAAAGGAAAAGATGTAATAGATGTCCTGTCAATCACTTTGGGTATAGAAAGGACTGCTGAGTCACTCTTAGGGAAACAATGACTCTATCTTGTACATGAAGTTTGTCAATGAACTTTAGATTGCTTGTCCCTTCTAAGATATAGGAGGGGATCCTTCATTGTTCAGGGTTTTAAAATTTTGGGGGGAAAAAAAAACCTCCCTTCTAATAACCTGAGATTATAAATTAATACATTCCTGAGCAAAAATTAAATTGGCCTTTGTTGAAAAATGACTATGACTGATGTTTGTCCGTTGTCCCTTAATATTTGTCTGGCTCTTCATGAAAAAAAAAATCATTTATGGCTTATCAAGAAGTGAATATCTAAACTGGACTACTTTTTATACACTATACACAAAAAATAAAGACAAAATGGATTAAAGATCTAAATGTGAGACCATAAAACTAAATGTGAAACCATAAAGCTCCTATAAGAAAACAAAGGCAATAGTCTCTTGGATATCAGTCTTAGCTGTATAGTTACGGATATGTCTCCACAAGTAAGAGGAACAAAAACAAAATAAACTACTGGGACCATACGAGAATAAAAAACTTTTGCACAGAAAAAAAAAAAAAAATCATCAACAAAACCAAAAGGCTACCTACTGGGTGGGAGAAGATATTTGTAAATGATTCATATGATAAGAAGTTAATACCCAAAATATATGAAGAACTTACATGGAATTTACACAATGCAATACCAAAAGTAATAATAATAATAATCTGATTAAAATGGGCAGGGAACCTGAACTAACATTTTTCCAAAGAAGACATATAGACAGCCAACAGACAAATGAAAAGATGCTCAGTATCAGTCATCAGGGAAATACAACTCAAAACCATGATATCCCTTCACACTAGTCAGAATGTCTAAAATAAAAAAGACAAGAAAAAGAAGTGTTAGATGTTGAGAAAGGGAAATCCTTATACACTTTTGGTGGGAATGCACATGGGTGCAGCCACTGTGAAAAATATGCAGGTTCCTCAAAAAATTAAAAATAGAAATATCACATAATCCAGTAATTCTACTACTATTGGGTATTTGTCCAGAGAAAATGAAAATGCTAATTCAAAAAGATGTAGGGACCCCTATGTTTGTTGAATCATTATTTATAATAGCCAAGATATGAAAGCAGCCCAAGTGTCCATGGATAGATGAATAAAGATGTGGCATCTATACAATGAAATACTGCTGTCCTAAAAACGAGATCATGCTATTTGTGACATGGATGGACCTAGAAGATATAATGCTAAGTGAAATAAGTCAGAGAGAAAAAATATATATATACCATGTGATTTTACTTTTATGTAGAATCTAAGAAAAAAAACAATCAAACAAACAAATAAATTCATAAATAAAGAGAACTGGTGGTTGCCAGAGGGGAAGGAGGTAGGGGAACAGGTAAAATAGGTGAAGAAAATTAAGAGACATAAAATTCCAGTTATTTTTTTTTAAAGTGACTCTCTTATCTCTAGCCAACAAGCCTTTTAAATAGTGTCTTAGTCATTTACAGATAATTAAAAGCATCTCTTCATATCACAGTATTATAGTCCTTTAGGTATTGTTCCTGCAATTATACATTATTTGAACTAAACTAATCCTGATATTTTAAAGTTTAACGATTTTTTTTTAAATTCAAATGAGCCTACAGTTTAGAAAGATTCTACATTCATTTAATTCTGATATGATCATGATTTCCTGTTCATGGATTTGGGAAATTCCTTCTTTAAGATTACTCTTTTTACTGAAGTTTCTTATGGACCTACTAAGAAATCATTAAATATTTTTATTTTTCTAATATGAATAAGAAGTCCTAATGAGCATAATAACTTAATCTAGATGAACCTCAGGAAAATATAATAAATAGGTCTAATTATGTGGGTAGTCCTGTGCCACTGTGTATAATATGCAATCTAAGTTACTGAGTTTGGCTTGATTTGCTCTTTGATGCCATTTTAATCCCAGTACATGAGACATATGTTTTAGTTATACAAACGGTTGTTATAGTAACATGACTTCCAGATCTTATGGAAGTCACTTACTTCTCTTTAGAATATTAATTTGTTTCTTGGTCTATTGAGATTGATCATGATGAAAACATTAAGGATTATTAACAGCTACAAATAATATATCTGTTTCTCCTAATAAATTTACTGTAAGCAAGTGGTCAATTATTATAATAACTGAAATAAATTATGAGATAAACTATTTACTGGTGCCCTAAAAGCTGAGAGGCTAATGCAAGAGTAAGAGGAGTGAGATTTATGATATACATATTTGGGTTGGCAATAAGTATATCATGATAATTTATGAGATGATTGCTAATTAAAAGCATGGTTATTATTTCTGATGTCCTTTTGCATTTGGGTACTTCAGAGGGTTGATTTAGGAGATTGTAAAACAAATACTTCACTTTACTTTCCTTTTCCTTCACTTTAACATTTTGACATTAATTGTACTAATCCAGAAATTTTTTTTTAAAATCTAAGTAATTTTCTAAGTATTTTTCCAAAACATATTACTTATTAAATCAAAAATTCTAGTGTTATTTAAAGTAACATTGTGAGGACTGATAAATTTTGTTTTTAGAATATAAAAGCCTTCATGAATTTTTCCCATACACGCATTTATTTAATTTAGACCAAATTATACTTAAAACTGTATTATTAGAAAGTCATATTTGTTGACTTTCATTTGATTCCTCCATTAATAGAGCAAAGAACTGTAAATTAACATAAGTGCTGTATTAGTGTCTCATCTCTATCACTAGCAACATTTGGAGCCTTGAGCATGTCACCTATCATCTCTTACTCATTTCCATTTATAAATTATACTGGAATAATTCTAAGTGTCCTACATATTTTTAAGGAAAAAAATACTCTCCAGGGTTCTTCCTATGATGTTGGCAGGAACAGAATGAGTGTGAGAGATTGCTAAATTTCAAAATGTGTGGAAGAGAACAGATTTACCCTCCCTCCTGAAATAACTAATAACTACAAAATATAACTGTATGCAGATGTGGGACATTAGGCAGTAAAGGACAGTAATCTGACAAGAGGAGAAACAATCAAGCACAATCAATCATAATCAAGCACAAACAATCAAATGGCGGAGCACTATGATTCCCACTCTTCACTGTCTATTTAGTCTTCAACTGTCACAAAAGGACAGGGAAACCTGGAGGGAACTTGGCAATGTCCTTGAGCTGAGGAAATGGAGTTGGCGGTCTGGGAAGGCCCAGCTGGTTGGAGTTTGCATGGGATGATACCCAGGAAGGGAGAGCTGCACAGAGATCTGCAATCCTCAGATGAAGAGCCATTTGTGCATGCATGTGAAGAAATTATACCAGGTCAGGGAGAGAAACCCATGAAAGAAGAGAGCACAATCCCAACTTTCACAAAGGCTAGTAATCCCACTGGTGATCCCACTAGTAAAAAAGGAGAAAATCTTCATAATTTACAGAGCATCAAGTATTCAGAATGTTATTGCCTCAGTAGGTAGGAAAATGAAGCCCTGACCAAGGTGCTCTGGTCCTGCCTAACAACATTTACTTGCAAGCCTCTGAGAGTCATATCATTTCCAAGTAACTTACCATGCCCCTGTTAAGCTTAAAAATATTTAAAATAATACAAAATTATTCCACACAAACAAGGTAAAATTCATGATACCTGTCATTCAACAACAAAAATAAGGCACTAGAAGGAGCAGAAAAATATTACCTCTAATGGGGAGAAAAAAAATAATCAATAGAAACAGACACAGAAAGGAATCAGCTAATAGAATTAGTAGGCAAGAACATTAAGAATTCTAAAAGAAAATTTAAATGTTCTAAAACATTGAAAGGATTCCATATGTTGAAGAAATCATAAGAACACTTGATCGTGTTAAATAGAAACATGGAAGATATAAAAATGACTGAAATCAAACTTTTGATGATGAAAAGTATCAAAAAAGGTCTACCACAAAAATGAACAAAAACTCATTCTCTGACAAAAGTGCTACCCTGATAACAAAGCCAGAGAAACAAATCTCAAGAAAATTAAAATACCAATCTCTCATGAACATAAATACAAAATTATCAGTAAAATACTAGCAAACTAAATCCAGTAAAACATAAATAAGAATATATACTATGTTCAATTGACTGGAATTAAAAACAAGTTAATCAGGGTCAGAGACTATAACATCAATATTGTTATTGTATTTCTCCATAATAGTAATAAACAATATGAAATAAAATTTTAAAAAATAATTTCATTAATGATAAAACCAAAAAGAACAAACAAGGGGGAATATATTTAACAAAAGACATGAAATCATTTACAATAGAAACTACAAAATACTGCTAAGATAGATTTTCGAGAAAACCTAAGTAACTGAAGCCACATTGAGTTTCTGTGGGTTAGAGGATAGATTTCAGTAAAGATACATGATATACAAAAAGCATATAATGTCCAACAACATTAGTCATTAGGAAAATGTAAATCACAACTAAAATGAAATGTTACATGACACCCATGAGAATGACTACTATAAAAAGAAAGAAAGGCAATAAAAATTGTCAGTGAGAATGTGGACAAATTAGAACCCTCATATATTGCTGTTAGATATGTAAAATGTTTTAGCTACTTCAGAAAATGAATTGGCAGTTTTAAAATGTTTAAAAATATATTTATCATTATATATATATATGTATGTGTGTGTGTGTGTGTATATATATATGTGTGTGTGTGTGTATATATATATATATATATAAAATATTATCATATGGCCAAGCAAGTCCACATTTAGGTATTTTTTCAAAAAATATGAAAACAAATATCCACATAAATAGTTGTGTGTGAATGTTTGCAGCAAAATTATTCATAGTAGACAAAATGTAGAAATAATCCAGTTTTATTTTTTAAGATTTTATTTATTTATGAGAGAGAAAGAGCACAGAAGGAGAGGGACATGCAGACCCCCGCTCAGCAGGGAGCATGATCGGGGCTGGATCCCAGAACTCTGGGATCTTGACCGGAGCCAAAGGCAGACACTTAACCAACTGAGCCACCCAACTGGATTACTCCTCAATCCAATGTTTTTAAACTGATAAATAGATAAAATATGATATATTTATACAATGGAATATGAGTAAGCAATACAAGAGAAGCACAGTATGTATATCTTTTTCTTTTTTTTGAATTCTTACATGCCGGTGAGTTAACATATAGTATAATGTTGGTTTCAGGAGTAGAATTTAGTGATTCATCACTTACATATGATACCCAGGACTCAACACAAGTGCTTTCCTTAATATACATCATCCATTTAGTCCATCCCCCTCTATCATCCCTGTTTGTTCTCTATAGTTATGACTTTTTATGTTTTAGCAGCAAATGTATCTTAAGACCTTCAGTGTACCTCCAGCCACTGCTTAATCATTCTGTCTAACCATCAGGTCATCACAATGTTGTTGCAATAATGAATTTATGTGATTTTTATGGAATATCCAAGAGTCTAGCTCTCTGGATTATATGAGGACACAGGAAAAGACAGTTAACACATTCCCAAGGCAAAACTGTAAATTAATATTATCATCCTTCCTAGGTGAATAAGAACTATTTCTGATCCTTTGTTTTAATTGGAATGGAAAATGACATATCTGCTGAATCAATGTCAAACTCCAAAGTTAATCAATGGCCTTAATAATCAGCTCTAGCAAAGAGACCACATTTGCACATCAGCTGTGAGTGGAGCAACTATATACATAAATTTATGGTAAGCTACCATAATTCTCCAGAATCCAACTTGTTTACTGCTAAGTGGCACCCATCAGCCCAACCCCATTGGCTATACAATACTGTTTTTATTTATTAACTTGTAGTGGTGCATGATATTTTCAGATTTTCTATTGTCCTTTTTTACTATGATAACTCATAATAAAGGCCAGTGTGGAGCCTCCTTCACATGCCAAAAATATTAGTTCAAATTATCCACTCATAGAATAGAGACTGCTGGATAAGCTTGCAGAAACTGTGAACCCACTGTGAGCCAAATGTTAGCCAGGATCCTATTTATTACTTCACCTCTACAAGCCCCTACTTTAACACTTAGACCAAGATTCTTTGGGTTTCAGTGTTAATTTAGTAGTGCCAGAAATGCTTGGGCCCTAGAAATAACCCTTTTCACCATTAGCTAATCTCAATAAATAGTTGTAAGTTCCTTCAGAGAAACTCTGGGAATCATCTTGGTATATATTCACCACAGTGTTGCAGGAGGCTTTCTCCTAGGGACTTGACCAGCATTTTAGGCAGTGGATTCTGAATCCAAAATTGGATCATATTTGAGAACTAGTAAGGGATTACTGGGAGGCAATTTCCCATGGATCTCCCATTTTTATACAGTCTTGTAAATAAAAGTACTCCTTGTTCTTTCTATTGGACTAAATTTTCAAGGGTATTTCTATAGAAAACAGCCTTTAAAGATAAAGGTATCTTATTCCTCCAAAGCAAAGGGTAGATCTGTTTGGTACCCATCATTTAAAAAAAAAAAAAATTAGATTTCCTAAACTCAGAGTTCCTTGTCATAACACACCTTGTGTGTATCACCTGGCTTTCTTGATGTTATCCTATGCAAATTGGGACTTGAATAACTCCCCCCCAAATTCTGATACTCTGGCTACAAATATGTGTGTGAGTAATAAATGTTCCTTCTTCATCTTTGACCCAAAGGTCTTGGGTCTTCTACCAGCTGCTACAGGACTGTGGAAGGCTAAGTTGTTAGCTTGCAACTAGGGTGAAATAAGTTACCCATCACAGTTCTTAAGATGTTAATCTAATTATTGGGACTACTACTCTGAGTCCCTTACTCTTCCATTATTCCTTCCTAAAATTTTTATTTATTTATTTATTTTGGTTATAGAAATTAAACAGAACCTTTGTTGGCTGTCTATCCAAGACACACAGCACACATCTGGAATGATTTGAAAATAAGAGGTAAGGCACAGATTTGATCTTAGTTCACCAATTTCTTCACTTGTAAATTAGGAAAATATTAGTTTCCTCCTCATAAAGGTCTTGTATGTTTTAAGTAATATACTATATGTAAGATACTGAGACCAGGATGTGGCATTTATGAAGGGCTCAATATACTATTATCATTACCTGTTTACTAATATAAAAATTGAAAGCAGTAAGTTATTTGAGAAAATTCTTTCAAACCAATCCTAACCAGCTCTAACTGTGGGATAATTAAAAGAACAAAATATTTCATGTCATGTATAAATTACTCGGCACATTAAGGTTGGTCAATAACTATTGATGTTCCCTTTCTTATATATGTACATGTTAAAAACTTAAAGAAGAACTTGACGCCCTATCTTTAGGGCAAAAACAAGATGACCTTCTTAAAGTTTCCAAGATTAAGTAAGATGTAACAATTTTTATTCTTATTATTTTGACTATCGTCAGAAAAAAGATTAATGAAAATTTTTATTAAAGTCCAACTGGCATATGATTTTATGGACAATGTATAAGAGCTATAATTCTGAGATTGAACATTATTTAGTATAACTAAATATCTTACCAACTTTACTAATACAAGTGTGACTAGGTGTATGTTTGACTTTGTAGGAAATTGACTTTAGTTTTAGTTCTGTCATCATTCAAAGGTAAACTGCATTCTTCATATATTAATATATTAGTGCTTCCATAAGAATAATGTATTAGATTTAAAAAGGGAGTAAAAAAAAGCAAATAGACATATTAAGACATAGTAAGACATTCAGTGCATTCTTCCATCTAAGTTTTTGTTCCTCAACATTATTGATTTTGGCCCGGAGATAAACCCAGTCACTGTGAGTGATAAACTATCACCAAGTCCCATTGACTTTTTTCTCTTTTTGCTGTAGTTTTTGTCAGGTCAATGAATTATCCTTGGCTTATACTTTGTTCTCTAAGGCATAAATCAAGATTTTAAAAAAAATGTTGGATCCTCACAAGTTTAGAGGGTTAAAGCCAAATATAGCCTAAAAATAATTATCTAAGCTTGTATATTTGATCTGCCTTGCTCTGAGTGATAGAATGCCAAAGTAATAGCTGTTTACTAATGATCAGAAGTGGTTTATTTTCATAAATTTTGAATTTGTCAGTGAACAGAAAGAAAAGGTTTGCTTTTGTTTTCTTTATGCACTTTAACTTATATCGTCATAACTACTGATACAATTTCTGTAGTTGCAATTAGTGATGATTAAACCACATAATCACAATGGTATCATTAGTAATCACAAACTTCTATTAAGTGCTTAGCTTTACAGATGCTATATTAAGTAGTGCATGTGTATCTGTCATCAATTTATTTATCTATCTTCATCATCATCTATTTATTCATCTACCTATCTAAAATCATTACATCTAAATCTAAGAAGTAGATAATACTATTCTCATTATTTCATAAAGATGAAAACCAAGGCATAAGAATTATGCTTAAGTGAGCTTGTTCAGGTTAACAAATCTAGTATGTGATGAGATAAAAATGAATCCACTTTATGATCTCTCTGATATGAGGAATTTGAGAGGCAGGGCGGGGGGTTATGGGGGGTGGGGAAGGGAAAAAAATGAAACAAGATGGGATTGGGAGGGAGACAAACCATAAGAGACTCTTAATCTCACAAAAGAAACTGAGGGTTGCTGGGGGGTAAGGGTTAGGGATACAGTGGCTGGGTTATGGACATTGGGGAGGGTATGTGCTATGGTGAGTGCTATGAAATGTGTAAGCCTGATGATTCACAGACCTGTACCCCTGGGGCAAATAATATATTATATGTTAATTAAAAAAAAGAATCCCGTTTAATGTAACAGCAGAGCCATATACAATGGTTATTAAACATTCTACTGAGAATTTTTAAAGTACTGATATTCAGGTTAGGCTCTCTCAGATTAGCATTCTAGTAAAAAAACACAAAGTTAAATATAAATATAAAATGATATATAAAATATACAAATAAATATAAAAACAAAATAGGAAGCAATTTTAACCCCAAACCAAGGGTATGTTATTTTGAGGCACTTAAATTGATACTTCTAAGAAACAGATACTGTGGTGACTTGAGAGTCACTGGAGAACAGGTATAGGACTTAACTGCGTGTAAGGCTACATTTTCACCCTTTCTCTCACCCAATAATTGCTTAAAGGACTGTAGTCCTTGTTTTCTTATTGGGTATCAGTTAGGAGCCATTCTTAGGCTCCATATGTCATTCTGATCCTTCCCACATGGTTTCCTTTATTTTCAAAGCCAAATATAGAGCATATAACTCATTCTCCTTCATATCAAATCCTCTCAGGGGCACCTGGCTGGCTCAGTAGGTACAGCGTGCAACTCTTGATTTCAGAGTTGTGGGTTCAAACCCCATGTTAGGTGTATAAATTACTTAGAAATAAAATCTTTAAGAAAAAAATCCTTTCACATTTCTAATTTCTTTAAGGGTTCACCTGATTAGTTCAGTCTCATCAATGATTCTCACACTCTCTCTCTCTCTCTTTCTCAGAATCAACTATTTCATATAACCATAACCTAACAGGAGTAATCATGGGTTATCATGAATATAATTTAATTTCCAAGTTTAGGCCTATACTCAAGGGAGTTATGGAGATTATATAGTGCTTATCACCAACAGGCACAAATATTAGAGACCAATTTAAAATTTGTGTCTACCATAAAATTAATTTTCTTGGTATTTAATCAATGTATAAATGTTATAAACAATGATTTATAGATCTGGTTATCAAAAACAATTAATAAAAATGTTATATTATAGGCAGTGGAATGTTAAAGTAATAAATAAGAAATGCTATTTTTATAGATATACGATTTATACAGAGCTTGTTAAAGTCTTAGGTAGAGGACAAGTTGAACATAAATAACACCACTCTCAGTAACTTATAAAAGTGTCTCAAATAAGTGTAATTTGCAGTTAAGGGTATTTGTGTATACATTTCATTTTCTCATTGGATGAGTACTTACAGATATTTAATTAACATTCAAGAGATGACCAGTTTGCTTAATAATTACCTGAGATTTAATTTTATAATTACATTATTATAATTTATACATTAAATCAAGAATGGTGAAATATTGCCTGTTTATTAAGCATGGAAGTAGGATAATGCCTTTGAGTCATTTAGTCATGTGAGTAGTACATAATATAAGTTTGTTTTATAAAAAACCTTTATCATCTGTTAAATTGAGAGGGAACCTGAAACGTGCAACCCTTGGCAATTACTTTAGGTAGGTCAGAAAAAATATCCAGAAAGGGAATGCCAAGCATTTTGCCCTGACTTTACCATTTACTGGTGATATGGCCCTGGGCAAGGTCCTGAAAGATTTCCTTTCGATTTTCTTTTTAAGGCATCCTAGGCTGATACTTATTGCTCCTTCCTACATGGTTCATCTTAAAAAAAAAAAAAAATGTACACATACACACACACAAGCCTTTCATATGGCTAACTGGCTAAAAACCATTTCTCCTACTTCCATGTTTAAAGATAAAGGCACCATGTAGGAAGGAGCAAACCCTTCTCATTCCCCTCAATCCTTCACCTCCAACCTCTACCATAAGAACATTTTGACTAAACCTCTTACCCCCATTTATCCTGTTCACTGCAAGAGGTCTTGGTCAGGATCACTCGACATCTCCCACTCTACTCCCCACACTGCTGTGGGTATTGCCCATTCTAATCTGATCTCTCAGGCCTTCTGAGTTTCTTACACACTACACATGGCTCTGAAACCCAAGGATTCAGCAGAACCCCCTCTTTCCTCAAACTCTTGCTGAATATTCTCATTGTCTTTCTTGCTCCAAATTAAAACTGGCTTTCCTTGTGGACACTGCTTCCCTTGTCTCCTGAAGTATTGGATTTATTTTCCCTCATACCTTTGGAAACATTAGATATTCAGTTGTGGTTGGTGTTCTTTCTCACTGTAGCTTCCAGATTTTGTCTCCACTTCCTTCCCTAAATTTCCCTAGATTTGAATTACATGTAGATTCTCCTTTAATATTCCCGATCATTATTTACTACTCACCTTTAACTCAATGTTTTCTTTTGTATACTTTGTTTCCTGCAAATTGTTTCTTTTTCCAACACAACTCCTATTTTGATTCTTGGTGTTCACATATTAGTGTTTAATAACATTCCATAGAACTTCTAAGAAAATCTTACATTAGAAATAGAGGATCTCTCTCTAGAAACTATTTGTAATAAAGCCAGTAAAACAATTTGGGGGGTTTCCCAGTACACATAAAAGTTATTTTTACACCACAGTGTAGGCTACTAAGTGTCCAATAGCATTATGTCTACAAAAAGAATGCCCATACCTAAATTTAAAAATACTTTATTGCTAAAAATGCTATCCTCTGAGCTTTCAGTGAATCAGAGTATTTTAGCTTGTGGAGGGTCTTGCTTCATCGTTGTGGCTGCTGACTAATCAGGGTGGTGGTTGCTGAAGGTTGGGGTGTCTGTGGCAATTTCTTAAAATAAGACAGTAATAAAGTTTGTTGCATCCCTTGAGTCTTTCACAAATGACTTCTCTGAAGCACGTGATGCTGTTTGATAGTATTTTACTCACAGTAGAACTTCTTTCAAAATTATGGTCAATCCTCTAATACCCTGCTACTGCTTTATAAACTAATTATGTAATATTTTAGATCCTTTGTTATCATTTCAACAACCTTCATAGCGTCTTCTCCTGGAGCAGATTCCTTCTCAAGAAGACACTTTCTTTACTCATCTGTAAGAAGCCAATTCAACTGTTCCAGCTTTATCATGAGAATATAGCAATGCCATCACATCTTCAGGCTCCACTTCTAATTCTAGTTCTCCTGCTCTTCCCACCACAAATGCAGTTACTTCCTCCACTGAAGTCGTGAATCCCTCAAAGTCATGCATGAGGGTGGTAAGCAACTCAACCAATCTTCTGTTGATAATATTTTGGCCTCTTTCCATGAATCATGAATGTTCTTAATGGTATCTAGATCTAGAACTTTCTTTCCTGAAAGTTTTCAATTTGCTTTGTTCAGATCCATCACAGGAAATCACTATCTGGGCAGTTATAGGCTTATGAAATGCATTTATTTCCTCAATCATAAGAACTGAAAGTTGAAATTACTCCTTGACCCATAGGCTGCTGTTAGCCAGCCTGGAAACAACGTTTAGCTCACTATATGTCTCCATGAGAGCTCTTGGGTGACCAGGCACATCTTCAAGGAGCAGTCATATGTAGAAAGGAATCTTTTTCTTTTTTTCTCTCTCTCATTTTTTTCCCCCCGAGCAGCAGTTCTCAATAGTGGGCTTAAGATATTGAGTAAACCACTTTGGGCACAGATGTGCTGTCAACCAGTCTTTGTTGTTCCATTTCTGAAGCACAGGCAGAATGAATTGAGCTTATTTCTTAAGGGCCTTTGTATCTTCAGAATGGTAAATAAGCAGTGGCTTCAACTTAAAGTCACCAGCTGCATTAGCCCCTAACAAGAGTGTTAGCCTGTCCTTTGAAGCAAGGCACTAACTTCTTTTTCTAATATTAAGGCTATTTCATCTACGTTGAACTGTTGTTTGGATTAGCTAGATCTGGATAACTTGTTGCTTCATCTTATATGTTTACGTTATGCACATGGCTTGTTTCCTGAAACCTCATGAACCAACCTGAGCTTCCATTTTTTCACCTGCAGCTTCCTCACCCTCTCTCAGCCTTCACAGAATTGGAAAGAGTTAGGGCCTCGCTCCAGATTAGACTTTAAGGGAATGTTGTGGTTGAACTGATCTTTTATCCAAATGACAAAGGCTTTCTCTAGATCAGGAATAAGAGTGTTTTGCTTTCTTCATAATCTATAGGTTTACTGGAGTAGCATTTTTTATTTCCTTCAGAAAATTTTCCTTTGCATTCACAATCTGGTAGCTGGCACAAGGGGCCTCGCTTTTAGCCTATCTCAGTTTTTTGACATGCCCTCTTTACTAAAGCTTAATCATTTCTCGCTTTTGATTTTAAAGTAAGAGATGTGTGACCCTTGATTTCATCTGAACACTTAGAGACAACTGTTAAAGTATCACATGGCTTAATTTCAGTACTGCTGTGTCTCAGGGAAGAGGGAGGCTTAAGGGCTAGGTGGGGAGAGAAACGGGAACCAGCAGTGGGTGGAATGGTCAGAACACACACATTTATCAGTGAGGTTCAGTGTCTCACATGGGCACGGTTCGTGGTGCCCCTAAACAATTACAACAGTAATATAAAAGACCACTGATCACAGATTGCCCTTACAAATATAATAATGAAAAGGTGAAATATTATAAGAATTACTAAAATGTGACACTGAGATGCAAAGTGAGCAAATTCAATTCGAAAAATGGCATCAATAGATTTACTTGAGGCAGGGTTGCCACAGACTTTTATTTTTTAAAAAATAAAAACCAAAAATAGCATCTCTGAAGGTATAATCAAACAAGGTATGCTTATAATTGCAAAACCAGCCTCACTGACTTACATTGTCATCAAATTGTCAAAGTATTATGCAAAAACACTTCTAAGGATTTATGCTGAGAAGATAATTAAATATTAGAAGACATAGAGGATTATTATTGCAGGTGATTAGTAAATAGCTAAACACAGGCACAACAAAAATATTCCAACTCCAGTGGAACACTTAAATAAGTTATGGAGCAACAAATGTTAGAAAGGTATGATAAAATTTCAGAGCATGAACAAAGGAACCAATTACTAGTTATACTAGTTAGACTAGAATGACTTTGAGCAGGTTATTTGTGATTCAGTTTCCATAGTTGTAAGTGAACCAAATTATAATAATCCTTCCTTTATAGGAGAGTTCTGAAAATTTGCTGTGTTAATATAACCAAGGCATTTTGAAGAGTGCCTGATACATGGCAAACCCTAATTAGGTCAATGTTAACTGTCTTCTTCTTTCTCTTCTTTTTCTTCTTTTTCTTCTTCTTCTTCTTCTTCTTCTTCTTCTTCTTCTTTTCATGCAGCCACTATATTTCACTATACAAATGTAATGTGTTCATGATACGTCTTTAAGAAATATCAAGCTAGTTAGAAACAGTTTTATTTACTGTTTTTTTTTAATTTACCGTTTTTGAATATACATATTGGTATGGAATATAAAATCTAGATAAATACACTACATATAAAAAAAATACGACAGCTTACACACTAAATTGCCTACACCATTTTCTGTGGGTAGAATAACTATAATTTTTTCCTCTTTGTTTTATTCTGTATTTTACTATTTCATGTAATAACTGTTCCCTACCTAGTTATTTAAATATATATTATATATATTTTAAAGATTTTATTTATTTATTTGACAGACAGAGATCACAAGTAGGCAGAGAGAGGAGGAAGAAGGCTCTCTGCTGAGCGGAGAGCCCAATGTGAGGCTTGATCCCAGGACTCTGGGAGCGGAAGGCAGAGGCTTTAGCCCACTGACCCACCCAGGCGCCCCTAAAAAAATATTTTTAAAAAGCACTGAAGTTAAAGGTTATGATTTTAATAATTGTCTTTATTCTTATTCATTTTCTTACAAAGTAAAAAAAAAACTTGAAATTTTGCTCTTTATTTCTTTTTATCTAAATATTAATTATGCCTTAATGGAAGATTTTTTAGTCTTTTCAAAAATAAAATTATTTAATTAGACTATATAACATGTATAAATAATAAAAAACATTGTTTCAAAAGATTCTAAAGATATACCAAAAGATTCTAAAGATAAGAGCAAACTAGTTCCTCAGTAGAAATGAAATTATTCTTTAGATAGTTCCCAAGAAGTTTCTCCCTCAAAACTTAACAACCAAAAATTACTAAGTTAAAAAAGGTAAAAAATGTATAAATAATATGCTTGTTAGCTTTCTCCTTATTGATAAAGACAAAAAGAAAAAAAAAATCCCAAACTCTTTTCCTAATAATATATTTGGTAAAACTGATGGCATAACTACACAAAAAAGGAATTATTTCAAATAAATTTAAAATGCAATAAATCGACAGTGAATTCTTACTTTGTAATACATGCCAAAAAGACAAAAATAAGTTAGTAAAAACTCTAACACTATTTTCAGTAGTCATAGTCTTAGCAATAACACAGTAATATTAATTTGGAACTGTAATTTATACAGTTCAGAATAAAGCAAAGAGTAATTACGCTAATACTATGATGTTTAAAACTTAAAAATATATGTGTGTTTATGTGTATTTGCATATATACTCAAATAATATATACGATTCTATAATTCTTTTTTATATGAAATTTTTATTTACACTATAGTTAGTTAACATACAGTGTAATATTGGTTTCAGGAGTAGAATTTAGTGATTCATCACTTCTACATTATAGCCAGTGCTCATCACAACAAATGCCCTCCTTAATACCCATCACCCATTTAGCCCATCCCCCACTCAGCTCCCCTCCAGCAACCCTAAGTTTGTTCTCTATAATTCTTAAAGTTGAATTCAAAATATAATTATGAACTTAACAATAAATTAAATTTTAATTTTAAACAAAAACAACAACAACAAACTAGTGCTTTTTACCATAGTAAAAGCCTAGAGAAGTAGGGATATGCTGTAGTAAAAAGCACCCCTAGCAGACAAATTAAGATTTTGTTCTGTAAATAAGAGTGACCAACATACTTTAGAGAAATAGCTGATTGTAGCTATGGAAAAAGAAATGTTCATGCTACATGATGAGCCTGTAATAACTTGTCTTATCAGACAGCTATGAAGCTAGTAAAAAATGCTAACATTTTATCAAGACAACTCAGGAACCAACAAAAAGGCTCTCACATTTGTCAAAGATTTAAAAACTTGAGTGTCAGTTAATAATAATTACAATGGATTAATTAAATCAAATGTATCAAAATCAATGAGTCAGGAATATATAAAAGAAAGAAACTTGCTAATTGATATTCAAAAAATGAAATGAATCAATGTGTTATTTTTGTAATTAGAATAAAAACAAATAACAAGACATTTATTCTGATTTCTAGTATAATTCTTCAAGCTTTTATCAACTAGTGAGGAAGGGTTTCTCTCTGAGTAAGTATTCTATGTAGAAATACAAGAAGAATGATAGGGTTAGAATATTGATATTTTAACTTTAATCATTTGGAAATAGGAAAAAAAACTTCTTCTAACTAATAAAGGATTTAAACCTAAGACATATTTACTCATGAAATATTGTTTCCTAAAATCAGGAGCAAGGCAGGATGTTTTATTTTAATACTTCTATTCAGCATTACAATTTAGGTTCTAGTTAGATGCAGTGAGGCCCAAAAAAATTTTTTAAGAAATAAAGGGTATAAACTTTGAAAAGAGATATAGATTTTTTTCTGCTGATGACATGATTATCTACATAAAAATTCCAAAGGAATCTACAGACAAGCAACCTGAAATAATACATGAATTTAGCAAGATCTCAAGATACAAGATCAATATTCAATTTAATATATATATGCTAGCAACAAATACCTGGAAAATTAAATTTTAAAATATGCTTTATAGCTACAGCTAACACTGATATATGATATATAGGAAAGTTGTTAAGAGTAAATCTTAAGAGTTATCACAAGAACATTTTTCTCCTTTTTCCTTTCTTTTCTTTTTTAACTGTCAGTTTACGAGAAGATGGATGTTAGCTGAACCTACTGTTATAATCATTTTACTATATATATATATATATGTAAAATATATGTATATGTATATATATATATAAACCAAACCTTTATGCAGATGCTTTAAACTTAAGCAATGATGTATGTAAATTATTTATCAATAAAACTGAAAAATACCATTCATAGTAACAATAAATACTTAATTGAAACAATACACTTGATAATTCATAAATCCAACAAAATTCACAAGCAAAAATTGTGCAATACGTTTTTACTGAGCACTAGAACATATTGCTGCTGAAAGAGATTAGTGAAAATTTAAAAGGAAAAAAAATAACATTAATTTACTGGGAGATTCAATATTGTTAGAACATCAATTTTATTCATATTGTATCACCACAATGCCAATTTTTTGTAGGATGGACAAATAAATTTGAAATTTTATATGGAAATTAAAATACCTGGAATATACAGGGTATTGAGAGAAAGAGAGAGAAGCAATGTGCATGTGTGAGAAAACGAGGAGGACGGGGAGAGAGAGAGAGAATAAAGTTGGAGGACTTGAACTAGCTGGTTTCAAAATTCAATATAAAAATACATTACTTAAGGTAGTATGGAATTGGTATAAGATAAGGAACATGGTTGAAAGCAAAGAAATAAGCTCACGTGGATACAGTCAATCAAACATTTGTTGACAAAATGTCAATGCAATAATATAATGATATAAAAAAATATTTTCCCTAAATTGTGCTAACAACTAGATATCTTTTTGGTTAGAAACAAACCCCATCTCTTACATACAAAATTTAATCTGAGATAGACATTAGATCTAATTTAAGTGTTCAGATTAAAAGCTCCTAGAAGAAAAGAATATCTTCATTTCCTTCCTGTGGACATGGATTCCTTACATAGGATATGAAGGACATGTTCCACAAAATTAACAAGATAAATAATTCATTAACATAAAAATTACTGTTTATGAAAATCCTGTTGAGATCAAACAAAAGACTGGGAGAGAATGGTTGTAATTCATACATCTGACAAAGGACTTCTATGTAGAATATATAAAGAACTCTTACAACTCAATACTGCAAACAAAAAATTCTTTAAAAAATGGGGAAAAGTCAACAGGCACTTACACGTGAATGGGCAATAGCATATGAAAACATCATCAAATGTCAGATTCAAAGTAAACCACAATATGCTACCATTATGTACCCACTAGATGGCTAAACTTAAAAAAAATAGAAGAAGATTAACAAGGTCCAGTGTGGACAAGGATATGGAGCAATCTGAGCTCATATATTCCTTGTGAGAATACATAACGGTTCCATAGTAGAAAACCCATGACAGTTTCTCAGAAAGTTAAATGTACAACTTATGATATGATCCAGACATCCCACTCCTCAGTAAGAAGTCAATATAATTAAAAGTCTATATTCACGAAGATTTTTCTGCAAGAAAGTGCATAGCAGATTTTCTGGAGTAGACAACATTTGAAAACAAACTACCTATTGAACAACTGGAGGATCAATAAATAAATCATAGTGCTAAATTAATGAAACAAGGAAGCCAACAGACTGAGGTGGCTCTAATGTTGTGGTCACCTACATAAGCAAACCAAAATCAAAGCCTGTAAGTGCCTCAAGGTCATGAAATCAAAATGCTATGGACAACCAAACTGCAATCAACTAGATTTTACGTTACAGCCAACCAACTAATTTCCCCTTATCAATTCTGCACTTCCTCTCTATAAGCCTCTCTCCTGGCTCCTGTCCTGGAGTGAGCTCCTAACCACTTCTGATTGGGTGTTGCCTGACCCAAATCCGCTTTTGCTCAAATAAACTCTTAAAATTTTAATATGCCTCAGTTTATATTTTATTATACTCAAATTATGGGATATACCTAATAAATAAAAGGAAATAAACTAATGATACACAATAATACAGATGAATCTTCAAAATGTTATGCTAAACAAATGAAATCAGACTTAAAAGAAAACACGTTTGATTCTGTTCATGTGAAATTCAAGAAGAGATTCAGCTTATATTCAATAACAAAAATTTTAAATTGTCCTTTTCCAAAGGTGGGGGTAGGAACGGGAAGCTCAGATATTGATTATGGTTTCAGTTCTATGGATGTAAACATTTGTCAAAACATAGTATACTGTTAAGTTCTTTGCACTTCACTTTATGTAAAATTTAACTGCAGTAAAAAGGCTGAAATCAATAATAATAATATGTTCTTTGTCACATAGAAAACTTATAAAAACAATTAAAAATGTAAACTCCTGAAAAATAATGGGTCTATCAATGATCCTCAGTGACAACAAAAACTACAAAAAAAACAAAAAACAAAACAAAACCCAAAAAACAAAATAAAAAAAATACCCAAAACTCAATTGCATATTAAGAACTTCTTGTTGAAAAAAAAAAAAATACACACCATCAATAATAGGTTTTTTGCCAAAAGATGGAAACTTTTTATAAACTAATCTCTAGATCTAACTTGCAAATTACAGGAAATACACAATTTAAAAAATCATTTTAAACCACAAATGCAATAAAGCAATATTCAAAATATGGAGGTACCCTGGAGAACAAACAACCTACTTCTTCTACAAATAAATTTCAAAGGGATAAAAGCGGATTATGAAACGTATAGATTGAGAGATAGTCAGAAGATCTTTAAAGCAAATACAACATGTAAACATTTTTGGATCCTGTAAATCCAAAAGTAAATATGTACTGTATAGATAGATGACATTATGATAGAATTTTGTATCTGTGCATTTGTATACATTAATAGTAATACTGATATTATATAATAATATATAATCTATATAAAAATATGATACAGTGAGACAATAGAAAATTGACCATTAGATATTTCATTATGTTAAGAAATATTTGTCATTTTTATATTATAATGGAATTATGGCCATATTGGAGAATATATGCTTAATTTTAGAGACACACACATATATTTATGGGTAAAATTATAATGATGCCTGAGACAACATTTCAAAATAATTCAAAGGAGGGAATAGGATAAAGGAAGTTATAAATGAAATGAGATTTGTCATTAGTTAGATTGAGTGACACTGGATGACCGGTATTTGTGGTTTTCTAATACAAGGCTACTTTTGGATATTTGAAATTTTCATTAACACATGGCTAAAAAAGCAATCATAATAGAACAAACAATGACACTGGCACAGTAATTATATCCAAGCATTTCACAGAGTTCTTTTGAAATTTTTTTTCAGATGGCAACAGTCCAAGTAAAGTAAAAGAAGTTTTACAGTGGCTAATATTCTATTCTAGATCCAAATGTCTCTGATTATAAGCATAAATAAAAATCTGTTTTTACACTTATAAAATAACAAATATCCTTTAAAAATCCTATTTATATATGTGGAAGACTTTCTATAGCCTCAATATTGGCATAAAATATCAGTAATCAAAGGCCTAATGTTAATTATAAGGATGTCAGGCAGGCTTTTTTTCATCAGTTGGTAAACACCTTACTACAGAATAGGAGTGTGATTCGTGAGCTATTTTCATATAAACTTCTTTTCACTGTTCTTCTAATTTAATGACTTGGAGTATCTCTGCTGATTGCCTGTATCTTTCTTTCTTGAATCTTTTAATATTTCTGTTATGTACAATATGGTCTACAAAAGCAAATATCAACCTTATCTCAAAGAGGCAAAGGCCAGGCAACTAGAAACCAATAGTGATGTTCTTTCCTGATAAGATTATTTCCATCAACACATACATCACTAGGCCCTTCCCCATACACACAAATACACACATGCGCACACGCACACAATCCTCTATTCTGCTCTCCTATTCCAATCATAGTGTTGTGGAAGGTTATGGTGTTGTTATGGAAGAGACTGAAAATGGAAATAATTAAGCAATGTATTGCCTGCTAGAAGTTGTGTTGTCTTAGACACCATAATGCTTAGTTATAATATGTATTTTTCAAAGACATTTAAAGCATCTTGATGTTTTTCTCCCTAAATTCCTTTAGAAAGCAATGATTGATAAAATCTCCTAAATTTCTGATGAAAAAATGTCCTTCTCTTAATGTATATTTATCCAAGATGAAGCAGGGGTCCTGGTATGACTAACCCCAGGCACTAGTTTCTCTAGCTGAACCTTTGGTAATTACAGGCTGGAATTTAAATTTAAAATTAGATGGCCTAACTACTACCTGGATTAGAGCTACTCCATATTTCCAGGGTGATGTGCTTTAATAGTCTAACATATGGGTTGGAATGATAAACACCCCTTAAGAATATTCAGAAAACTGATTCCTTAGATCTAACAATATAACAATTTGCTGTATAACCATTTGCTTTAACACTTCAATGGGTAGAAAATAAAAAGAAGAATCAAATCCCCAGAGATTTGTTATGGAAAAATACAACTAGAAGTGAAGCATTTAGCTAAGAAATCTTTGGAAGCCACGCTACCAAAAGGCTGTCTTTGCCAGTAAAATCCTCAGCAAAACATTCCCACATGTTCTACTTGCGTGCACTGGTGACTTCCATCCTAGGGAAACTCGTTAGCTAGTGCATGCCTTAGTAACACATAGAGAGCTGCCAGTGTTTATTGATCTAAACTCATACTACAGGGTCATCTTTCAAAAATAACCTTGCTTTTCAAATGCCAGCTGCTCAGCCAAGTTAAAAGTTAAAAATAATCAGGAGTTAAATAGTATTCCTTGGTGAAATATACCTTGTTGAAAACTATTATCCGATTTCCCTGTTCCCCATTTCTCTCTCTCGGGTATAAGATATTTTAAATGCAAATACATATCTAAATCTGTATACTAAAACTAATCCAAAAATTATTTTCTATCTTCAGGTTTAAGGTCAAGGAGCACAGAGAAGGAGCAATTCGTATTAAAGTTAACATTAAACTACCGTTTGTTTGCCCGTGTAGACACACACAACCTCACCAGGACAGGTTTCTTATAATCCATTCCAGTGAATAGTGCTGTATTGTTTAGATCTAATAATCTACCATTACACTAATAAGCAGAGATTTTAGCTTATTAATCAGTCTCCTTTGAATTCATTTCACATGATTTGTACCTCATTTTGGCAATACCTCTGACATTCAATGAGCAGGCAAAAAACTAGAATACAGAATCTCGAAACTGAACTATAGAATGGATGTTAAGAGGTTCAAACTCTCCTGTACAAAAGGATTTCTTTAACAAATTTTGCCTCTAGTTTGATTCTAAATTAAAGGTTGCATATATCTCTTGATTTTCACTACCAATACCATCACTTTCATTTAAACCCACATATGCTCATCAACTCTTGATGGGATAGCAGTGATATCCTTAGGTCTTTGTCACCATCTCTGAGCCTCTGCTGCTGCATGAGTTCCAACATCTGGGTTAACTTCTTTCCTTCTCTCTGCCTAGATAACTCTCTCAAGATTCAGTTTACATACAGACGTACCTGTGAAGTCTTTCTTTATTATCCTTACCCACAATATTCTTCCTCCTCTGAATTCATTGTCAGCATGAAGCCTGCTATAAAATGGTTTAAAATCCCCTGGTGATTCAAAGAATGCAAACTTCAAAAACTAATGACATGAGCCAGGGCCAATTGAGTGACATAAACCATAAATGCATATCCGAGGCAAAAGAGATCACCAAGGACAGGTATAAGATGTGTGTTCAGTGAAAAATGGCAACCTGGCCACAAAGAGGAATGCTCCAGATTTTAGGGATAAGGTCAGGAAATAATAACTTTAAAAACAGATACAAATATGAGAAAAAAAATCCATTACTCTTTTATAGAAAATTTGTGAAAAAAATATACATGAGCATATAGTATATTAAATGAAGTTTATCAAACTAAAGTATTATCCTCAAATCACCAAGGTTCCTAAGGTCTATTTCAAAATAACTTCAAAGATATACCACTCCAAGATTTAAGAAAATTAGATGAAGTTTAAATCACTGAATCTTGCAACAGGAGACTTTTCAATGGCAAAATTTTTTGTTACATTAAAAGAATGTTGCCAAACAGAGCTACAGAGTGAAAACTTACCTGGGTTTTCCCAGCATCATTCAAAAGAGAAATAATCTGATTCTCTATGATTTGTGCCTGGTGTTCAGACAGGAAATTCTCTAGAGGGAAGAAAGGAAATTCATTTCTTTACTACAACATGATAGAAATATTTCTTAAAAGAACATCAAATTCCCTTTGTTTCAATTCAATGCCTTTCAGCTAATGATCTGATCTATCATTTGTTTTCCTGAGTACATACACTCAACCCCAATAGAACAGGGTTTCTTATGATCTACTTCAGCTAATCACAGAATAATGCCCACTGCCCATTAATAAGCAAGCATCATTGTGCCTCACTAATCAGTCTCCAGTGAAATTGGTTCACTTGATTTGTACCTCATTTTGACAATAATTTTAAGTTAATAAGACAAAAATCTGAAAATGGAACATGTAGAATAACTGTACCTTCACAGAATTCTGAAATCTTATTAATTAACAAGTTTTATCTTAAATGAACTATTTGAAGTGCTTCAGAACCAAAATACATTTACCATCAAATAGACTAAACTTAAAAGGAAAATTGTTTATTAATGATCTCAGTATTAACTTTTTTGGTAACTGACATAAAATAGCACATTAATTATTAAGGAGTATAGATAAAATTTTCAAGTATGTTATGGGGATTTTTTTAAATGTTAGTTATAATGATGTGTTGACCCAGGTCCTCTATTATTAGTTATATGATCATACATAACAATTAAAGATGAAATGATTTAAAGATTGTTTATTTTTTTGAGAGAGAGAGAGCACAAGGAGGGGGAAGGACAGAGGGAGAGGAAGAAGCAGATTCTCCGCTGAGCAGGGAGCCTGAAGCAGAGCTCCATCCCAGGACTCTGGGATCATGACCTGAGCCAAAGGAAGACAGTTAATGGACTGAGCCACCTGGGCAACCCTAAAAGATTAGAAAATAGAGATCTTTTTAAGGCCTTTTTTTCCCCCACATATTTATACCTAAAAGGAACTAATGAATTGTAATTCATAAATTATTTCTATGAACTAGAAATAGAAGTGAAAAAAAGTGAAAGAATTTTTAATAGACTTTGGGATCTTTATCAATAATCTTATAAACAAGCAACAAGCTTAACTACTGTTAACTGTTAAGCTTTCAAAATAATTCTCACTTAAATTAAAGACCCCAAATCTCCCTTTCTCTCAAAGACTTGGTCTGGTGAAAAAAATTACCCATTTGTCATATCATCTCAGTAATTTCAAACATACTTATAAACACTGAAGTTCATATTTGGGTAATAAAAATGACTTTCAGTCATTATAATGATGACTTTTAGTTTGCTTATTCCCTCAAATTTTATTTTCAGTTTTAGAGTAAGACTTAAAAATGAAGAAAATGACTTATACAGATGGTAAATTAATATTGCTCATAATTTTCTTCATTTCTTTCCTTTTTCATCAGTTGGTTTATTTGCATGAAAACAGGGCTTCTGATTCTTAAGAATTCATTTGCATGAACTGTTTCAGCACATAAAATCACAAGTTCCTCATTAACAAGTACAACTATATGCTCATACAATAGGATGTAGAGGTGAATGGGACCCCAGAGATAATACAAGCTACTCTTTATATAAATGAAGACAGTAAACTCGAGAACATAAAAGATTTCGCCAAGATAACTCTGTAGTTTTAACAAAAGCAGTATCTGGCTCAACTCTTCTGAATGCCAAATAATTATTTGTATTGCATTACAAAACAGCGTCACCAAGCATTTAGGTAACTTGCTTTTAGATCTCAGAATAGAAAATCTTCTTTTGGTCATGATCTTATTGATGATATTTTGAATGTTACTCGTTTTCTCTTGGCATTATTATGACAAACTGCAAAAAGGATAATAGCTTTAGACAGGGTGGAAGACAGTCAGCTTATGCTGGCCTCTTCCTATTTTAATAATTCCCTTTAATGCGAAATGGGAAACAGTAAAGAAATTTATCAGTAGCCTTGTTACTAGGTATAGGGTTTTGGAAAGTTTCTTAAGGAATATGAATGATACAATAAATACTTAGTTTTAAATATTATAAATGGACTTTTACTTTTTACTTTTTATTAATAGACTCTGTGTTTTAGAGAAAGCTTAGGTTTATAAAAAAGAAGAGTAGAAAGTACAGAGAGGTTCCATATATCCCCTTTCTGCATTCCTACCCTTTCATCCCACTATCCCCACACAATTCCCCCATTCTTCTTTTTTTTTTTTTTTATTCCCCCTATTCTTAACATCTTTTCTTCCTGTGGTAGGTTTGTTACAATTGCTGAACTATTACTGATGTTTTATCACTAACTAAAGACCACAGTTTATATTAGGGCCCATTTTTTTGTATTGTAAATTACCATAAATTTTTTTAAAATTTTATTTATTTATTTGAGAGAGAGAGCATGTGCATGCTCAATAGAGGGTGGGGTGGCAGAGGGAGAAGCAGACTCCTCACTGAGCAGGGAGCCTGATGTGGGCTTGATGGCAGAAGCCTGAAATCATGACTTGACCTGAAGACAGATGCTCAACCCACTGAGCCACCCAGGTGCCCCATAAATTACCATAGATTTTTGAACAATACTGGTATCCCATTGTTACAGTCCCACTGCTCTAAATATTCCCTGTGCTCCACCAATGCATTTCTTCTTCCCTTCCTCTACCCTGAAGCTCTATACACTATTGATTTTTTTCTTCGCTATCTGTGTTGTTTTGTTTTTTCCATAATGTTATATAATTGAAATCATATGTAGCCATTTCACATTGACTTCTTTCATCTAATAGTATGCATTTAAGTTTCCTCTTTTTTTTCCTGGCTTAATAATCCATTTATTTTTAAGCAAAGAATAATATTCCATATTAGGGATATCCCAGTTTGTCTATTCACCTATTGAAGGATATCTTAGTTGTCCTTCAATCAAGTTTGGGCAATTATGAAAAAAGCTTCTATAAACATCCATGTGCAGGCTTTTGTGTGGACATAAGATTTTAACTCATTTGGGTAAATCTCCAGGAGCATGACTGCTGGATCATATAGTAAGAGTATGTTTAGTTTTGTAAGAAAATGCCAAACTGTCTTCCTAAGTAGCTGGAAAAAAACCAAAAAAACAAAAAACAAAAAACAAGAAACAAAACAAAACAAAACACCCAAACTTTCAACAAACAAGGAATAGAAAGACATACAGGCCCATATATGAAAGCCCACAGCTAATGTCATATTCAATCATGAGAAACCAAAAGCTTTACCTCTAAATTGAGAACAAGACAAGGATGACCATTCTTACCACCTCTACTCAACATAGTACTTGAAGTCCTAATCAAAATAATGAGTCAAGAAGGGAAAATAAAGAAATAAAAGTTGGTAAGGAAGAAATAAAACTTCCTCTGCTTGCAAATAACATAATCTTATATGCAGAAAACCCTAAAGACTCTACACATACAAACACACACACCACATTAGAATTAACAAACAAACTTGGAAGTTGTACATATACATGCATACATATATATATGTGTGTGCGTGTTTAACATAGAAATTCCTATTAATTCATATCTTCACCAAATTATCAGATTTCTTAAAATCTGCCAACTTGGTGAGTATAAAGTGATATTTTATTGACAGCTATGATTTGTTAGTCTATGACAGTCTTCATTGTGAGAGTTTGAGTCTCTTTCTCCTACCCATGAATTTGGACTACCTTTATGACTGCTTTCACCAATAGAATATAGCAAAGGGGAAACAAGGCCAGTTTACCCTCCAGGCTTTAAGTGTTTAAGAGTGTCTCTTTCCTGTTACTTGCTTCCAATTATTTTTGTCATTATACACATATATGCAGATATATATACATACATGCACAAATAAACACAGGTACATTTCTGCTTCCTCAGTTTTCTTTGCCAGGATGTGGACAGCCATGTCATAGTGGTAATAGGATTAAATGAGTATATCATCCAATCATACCTTCTGTTTCTGATATGTTTGGCAGACCTTGAAAATCCAGTTTCATGGGCACCTGGATGGCTCAGTTGGTTAGGCATCTGCTTTCAGCTTAGGTCATGATCCCAGGGTTGTGGGATTAAGTACCACATAGGGCTTCCTGTTCAGCAGGTGAGTCTGCTTCTCCCTCTCCCACTGCCAACTCCTTCTGTTTGTGCATTCTCTCTCTCTTGCTCACTCTCTCTCTCAAGTAAATAAATAAAATCTTCAAAAAAATAGCAGTTTCTGTGATAACTTAAAATGTTTAATAAAGTCATTGACTTTAATAATCTCATTTTCCTTACCATCATTTCTAGTAGTTTCTGTTATCTATGTTTATTGATGAAAATTAAAGTCACCTAAGATCATAATGCTTGAAGGGCTAGTAATCTCAAGTGTGTTTTGTTGAAATTATTTCTTATCGACCCCCCATCATTCCCTGTCAATCTGTAGGTCTCATCACATTCCTCAGATAACCACACAAAGAAGGTTTAGTAGTTCCTTTTGTCTAGGCCTGGGCTTCTTTCTCACAAACAACCTATTTGGCCCATGGATTCATTCAGATATTTTTTAAGTTCTTTTTCTTTTTCTTTTCTTTTTTTTTTTTTTTAAATCAGAGAGAACTTCTTCAAAATCCTTTATAAAATTGCCTTTTATACTTTACCTCTTCAGCTTTTACGACATTGCCTCAGTTTACCTTTCTTTATGGTACTTCCCACCACCTGACACATTATGGAAATACTTATTTCCTTCTCATCCTAGAAAGTTACTTCTGTGAGAGCAGAAACTTTAACTTGTTACTATTTTGTTTGCATCTATACATGAAATAACATTTAACACTAGTAGGGATTTGGTATATTTTTGTTTACTGAAATGAATAAAGGTAGTAAATTGTACCTAGGCTGTTAGGATCCAGGGAATAGATATCACAGTACATGCTGAAATGGTTGTGCCATTCATTCATTTATTTATTTATTTATTTATTTATTTATTTTTGGTAAACATATACTGTATTTTTATCCACAGGGGTACAGGTCTGTGAATCTCCAGGTTTACACACTTCACAGCACTCACCATATCACATACCCTCCCCAATGTCCCGAACCCCACTCCCCTCTCCCTACCCCTCTCACCCCAGCAAATCTCAGTTTGTTTTGTGACAATAAGAGTCTCTTACGGTTTGTCTCCCTCCCAATCCCATCTTGTTTCATTTATTCTTTTCCTACCTCCAAGCCCCCCATGTTGCATCTCCACTTCCTTGAATCAGGGGGATCATATGATAGTTGTCTTTCTCCGACTGACTTATTTCGCTAAGCTTAATACCCTCTAGTTCCATCTACGTCACTGCAAATGGCAAGATTTCACTTCTTTTGATGGCTACACAGTATTCCATTGTGTATATATACCACATATTCTTTATCCATTCATCTGTTGATGGACATCTAGGATCTTTCCATAATTTGGCTATTGTGGACATGGCTGCTATAAACATTCAAGTGCACGTGCCCCTTCGCATCACTATGTTGGTATCTTTAGGGTAAATACCCAGTAGTACAATTGCTGGGTCATAAGGTAGCTCTATTTTCAACTTTTTGAGGAACCTCCATGCTGTTTTCCAGAGTGGCTGCACCAGCTTGCATTCCCAACAGTGTAGGAGGGTTCCCCTTTCTCTGCATCCTCGCCAGCATCTGTCCTTTCCTGACTTGTTAATTTTAGCCATTCTGACTGGTATGAAGTGGTATCTCATTGTGGTTTTGATTTGCATTTTCCTGATGCCAAGTGATGTGGAGCATTTTTTCATGTGTCTGTTGGCCATCTGGATGTCTTCTTCGCAGAAATGTCTGTTCATGTCCTCTGCCCGTTTCTTGATTGGATTATTTGTTCTTTGGGTGTTGAGTTTGCTAAGCTCTTTATAGATTCTGGACACTAGCCCTTTATCTGATATGTTGTTTGCAAATATCTTCTCCCATCTGTCAGTTGTCTTTTGGTTTTGTTAACTGTTTCCTTTGCTGTGCAAAAGCTTTTGATCTTGATGAAATTCCAATAGTTCATTTTTGTCCTTGCTTCCCTTGCCTTTGACGATGTTCCTAGGAAGATGTTGCTGTGGCTGAGTTTGAAGAGGTTGCTGCCTGTGTTCTCCTCAAGGATTTTGATGGATTCCTTTCTCACACTGAGGTCCTTCATCCATTTTGAGTCTATTTTCATGTGTGGTGTAAGGAAATGGTCCAATTTCATTTTTCTGCATGTGGCTGTCCAATATTCCCAACACCATTTATTGAAGAGGCTGTCCTTTTTCCATTGGACATTCTTTCCTGCTTTGTCAAAGATTAGTTGACCATAGAGTTGAGGGTCTATTTCTGGGCTCTCTATTCTGTTCCATTGATCTATGTGTCTGTTTTTGTGCCAGTACCATGCTGTCTTGATGATGACAGCTTTGTAATAGAGCTTGAAGTCTGGAATTGTGATGCCACCAACTTTGGCTTTCTTTTTCAATATTCTTTTGGCTGTTCAAGGTCTTTTCTGGTTCCATATAAATTTTAGGATTATTTGCTCCATCTCTTTGAAAAAAATGGGTGGGATTTTGATAGGGATTGTATTAAATGTGTAGATTGCTTTAGGTAGCATAGACATTTTCACAATATTTGTTTTTCCAATCCATGAGCATGGAACATTTTTCCATTTCTTTGTGTCTTCCTCAATTTCTTTCATAAGTACTTTATAGTTTTCTGAGTATAGATTCTTTGCCTCTTTGGTTAGGTTTATTCCTAGGTATCTTATGGTTTTGGGTGCAACTGTAAATGGGACTGACTCCTTAATTTCTTTCTTCTGTCTTGTTTTTGGTGTAGAGAAATGCAACTGATTTCTGTGCATTGATTTTATATCCTGACACTTTACTGAATTCCTGTACAAGTTCTAGCAGTTTTGGAGTGGAGTCTTTTGGGTTTTCCCCACATATAGTATCATACCATCTGCAAAGAGTGATAGTTTGACTTCTTCTTTGCCGATTTGGATGCCTTTGATTTCTTTTTGTTGTCTGATTGCTGAGGCTAGGACTTCTAGTACTATGTTGAATAGCAGTGATGATAGTGGACATCCTTGCCGTGTTTTCTCCATTGAGAATGATATTTGCAGTGGATTTTTAATAGATGGCTTTGATAATATTGAGGTATGTGCCTTCTATCCCTACACTTTGAAGAGTTTTGATCAGGAAGGGATGCTGTACTTTGTCAAATGCTTTTTCAGCATCTACTGAGGGTATCGTATGGTTCTTATTCTTTCTTTTATTAATGTATTGTATCACATTGATGGATTTGTGGATGTAGAACCAACCTTGCAGCCCTGGAATAAATCCCACTTGGTCGTGGTGAATAATCCTTTTAATGTACTGTTGGATCCTATTGGCCAGTATTTTGGTGAGAATTTTCGCATCTGTGTTTATCAAGGATATTGGTCTATAATTCTCTCTTTTGATGGGATACTTGTCTGGTTTGGGGATCAAGGTTATGCTGGCCTCATAAAATAAGTTTGGAAGTTTTCCTTCTGTTTCTATTTTTTGGAACACTTTCAGGAGAATAGGAATTAATTCTTCTTTAATTGTTTGGTAGAATTCCCCTGGGAAGCCGTCTGGCCACGGGCTTTTGTTTGTTTGGAGATTTTTGATGACTGTTTCAATCTCCTTACTGATTATGGGTCTGTTCAGGTTTTCTATTTCTTCCTGGCTCAATTGTGGTAGTTTATATATCTCTAGGAATGTATCCATTTCTTCCAGATTGTCAAATTTGTTGGCGTGGAGTTGCTCATAGTATGTTCTCATAATTGTTTGTATTTCTTTGGTGTTGGCTGTGATCTCTCCTCTTTCATTCATGATTTTATTTATTTGGATCCTTTCTCTTTTCTTTTTGATAAGTCTGGCCAGGGGTTTATCAATCTTATTAATTCTTTCAAAGAACCAGCTCCTAGTTTCATTGATTTGTTCTATTGTTTTTTTGGGTTTCTATTTCATTGATTTCTGCTCTCTGATCTTTATTATTTCTCTTCTCCTGCTGGGTTTAGGCTTTCTTTGTTGTTCTTTCTCCAGCTCCTTTAGGTCTAGGGTTAAGTTGTGTTTTTGAGACTTTTCTTGTTTCTTTTTTTTTTTTTTTTAAGATTTTATTTATTTATTTGACAGACGGAGATCACAAGTAGGCAGAGAAGCAGGCAGAGAGTGAGGAAGGGAAGCATGCTCCCTGCGGAGCAGATAGCCCGATGCGGGGTTCGATCCCAGGACCCTGGGATCATGACCTGAGCTGAAGGCAGAGGCTTTAACCCACTGGGCCACCCAGGCACCCCACCTTTCTTGTTTCTTGAGAAAGGCTTGTACCGCTATATATTTTCCTCTCAGGACTGCCTTTGCTGTGTCCCACAGATTTTTGAACTGTTGTGTTTTCATTATCATTTGTTTCCATGAATTTTTTCAATTCTTCTTTAATTTCCTGGTTGACCCATTCATTTTCTAGAAGGATCCTGTTTAGTCTCCATGTATTTGGGTTCTTCCCAAATTTTCTCTTGTGTTTGAGTTCTAGCTTCAGAGCATTGTGGTCTGAAAATATGCAGAGAATGATCCCAATCTTTTAATACCGGTTGAGACCTGATTTATGACCCAGGATGTGGTCTATTCTGGAGAATGTTCCATGTGCACTAGAGAAGAATGTGTATTCTGCTGCTTTGGGATGAAATGTTCTGAATATATCTGTGATGTCCCTCTGGTTCAGTGTGTCATTTAAGGCCTTTATTTCCTCATTGATCTTTTGCTTGGATGATCTGTCCATTTCAGTGAGGGGAGTGTTAAAGTCCCCTACTATTATTGTATTATTGTCGATGTGTTTCTTTGATTTTGTTATTAATTGTTTTATATAGTTGGATGCTCCCATGTTAGAGGCATGGATATTTCAAATTGTTAGATCTTCTTGTTGTACACACCCTTTGAGTATGATATAGTGTCCTTCCTCATCTCTTATTATAGTCTTTGGCTTAAAATCTAATTGATCTGATATAAGGATTGCCACCCCAGCTTTCTTCTGATGTGCATTAGCATGGTACATTGTTTTCCACCCCCTCACTTTAAATCTGGAGGTGTCTTCAGATCTAAAATGAGTTTCTTGTAGGCAGCATATTGATGGGTTTTGCTTTTTTATCCATTCTGATACCCTGTGTCTTTTGATTGGGGCATTTAGCCCATTAACATTCAGGGTAACTATTGAGAGATATGAATTTAGTGCCATTGTATTGCCTGTAAGGTGACTGTTACTGTATATCGTCTGTGTTCCTTTCTGATCTACTACTTTTAGGGTCTTTCTTTGCTTAGAGGACCCCTTTCAATATTTCCTGTAGAGCTGGTTTGGTGTTTGCAAATTCTTTCAGTTTTTGTTTGTCCTGGAAGTTTTTTTTTTTTTTTTTTTTTTAAGATTTTATTTATTTATTTGACAGAGAGATATCACAAGTAGACAGAGAGGCAGGCGGTGGGGGGGAAGCAGGCTCCCTGCTGAGCAGAAAGCCTGATACGGGACTCGATCCCAGGACCCTGAGATCATGACCTGAGCCGTAGGCAGCGGCTTAACCCACTGAGCCACCCAGGGGCCCTGTCCTGGAAGCTTTTTAATCTCTCCTTGTATTTTCAATGATAGCCTGGCTGGATATAGTATTCTTGGCTGCATGTTCTTCTAGTTTAGTACTCTGAATATGTCATGCCAGTTCTTTCTGGCCTGCCAGGGCTCTGTGGATAAGTCCACTGCCAATCTAATACTTTTTCCATTGTATGTTACAGACCTCTTTTCCCGGGCTGCTTTCAGGATTTTCTCTTTGTCGCTAAGACTTGTAAATTTTACTATTAGGTGATGGATTGTGGACCTATTTTTGTTAATTTTGTGGGGGGTTCTCTGCACCTCCTGGATTTTGATGCTTGTTCCCTTTGCCGTATTAGGGAAATTCTCTACAACAATTCTCTCCAATATATCTTCTGCTCCCCTCTCTCTTTCTTCTTCTTCTGGGATCCCAATTATTCTAATGTTGTTTCATCTTATGGTGTCATTTATCTCTCGAATTCTCCCCTCGTGGTCCAGTAGCTGTTTGTCTCTCTTTTGCTCAGCTTCTTTATTCTCTGCATTTGGTCTTCTATACCACTAATTCTTTCTTCTACCTCATTTATCCTTTCAGAAAATGGTCGATTTTCTGTTTCTAGAATTGCTGCTCTTCTTCTCTTTGATCTGCTGTTTGATTTGTAGGTGTTTGCAATGGTTTGATAAACTATCTAGCTGATCTCCTGCTATCTGATGTAGTCTCAGCCTGCTACTTCTCTGCCATCTTGACTCCTCCCCCCCTCATTATGCCATTTAATGAGATGATACATAAAATCCTCCCACGCAGTCTAGCATAAAGTCGGTACTTTCAACTGTTATCTGTTTTAATACCTCTTGCAGCTGTGTTAGGGAAGGGCAGGGAGGAAGAAAGAGCCAATGCTCACCACTAATATGCCTACTGCCTCCTTCCAAACTGGACTATGGTATATTTGTGGACACATTCCTTGCCACCTTAGCAAACACCACCACAAATATGTGTGCAGTTGTACATGTAGAGAGCTAGGGCCCATGTTGTATCACTGGAAGACTTAATTCATATTTTATTCATATTTGCTTCAAGAAGGAGAGCGACTTACATAGAATAAATCAACCAATAGTCTGTTTCAGGTCTTTTCTCCTATTTATTTCCGCTATTATTTCTGATTAGAAAACAATCTTTTTAGTCTCTCTCTCCTCTCTCTTCCCCACCTTGTATACATCTTATTTTTTTTTAACCCACCTTAGATTTTAAGACAAAATTCCTTCATGAAGCCTACTTTTAGTACCCTGACCAAAAAGTTAGATAATTTTCCCATCCTCTTAGAGCTCTATCACAACACTTACACTCTATAGGAAAAATGCTTTTCTTTTTCCCTCTCCCTCTGCCCCTTCCTCCTGCTCACCTCCTGTTCCCCATCCCTTTGCCTCTCCCTCTCTCCCTTTCTCCCTCTCTCTTTTTCTCTCCTTCTCTCCCTCCCCTCCCAGCTAGGCTGAGGGCTCCTAAGGAGAAACTAGAATTCTCCCTTTCATTCCCAGCACTAAGCACTATGGCTGAGTTGAAATGAAATAAAGCAAACTAGCAAAAAAACAGCTTCAGATATTTTATAATGTGATTTAAACTGTTTTACAATTTTTATGAAGTCTAAAGTAATCTGACCAAAAACACAACCTGCTAGGTAAATTCCCAGCCTCATCCTCTATTGGCAGCATATAGAAAATATACTGCTATATACAGAAAATATACAGCATATATATAGAAAATATACTGCTAAGTATGAGGCAGAGTAATCAAAAGAAGCAATAGCTATTTAACTTTGGAATTAGAGTCTATGTAACTGAGAAAAATGTTTCTTTTCTTGGGTGTCTTTGGAAATTTTGCCATCCCACAGTTCTCTCTGGGAAGTGTCCTGACATTCTAACCAATCATATTTTGGTGCTTTTCACTCCTCTCATACACTACCACCTTCTGTACTTCAGCCAAGAATACACTATAAATATCCCCAAATAAAGGATAGTTGAACTTTTTCAACTCATTTTTTAAAAAAACAAACTCTAATAATTTTTTTGGTTTCAAAATGGAGATATAAATATATGCACATGCATAAGCTTAAAAGAAATAAGCTTAACCAAAAAAAAAAAAAAAAAAAAAAGAGAGAGAGAGAGAGAGAGAGAAAGAGAGAAAGAGGATAGAAGGAAGGAAGTTCATTCTCTTCTTCTTCTTTTTTAAGATTGTGTTTATTTATTTGACAGACAGTGATCACAAGTAGGCAGAGAGTTAGGCAGAGAGAGAAAGGAGGAAGCAGGATCCCCACTGAGCAGAAAGCCCAATGTGGGGCTCAATCCCAGGACCCTGAGACCATGACCTGAGCCGAAGGCAGAGGCTTTAACCCACTGAGCCATCCAGATGCCCTGGAAGTTCGCTCTTCTGTCATACATGGTATTTTCTATGTTCAATTTTTGGAAGCCAATTTGTACCTTGAATGATCTCAGTAGCATCTAGAGGTGGTTATCTTTAGTAGAACCTTGCAAAGTGATGATATAGAAAGAACAAAGCCATGTAATATTAATCAGACATATTAATTTGAATTTGATTCTAAAAATTGAGTGTTGACAATAAATTTTGTGTTTTAAATAAACCTTTCACATCTTAAAAACGAGGCTTTGAATACTAATAAAAATATACAAGGAACAAGGTAAAATAGAAGACATAAATTATGAATGCCATTACCTTTATAGGACTTAGAATTTTTTATATGTATTACACACTCACTAGCTGTATAAATTTAGGAAAGTCATTTGACCTACCCTGATTGACCATCTTGCTTAATGATAACATTGGTTAAGATACAGCATTTTTATAAATATCTAACTAAATAATAGATGTAAGACACTTAAAGCAGTTGCAAGGATGTACTTAGCGCTTGCAATTATTTTTGTAGTTAACAATTATTCTTGTGTTTTCTATGCAAGTAATTCACACATATGCACAACCTAAGAAATTTGCTTATTTCCAATGAAAGAAAATAAAAACTAAAACCTAACCAGACAAAACTACTATTAAACTTAGAGTTTCCTTTCTTCTATACATTTTCACTATAAAAATACTTTTGCAAAAAATACTTCTTTTGTACTCTGAAAGCTACAAAACATTAATGAAGCAATTGAAGATGACACAAACAAATGGAAAGACATTCCATGCCTGTAGATTGCAAGAATTAATGCTCACAAAATGTCCATATTACCCAAGGCAATCTACTGATTTAATGCAATCCCTATCAAAAAACCAAAACCATTTTTATAGAACTAGAACAAGTAATCCTAAAACTTGTAGAGGAACCACAAAAGACCCCTGAACAGCCAAAGCAATCTTGAGAAAGAACAAAGCTGGAGGTATCACAATTACAGACTGGAAGATATTGCACAAAGCTCATAGTAATCAAAACAGTCTGGTACTGACATAAAAATAGACACACAGATCAATGGAAAAGAATAGAGAACAAAGAAATAAACCCACAACTTTATGGTCAATTAATCTACAACAAAGGGGTCAACAAATACAATGGAGGAAAAAACAGTATTTTCCATAAATGGTGGTAGGAAAATCAGACAGCCACATACAAAAGAATGAAATTGGACCACTAACTTATACAGAGCATAAAATAAACTCAGGAATGGGTTAAATACCTAAATGTTTTAACTCCAAAGATTTCAATCTACTATAGTTTTTTTTTTCCTTTTGTCCAATTTCTTATGTATTCCCACTTAAGTTTTGATTAGCTTTGCTTTGTTTTCCATATTGTGGTGTTTATTCCTTATGGATTTCTCCTTCAGATTTCATAGAGGCAGTACATTGGTGTCAGTTTGTTTTCCAAAACTATATTCAAATTCCTATTAAAATTATTTCCAAAGTTATGTTTTTCTTCTGAATTACAAAATTTTATCCTGTCTTTTTTTTCTTCTTTCAGTGTGCATGTTTTCTGAGAACTCATGCATTTCATATATTAATTTGGCATCAGATGAGAAGAGGTATCCAAGCCTGATACTTTCTAGTGGACCCACTGTATATATTGGCCTTACTTAGGTTAACTTCTCATTCAGAGATCAACTACCTACAGCTGAGTTCATTCAACTTTCAACCCAATTCCCATTTTTGCATAGAAATTGATTTAATTCACCTATTCTGGACTGAGGTAGGAACTTGTCCTACATCTATTCCATGAACACAAAAAATCCCACATTCCTAATATTTACTGTTATCAATTTTCCTTTTTTCTCTAATTTTATCACTTTTAAAATGTGGATTCTATATCCTTAAAAATGAAATATACAACTATCTTTAAGTGCCCTGTCCCCTCACTTTTCTAGTTTGGTTTCTTACCAGGATTTGCCATTCCTCAGTGGATATGGAGAGGATACTGTTTTAGAAGAAAGACAAGATGGTGTTAGCAATCTAGTTTCCTTGAAGAGACCACACCCCTAAAATAGAATGGTGTGGTTAGGCAGAATTTCCGATATATATTTTTTTACAAAATATATGAAGGTAAAAGAAATCTCCTTGCACATTTCCTCTGCTAAGGCCAGCTACCAATGTGTGAAATTTCAATGGTGTTTCTTAACTAAATTCAGTACAATTCATATTTAGTTAGTGAAAATATTCCAAAATTTGGAAAATACATTGGTAGCATTTTTATTTTTATTTTCCTGGAGGTCACAATTTTATCAAATTAGTAAGAATTTTTATGAGGGTTCATGAGCGAATTCAAGCAAGATATCTTTTTTTTAAGTACCAAAATCATTTCCTTATTTAAGATTTTATTTATTTATTTGAGAGAGAGAGTACAGTCACAGGAGCAGGGTGTAGGGGTGGGGTGGGTGGGCAGAGGGAGAAGCAGACTCCCTGCTGAGCAGGGAGTCCTAATAGGGGCTGCACTGGGGGCTCCACAAGGGCTTGATCCCAGGACCCTGAGATCATGACCTGAGCTGAAGGCAGACGCCCAACCGACTGAGCCACCCAGGTGTCCCATACCAAAATCATTTCTAATGCATCTTCAAATAGAAGTTTTATCTTTTCTTCCTCTCAAATCCAGTAAGAATAAATCATTGTTGCTGCCGTTTTCGAACATCAGCACTGACAATAAAATCAAAATTCTTCATCTTTAAAAATTCATTTAGATGGTTTAGCCTCAGAATAACTGACTAGCTACCCTTCCTCTCCCAGCTCCTAAACCAACCACACATAGATCTATAAGCCATTTTGGCAATGTATCTGCCTGCCTATTTCTGTACATATTTGCTCATCCTTTACCTCTCCTAGACTCTCCTATTGAAAACCTGCTCTTCCCTAAGGCTTCCACAATTGCTATATATAATGTTTAGTCTTTTTTGATTTGCTGATTAGGACAGATCTATTTTCCCATTATACCACAATGTGGTTCTTGTAACACTGTCTGCGCTGTTAATAAATAAATACTGAATGCTCTGTATAGCTTCCCCTTTGACTACTACTTCTCCATCTCCATAGCAGTTTTTTTTTTAAACTCACACTTCTCAGATACTTCTTCCCACTACTCTCTATTCAACTTTACAAAGATGTCATCCATGAGAAAAGAACAGCATTAATTCTCATAACCTTATTAGTCTTTATGCAAATGTATCTTTTTTTAATCACTATAAAGAAATCTCCCTTTTTTATTGTCAAAGTCTAATTCCTGACTCCTGTTTTGAGTTCCACCTGCCCTTACTTGCCAAATAACAACTAGCTTATTTTAATAACAATCTTTCATTTTTACTAGCTCTTCATCAGTAATTTAAAATGTTCAGAATCTCCTAAACGTCATTCCCATTATCTCACACATTGTTTTATGAAAAGAAAAAGGTATTGAGGGGTGCCTGAGTGGCTCAGTTGGTTAAGTATCTGCCTTCAGGTCAGGTCATGATCTCAGGGTCCTGTGATCAAGCCCCATTTCAGGCTCCCTGCTTACCGGGGAGTCTGCTTCTCCCTCTGCTCCCCACCCCCGATTGCTCTTGCTCTCTCTCTCCCTCTCTCAAATAAATAAAATCTTTAATAAAAAAGAAAAACATATTGAATAGCTAATATTTTCTCACTGCTATGAATATAATGAAAATAGATACTCTGAGTCTCATTTATTCTTTTATCATTATCAGGGTTAATAAAGTGATGCCTTCTAAGCCTTTCTTTCTGCTCTTATGTCTCTCTTGAGCTACAAAACCACAAATCCATAGACACACTGAGCATTTCCATTTATCCCTCAAAACACTCAATTTTTCCCTATAATGTGCTTCTCTTGCAAAATCCTCTACCTTAGCAAATGCAATCCACCCCGTTGTGAAAATGAGAAACTTGCCTGTGTTGACTTCTCATTCTGCCCCTGCACTAACGCCCAATCATCACTGGGCCCTGTTGTTTCCTTAATATCATCCTTTCAGTCTCACTTCTCTTCTTACCCATGTTCATGTTTATGGTTCAAAACACCATGATTTATCACCTGGTTTTTGACAACATTCCCTTAAAAGTTGTCTTTGCTCGACCGAGATCTGTAATTTACAGAGAAGCCAGAATGATATTTCTAAATAACACAACTGAGAGTGCTGGCTAAAAATCTTAACACCCTTCAAAGGTTCATTGCCTTCACAGGAAAAATCCAAATTTCTTAGAACAGAAGGCCTTTCCTAATCAGAAACTTCATTTCTTCTCCCATGACTCCAACATTTCCATCTGGCCCCTGAAACCTGTTTTGAGATTCTCCATGTTTCCTCTCTTGTGCTGTTGCCAAACAGATGCAGAGGGCCCAGTGGAGTCTGCACAACTCTCAAGAATGGCTGAACCAAGCAATGGAAATGACCTGTGTCTGTGTGAAACCAGGAAACTTCATCTGTTGTACCGTGAAGAATGATGTGAGAAAGAAATAAGTTGTTTTTGTATTTAATGCAGAGATGTGGTACTTGCTTGTTAAGCAAGTATTCTAGCGTAGGTAGTTTATTTAGCAGTAGAAATATTGATTACATGAATAATATTGTCAATAGATGATGACTACCAAAACAGGCTAACCAAATAGGGCATTTTTTGGCAAAAGATCAAATCCAGGAGTGTTCCCAAAATGGAGTATAAAAGTAGAAATAGATGAAAACTACAAAATAAGTACCAGTAGTGATGGAAAATTCCAGACATGGTAATATGTATGTAAATTTTTCCCAGGGAAACGTAGAGAAAATGGAGAAGAAAATAATTGTTGAGGAAATTTTAAGAAAAAATATTTCTCTAGCTTAAGTAAGAGATGGAATTTCAAACTTAAATTGCTTATGGCAGTGCCTGGCTAGCTCAGTCAGTAAAGTATGTGACTCTTGATCTAGGAGTCAGGAGTTTGAGCCCCATGTTGTGGGGAAAGATTACTTTAAAAAAAAATTGCTTATAAAATGTCAAGCAGGATAAATTAAAGAGACTATAACTAGACTTGCTCTTGGGAAAGATCAGAATTTCAAAGACAAACTGATGCTAAATGCTTACAAAAGTGAGTGAAAAAAAATGAAAAAATATTGCTTCCAAGGATTAGTAATTGTACTTTCACCAGATTTCTTACTAGTAATACTGAATACAACAGCGGTCGTCTTCAAAGGGATGAGGGAAAATAAGGTTCACTTGACAAATTTTATATTCAGCCAAGTTGCTAGAAGAAAACATTTTCAAATATGTAAGAACACAGAAAGGTTACTTTTGTTCACATTTTTTATGAAAGATACTATAGAATACGTTTCAGGAAAACCAAAACGAAAAGAGGGAAAGAGACATAGTTAAGATTAAGACGCTGGAACAAGGGACGCCTGGGTGGCTTGGTGGGTTAAACAGCTGCTTTCCCTTCAGGTCATGATCCCAGGGTTCTGGGTTAGAACCCAGAGATGGGCTCCATGCTCCACAGAGAGCCTGCTTCTCCCTCTTCCCAGTTTGTGCTAACACACACACTCTCTCTCTCTCTCTCTCTCAAATAAATAAATAAAAGCTTAGAAAAAAAAAAGAAGAAGAAGAAGAAGAAGCTGGAACAAACCAGGTAATGAAGGGAGTCACCCCTGGATAGTTCCGAAACATGCCAAGATGGCTATGGCTAGAGATTGGTATGGAAAGAAAAAGGTACTCCATGTAGTAGGCAGATTAATAAATGAGGTTAAACTGAGGGAAAATAAAGATAAATTATCGCTTTAGAGATTAGAAGAAAAAGATATAACTATAAGCTCCATACCAATAAAATCTCACAGTTGCCTATTTCACACAATTTTCATAGAGATATTGTTTGTCTTGAATGCACAAAGATCAGAATTTGAGGAACAAGAAACTTAAGCTTCACCTTTGAATCACCTTTGCCTCAATTAGCACCGGCTTTCATCTAAAAGGAAAAGATAAATACTCTTTATAAAGAACAATCTGAGAAGTGACTCTACAGAGTGACAGAATTAGAGTTTGTCAGGTGTGCATTAAATTTAAAAACATTTTACTCCAGAACAATGAGATCCTAAGTTATGCAATTTTGCAAATTTGAAAGTGCTTTTTAAATACATCCCCTTTTCTTGATACAGAATTTGTTTAAAGAATGAATGGAAAATATGTGGCTTTTGCTATTGACATTATATTTCTGTATGTTTTAAAAATAAAGCCCCATATATCCAGGATTGAAACTTATAAGTTGAAAGGCAGCATTTAGAAGAGAAAATGACAGGATTTCTCATTAAAATATCATAGTTATCACTAAAATAGCATCCTGCTTACTAACTATAGAACTAGCAGTAACTTTAGCTCTCTTGATTTAACTGGCGTCACTTGTTTTGGCTTGGAAACAGAAGGTTTTGCTCATTTATTAGCTTTATCTGAGCTGAATATATATAGAAGTGAAGACTATATTTTGTGCTCATGGAGCACTCAGGAAGTGAATGAATTTATTTTTGTCGTGTCGAAATATGGAGAAGAGCAGCTTTTTCCCCCCCTCTCTTTTTTTAAATTCTAGAATGATTGAGTTCAAATAATGGAAACGAGCTCTTTGTATGAACATAAATGTTGGGGCCTCTATCACAGTGCCTTATCTTCCACAGTGCAAAAGACCTTGGTAGGAATGAGTAAATGCTTTTTGATGAGGAAAAGGAGGAGGAGGATGTTGTTGCTAATTTAGTACTCTCCTACATTCTTTTAGCGGCAAGTCTTGAGAGAAGATAGGTTGCTAGAGTGTGCAGCCTAACATGGTATTGATCAGCTGCAGGGAAAAAGGGGCAATGAAAACAAGAAGCTAATGGAGTAGCAAAGAGAAGAGAAATTCTGTCCTGAAAAACAGATAAAGCCCAAAGCTGAGGTACAGGTACAATAGGATTTGTAATAGAAAAGTAGAAAATAAATATCACAGGCTTTAAATCCAAAAGAGAATTGAGGAATTAATCATGTCAGTTCCAAAGCTCTCCTCTTTTTATATTCGGTAAATACTAAATATTTGAAAGCAGAAAGTCCACCCTTGGAGAGAACATCGATCTGAAGTATCATTCTTGTCCTGCGCGCTAGTACTGGAGGTAAGAATATATGGGTGGTTGGAAGAGAAATGCTGTTAAAATTCCATCAGAATCCCCTCAGTGAAACAGCTCAAAATGCTGGCAGTCCTGTGCACACATGTTTTTTGTTGTTGTAGTTTGCTTATTTTTCCAGGAAATCTGTTTTAAGGACTTGAGTTTTACAATATACTATTGTATAATGGAGGTCATGTTCCTTTTATGAGTTTTTGAGCCTATCCTCAGCCCTCAGCCTCCAACTGGTGGCATTCTCTTGCCCCTTCAGACTGTTAAGAGGAAAGCATACACAGTGAAATGTGTCAAAGAGCCTTAGAAAATCAACTGTGGCATCATGTGTATTTGAAAGGTGTAGCCGAGGAAGAAGCCAGACGGGGTTAGGCTGAGTGGAAAGTAAAATAACAAGTGGAGGTAATTCTTTCCAGCAAATTGGTATGAAAAAGGAGCTTAAACTTAAGGAGAAATGTGTTCACATTCAAAGGGTTATAAAATAAAAATACAGTGAAACTTCCTCTGTGGGAAAGCAGGGGGGAAGGACAGACTCACTTATATCAAATTTTTGAGTAACTTCATGCTTAGTGTTTTCTATTCAGTTTTGAAGCTGGGGTAAGAACAGATGGTATGACTAATATGAATCATAACAATTCACAGTTGGTGAACACCTGATGTGTCAATGTTCATTGAAGCTGGCAATTATCCTATAAGGAAGATACAGTTATCTTGGTTTTAAAGAAGAAACTGAAACATAGAGAACTAACTAACTAGCAGATGACCACACATTTTGTTAAGTGTAGAGTTTTGTACCAGAGCCTATATTCTTAGTATGGTACATTGCTTCTCAGACTTAGGGAGCAGTGTTAGCTGTACATAGGGCTCAAGTGTTTTGGTCATAGTTTGTAGAGGTACAATTGTACTCAAAAATATGAAAAGGAAAAATTTTGAGGGCTTATAAAAATTTTCTGGTTTAGTTGTCAAGGTCCCATTAACATTGGGACTAGGGCTTTTGAGTAATATTGAAGACATTATTTGAATTTGATCATATATGAGTTCCTTTTCTTTCTTTTTTCCAATAAAACACTGCATTTAATCAGATATATAAGAAAAATGGGCCTAGAAGAAGTACTTGGCCAGAGAGGGGGTGAGAAGGGTGGCTAACAGAATTTAGAGAAAATATGAAGAACTTGGGTTGAAAAGTAAAATCCTTCCTTATCTGTAATTGTATTAGCTTTCTATTTTGTGTAACAGAATAACATACTAATTGACCTAGAACAACAGAAATTTATTGCCTCACAGTTCTGGAGACTAGAAGTCTGAAATCAAAGTGTCAGAAGTCCCACGATCCCTCAAAAACCTATAGGGGAACTGTCCTTCCTTGACTCTTGCAGCTTCTCGGACCCCGTTCACTGACTTGTGCTGGCATAGCTCCAATCTTCAGCAGGCATTCTCTCTGTGTCTTTTCTCATAGTCTTTTCTCTGCATATGTCTGCCTCTGTGTAAAATGTCACCTTTTTATAAGGACTCGGGTCATACTGGATTAGGGCACACCTTAATGATTTCATTTTAACTTAATTACCTCTGTAATACCCATTTTCAAATAAGATCACATTCTGAAGTATGGAAAGCTAGAACTTCAACATATCTTTTTTGAGGACACAATTCAATTCATAACACCAGTATTTCCATACAGAACATTCTCAAATTAAGAGTAGCCTAGTCAGAGGACATGAACAGACATTTCTGCAAAGAAGACATCCAGATGGCCAACAGACACATGATAAAGTGCTCCACATCACTCGACATCAGGGAAATACAAATCAAAACCACAATGAGATACCACGTCACACCAGTCAGAATGGCTAAAATTAACAAGTCAGGAAAGGACAGATGCTGGCGAGGATGCGGAGAAAGGGGAACCCTCCTACACTGTTGGTGGGAATGCAAGCTGGTGCAACCACTCTGGAAAACAGCATGGAGGTTCCTCAAAAAGTTGAAAGTAGAGCTACCCTATGACCCAGCAATTGCACTACTGGGTATTTACCCTAAAGATACCAGCGTAGTATCTGAAGGGGCACGTGCACCTGAATGTTTATAGCAGCCATGTCCACAATAGTCAAACTATGGAAAGAACCTAGATGTCTATCAACAGATGAAGGGATAAAGAAGAGGCGGTATATATATACAATGGAATACTATGCAGCCATCAAAAGAAGTGAAATCTTGCCACTTGCAACAACGTGGATGGAACTAGAGGGTATTATGCTTAGCGAAATAAGTCAGTAGGAGAAAGACAACTATCATATGATCTCCCTGATATGAGGAAGTGGAGATGCAACATGGGGAGTTTGGGGGGTAGGAAAAGAATAAATGAAACAAGATGGGATCAGGAGGGAGAAAAACCATAAGAGACTCTTAATCTCACAAAACAAACTGAGGGTGACGGGGTGGGGGGGGAACATTGGGGAGGTATGTGCTATGGTGAGTGCTATGAAGTGTGTAAACCTGGCAATTCACAGACCTGTACCCCTGGGGCTAATAATACATTATACATTTATAAAAAATACAAAATAAAAAAAAAGGAAGAAACACCATGAGGAATCATGGCAAAAAAAAAAAAAAAAAGTAGCCTAGATAAATACCAAGGGCATTAAGATCTTGTAAGAGAGCATAGACCATGCCAAGGGCAGGCCATTCTGCCTGTATCAAGAGCTCTTAAAGAACTATGGCTATCCCTGTTAGAACTTCTTACTTACTGAAAATAACTTATAGGAAGATTAAGAACATGGTCCCACCAAAGCTTAATGTACCAAAGTACCCATAATTAAGTATATATGGGGAGGCATGTCTATAAGAGTTATTGTGTGGCTTTTGAACTAATTAAAATAATATGCCCTTTAAATTTTAACGTTTTTGAGAGAGCCTGGAATAAAAGAGAATAAGATTAAGATAAAAGACTTCTGGGACTTAAATTTCTACATGACAAAAAATGGTTGAGAAAACAGCCCGGTTGCCAATTGGGATATATTTTTTAAAACCTTTCAGATGTAACCAGGCAGAATAATTAAAGAAACTTCCAGAAAGCAGGGAAATGGACTGTAGAGAAGAAAAGACTAGGGAGTCACTACTAAGCAGCCTAAACAATGTATGTTTCCTAAAACCAGATTAGAGAGACCTCACATTTCCTCTGTGAGATTTTGAACTTGCCATAAAAAAAATATCTATGTTTCCTTTCTCCAAAAAGAAGTCTTTATTACTATTATCTTTTTCCTGTTTCAGCATTCTGTGATAGGTGTTCAGGAGACAAATGTAACTTGTTTCTATCATAGGTCTTCATTTAAAAAGTAAATACTTGAAAAGAAAGAAAGAAAGAAAGAAACAAAGAAAGAAAGAAAGAGGTAAATACTCCAAGACACGAAGATCATGAAATCCTAGATTTCAAGCTGATACTGGCATTGGATGAGACTACTGGCAATCATGGAATGGGGCCAGTAGGTTTTGCAAGTGACAAGGAAGTGAATACGGAAAAAAGGACTGAACACAGTAGGTAAAATCCTCCCCAACTCCCACCCCGGTTACTCCTCAACTTTAGGCTAGCCAATGGGATTTACCTTCCCAAACATGGCACAGGAAAGGTTTCAAATATTTTTGTGACATTGCTCTCTCATACCTCCCCCACGGCCATGAGAAAGGCTTCCCCGAAGCTAGCTGCTGCTCCTTTATACTTAATTCCCTGGTTGAACACACTAGGAAGCCGACCCAAGCCCAGTATATAGCAGTAAGAAGCCAGGACCCGTTAGGCCTGCCCCTGGAAGCAGACCGTCCCAGCCCAGATCAGCCTCTGTCAGCGCAGTTCCGCTTGCTCCTCAGCATGCAAATGAGCCCACCTGCGGGAAGAAAGACTGAACCACCCAACTGGATTTTATGGTCATTTGTTACCCAACTTTATGTTGCAAGACCTAGCCAATACTTTCTCAGCTAAAAAGAAAAATGATCATGAAATAGAGAGACTACTCTCCTATATAAGGTGCTGAAGAAGAATTTTCTCTTCCTTTTTATTCATGTAACTGCCTTGCCATGATACATGCTTTATTTACATTCACATGACAGAGTTAATATCTGTGCTTTTTTGTTTTGTCTGTTCTGTTTTGAATCAAATTAAGATTCCTCACCTAAAGAAGAACCAAAATTGTTAATGATTGTTAGACTACCTTCAGCTACATTTATTTAAAAATATTGTGTTGTCACCGAAACACCAGGAGATCGAGGGTAGGATCATCCCCTGTTCTTATGCACCTGCATGTGAATTTTAATCAGTTAACTAATCTCTTCTAACATTGCTTTTTATGTCCTCCTACATAAGGCCCTAAATTAAGAATAATAAAACTGCCAACGTGTCTTTTACTCCTAAATCATCCTTATCACTTCCCCGACAGCTGCTAGGCAGCAGCAAAGCTTTACTCCACCTTATAAAAAGAAGGATGCTAGGGATATGTAGGTATATTTGGAATTCTCTATGTTTTTAATTAGCTCAATCGTATTTGAAGAGCTTCTCTATTTTTCAAACACATAGTACTATAGAAAGTCAAGTCACAAAGACAGAATAGCCCAGCCCTCACTTAATTTTATAAGGTCAAATGTTATTAATATAAACAGATTTTACTACTTGTTTACTTGTTTCTGAATGTGTAGAGCCATACATATATTTGTATGCAAATGTTGTCACGATGACCCCCAACAAATTGACTTATTTAAATATTTCATTTCTAGATTACAATACCCTTTTCTATTATTGATGCTTGTAGCTCACCATTTTTTTTCTTCAGATCAAATCAAAGGTCCTAGAGATTTGTCAATGCCTTTAGTCTAATACTTTCTTAAGCTCAGGATAGTTACTACTTGAGTCCTTAAAAAAGGCAGATAACCCATATATTTATATATTGCATATGATAAAAAATTCAACTTTTCTCTTTTCTGATATTATCAGGGCTATCACAAATTTATTCAAGCATTAATAGTTGGTCTCCACTCATTTACCAAAGCAGGGAAGTTTGATCTTCAGAGAGGAAATCTAGACTCTCAGATCAAAGTATATGAATCTTACACTGGACAATTTCAGTATAGAGATAAGTAACTTTCTGCCAATAAACTATAATCTAATACCTTCAAAAATAAAATTGATGGGCAGCTTTGCACAGTGACAGTATCGTAGCCAATGAGGTTTATCCGAGGCGCGATTATTGCTAATTGAAAAATCAAATTGATGGGAAAATTTTAATTTTGATTGTTTACCTTGAGAAGCTATGGGTACTATTACTAGCATTTTGAATTTTAACAATTATATATATTATCCTTAGTGGTGTATGATACTCAAGAATTTAAGAAGTTCTATTCTGTTTAACCAGGTTATAACCAGGTTATAACCAGGTTATAACCAGGTTATAATATACAGAAAGCATAAGGTATTTACAAGTTAGTCTGTAAATAATTTTAGCCTACAGGGTAGAATGTACTGAGTTATAATCCCAATATAACATAGTACAAAACTGTTATCCCAATACTGTGAGTCTAGGTATCTAGTAGGCTGGCGTGAGGCTTAATTTTAAGTGTTAATCTGGCTAGGCCGTGGCGCCTAGTTTTTAGTCCAGGGGCAGTCTCAATGTTGTCGTAAAGTTATTTTTTTAATGTGATATATTTTTAATAATGTTATTATTATATTTAAATCAATAGACTTTGAGTAAATTAGATGACTCTTGGTAATGTGGGTGAGCCTCGTTCAAACAGTTGAAAGCTTAAGAACAAAAAAAGAGTTTCCCTAGAAGGAAGGAATTTGAATTTAAGACCGAAACACAGAAGTCTTCCCTATATTTTCAACCTGCCTGGGTTGCCCTGCAGAATTAGGAAGGAAATCTGCAACTTCGGCTTTTGAATTTCCAGCCTGCTGACTGACTGTAGACTCATCAGAGACCCTCCACCAACCCCCCACCAATTCTGCAAACTAAATCCATAAAACAAGTTGTTTTTCTCTCCTATCTCTCTCTCTCTCCCCCTCTTTTCTCTCTGTTTATAAATATACCTATATAAATAAATAAATATATATCTATATATATATATATATACACATATATGTGTGTGTGTGTGTGTGTATGTATGTATATATATATACATACATACACACACACACACACACACATTTCTATATATATCTCCTAGTAGTTCTCTTTCTCTGGAGAACCCTGACTAATATAGGCAGTAACTAGGACAGACTACATTTTCATAACATAACAGGAGAGTTTGGCTTTAACAGTACCCACATATACAACTAAATTACAGAATTTCTAGGTAAACTCAGAGCAGTACAACAAGCTGGGCTCACTGCGTCCTTTCTCTCTGAGCTATATAAATATGGGCTCTTACCATTATATGCTGATTTAGTTAGAACTTTAATCATTTTAGCATTATTGTCCTCTGCATTTAACCTCTTGCATTAATCAACCGGGTTAACAAGTGATTTCAATTGATCTTACAAGAGCCTTCTAACAGTAAATTTACACAGCCAGGAGCAATGCAATCAGTAGGAATATAGCCATAAAAATTAGCCAACAATACCACTGGATTGTGACAGTAGAAAACACCAATACCACCACTATACTCTTCTGTGGGTCTAAGAAGTGGATGTTTGTAGAGGAATCCAGAGGAAATAGACCCTTACCTAGAGGCTTAACTATTAATAAACAGAAAAAAAAAATTCCTTAAAGCCTGTATACTTGGGTCCCTGTGAATAAAAACTTGTTCAAAATAATTGGAGATTTCCTCTCATGCCATCCTTGTATTATTATATTTTGTGTCATTTGCCATTAGATATATATTTCCAGCCTTTCCTCCATTGTACAGAAAGTTCCTTAGTTACATAGGAAATTACTCATGAGGGAAATTATTAGGAAGTATGCTTTGGCAGAATTGCACAGGTCAATGTGTAATACTGGCACTTCTTCCTCAATATCTTTCTACCTTCATTTCATGACCCATTTCTTGATGGTCAATAACAATAACAATCTCTGTCATGCCCGGTCCCAAACCAAGTGATTGAGTAGTGTTCTTTAGCTGTACTTTTGCTGAAGTTAGCCTTTTTTGTACATGTTGTGGTAATAAATGATCACTAAATGTTTTGGTGCCCCTGTGATAGAGATAATGAACAACAGATCACACAGATAATGAACAGCATCACTATTCAGAACTGAATAGGGAGGTGAGATAATACTTAAGCTGTATAAATAGAATCTCATTCTAGATATTTTTATGGGGATCTAAAGTGTAAGGGTCTTGATTGGGTGAGTTAATAAACTTCATGTCTCTCCATTTCCATTGCAATCACCTCATCCTTTATGGTCCAAACAACCTAAAATGAAGTTTACCCAAATCTCATAGAACAGTCATAGCTCCCAGAATCCATTTTCACTTTCCATCTACTTTTTCACCCATTGCAGAGAAAAGTTATGGTAAACTTCCTTTACCTTCCAGACCTAAATATTGTGGTGAACATTTTATTTTGTCTGTTTTATGAACATTTTATATTGATGGAACACTCTGTTATATAAATGGGCCATATTTGGACTCTGTGTCTTGGCCTAAAATGGCCTCCATGCTGTTTACATGTCTACAGCAGGCTACATTGTCAACCCAAAGCCTGATGACACAAAACCCAAATTCTCATACAACCAAAAGCTTTGTCTGTAGTCAAACTAAACATAATTTTAGCTGTTTAGAGCCCACTTGTGTGGTACACCCCATAAAACCTCACCCAATGTTTACTAACCATAGGCAAGACAAATGCAAATTGCTGCCATCCTTTGGAGCTCCCTGAACCAGAGATCCCCCCCACCATCTTGCTGCTGAGATGCACCTAGACAGATGAAGCCCCTCTCCAACCTCCTCTTCTCCCCCAGGAGTCCCCTTACCCTATTCCCCTTCTGGAAGATAGCCTCTTGGTGCTGTCTCAGAAAGACCTCTCATTGGACAGAATGTCTTCTCTCATATAACCCTATCCAAGCACCACCTACAATAGCTTATTGTGTATTATTGCCTTTCATGGCCCTGTCTATTCCTGGATCAACTCTGAAATCCTCTCATTACCACACACTCTGAAAAGTTAGCAAATTTCCAACCAGTATATTATGATATATTTACAAGAAGGATATTATACAATCAATATATTTAGCTTATAAGCTTTTGAGGCCATTTTCTCCATTCTCAGCCTCTTCAACAACTCACGGAAGAATGGATAGTGCATAGCTACTGACAGCTGTTAGGAGAGGAATGAGAAGTCTCAAGTTGTGGACAACCAAAGGCTACGAGTGAACTCTCTGTCTTCTAGCAGCATGAAAAAAAGTCACTTAATATTTACAATGTCAGAAATACAGGTGGTATGAGCAGAAGAGAGAAACTATAAATACAGAAGTCATGTAACAGTAATACTGGGTGAACTTTTGTGCAGGGAAATGACAGCAAAGAGATAACAACCAGGAATACTGTGGAAATAATTGTGTCCTAAAGTGCTCCCTAGGTTGTTAATTATAAAACCTTATATAATTTCTATTCAGTCTCTGTTTTCCAGAGCAGTTGGCTCTATGAGGCATGTCCCGAGATTCTCTGCTAGAGCAGTGAAAAAAGAATTAACACAAACACTTTTGCTTCTTTTCTGTAAAGTACTGAAAAGATAGAGGGGGGGGGGAAGGGGAGATGAAATGTTGATTATATAGTAGTATAAGATGGAAGCAGGAAAAGGATGATTTTTATGAGCTCATGTTCTTGCAACTTAATTCATCAGTTTGAAATTCAAACACTTGTCAAACAGGACAAGTTCTGCATGGTTATAACTTGGAAGCACTATAGCTATTGATTTTTAAATTTAGATTCTTTGTCTTTTTTTATTCCTAGGAATGCACTGGGTTTAGTAAAATTTACTGCAATTTCAGTGGGAAGAAAATGGCACAGTAAATACAAGAAAATAACTCAAGAAAAATGCTCAAAAAGTATTTTTCAGAAAATTGTATATACACATAGGGCAAGCATAAGTGTCAGATTTTTCAGTACAGAGCTGATTATAATATTCTGACTTTTTTTGAGTCAGTGCATTGGACCATATGTCCTAATTTTTGCCTCAGAAAATCAAATTGCTGCATGTATTCTTTCCACGAATGTTGAAATAGGAAACCAATTATAATTTATTTATGTATTTCATATTCAGTGAAAGAATCTGTCCTAACATTTATTTATCAGGCTACATAATCTCAAAAATTACATTTATAATAGGTTTTATAAGACTAAAAATAAGGAACAACTAATTTTTTGAAGACCTAAAGACTCAATGTGAAAATTAGTTAAGAAAAATGAAAGATAAGGGCACCTGAGTGGCTCAGTTGGTTAGGAGTCAGACTCTTGGTTTTGGCTCAGGTCATGAGATTGAGCCCTGCACCAGGCTCTGCACTCAGTGTGGAGTCTGACAGATTCTCTTCCTCTCCCTTCACCCCTCCCCCTGCTCTTGTGCTCTCCCTCTCTCTCTCTCACTCTCTCTTCTCTCTCTCAAGTAAATAAATAAATATTTTAAGTAAATAAATAAATAAATAAATAAAAGGTGGTGATACTGCACTGAGTTATTAGAACTTGCTATTATAATCCATGTAAGAGTTTACAGATCAGCTGCATAAAATAACATAGGTGTGACTAGTATTAATTATACAAGCAGGTAATTTAAGTTACAAAATGTTAAAAAATTCCATCATTAAGGGCTTAGCAGTCCTCCCCATTTATATGTCATAGCTTTGTTTTTTCACCAAACAAGTTCAGGGAGATTTGGAGACTAATCATTAGATTATATATAAACATGCATATGTATATTTTGGTCTGATTTTTCTTCTGTGCATAGGCAGTGCTATAAAATTTCCAAGTAATATCTTAATTCTCTCTGTATACTGTATTTACAAATTATTCATTTTTAGCTAGTTATTTTATAGTCAATATAAGTAAATTGGCCTAGCAAGTTACTTCTAATGAATAGTATACACACTTGCTGAGTGAGAAGATGTCACTCACATGGTTATCCTATAAAAATTCTCTGCCTTCCACTCTTCTCACTTCTCTTGATCTCTTACTTGCTCCCTTATAGAAACCAGCTGCCATGATATAAGCTGCCCTACAGAGAGACTAACATAATGGAAGAAACAAAAACAAAAAAACAAAAAAATAAACAAACAAAAAAAAACAAACTGAGGGAGTCAGTGAAACAGTCAGTGAACAGTCAGTGAAAAATGAAGCCCGCAATTCAATAGCTCAATAGCCTTGAGAGTCATCTTGGAAGTGGATCATCTCTCAATCAAGCCCTCAGATGATTACATACCTTGATTGCATCCTTATGAAAGATCTGGAGTCAGAAGAGCCAGCTAAGCCATATTTCAGTTTCCTGACATAGAGAAGCTGTGAGAAAAATAAATATGTATTGTTTTAAGTCATTAAATTATGGGATAATTTACTGCACAGCAATGGGTAATTATTATATACAATTTCAAAGAAAGCCTTAAGGTAACAGATATGAGGGCTGTCCAGTCACGCATTTAGTGTGGGATGTGGACCAGGAGCATTAAAATGTCCACCATAGCTATGCTGAAATCAGGAGTGTGAGATAATGTGATATTGTTGGTAAGTATCTGCTTAGTTGACTCTTTGTATCCTTAGATCTATTTGTGCCTCATAATAAGCTTATGCTACAATTACTCTTCATGGTTTTGGTTCTTTATAGGTATGTAGATGATATAGATAGATGATAGATAGATAGATAGATAGATAGATGATAAATGAAAGAAAGTTAAATAAACCATAAACCCTGTATTTGTTGCTACTCCCAAGGGTAATATTAATATGTACCATCCATATTATCTATTACCCAAACTTTTCTCATACTTTCTAGCTCTCCAGTTAGTTTAGATTGATTTCCTGCTTAAATGATCCAAGTTTACATCTTTGAGAGGGACTTACACTTTGAGAATACTTGTTTTCATAACTCCCCTCTTAAAGCTGTCACCATAAAGGAAGACCAAGAGATGCCCCAGTGATTAGCTCAATCTCAGTATTTACCCCTTTGATACTATTTTGTTTCAGCAATACTAGGTTCTGATTATAATTAATATAAATTACCATTGTCAGAGTAACAACTCCTTTTTTTTTCATCTTTCTTGTTCACTAGCATAAGAAGTTAAAATGATAAAGTGATAAGAAACACATTGATAATAATGCAGTGATAGTAGGGGACTTCAACATCCTGCTTACAGCAATGGACAGATCATCTAAGCAGAAGATCAACAAGTGAACAAGGGCTTTGAATGACACATTGGGCCAGATGGACTTCACAGATATATTCAGATAATTTTACCCTAAAGCAACAGAATACACATTCTTCTGAGTACACATGAAACATTCTCCAGAACAGATCACATACTGGGTCACAATTCAGATCTCGACCAGTACAAAAAGACTGAGATTGTTCCATGCATATTTTCAGACCACAATGCTTTAAAACCTGAACTCAATCACAAGAGAAAATTTGAAAGGAACACAAGTACACCTGTCAGAATGGCTAAAATTAACAGCCCAGAAAACGATTGATATTGGTGAGGATACAGCGAAAGGGGCACATTTTTATACTATTGGTGGAAACAAAAGCTAGTGCAGCCACTCTGGAAAAGAGCATAGAGGTTCCTCAAAATGTTAAAAATATAGCAACCCTATGACCCAGCAATTGCACTATTAGGTATTATATATATAGGTTATTTTATATATATATATATATAAGTATTTTATATATATATATAGGTATATATTGTGTTTTGAAGGGGCACATGCACCCCAATGTTCATAGCAACAATGTCTACCATTGCCAAAATATGGAAAGAGCCCAGATGCCTATCAACAGATGAATGGATAAAGAAGAGGTTGGATGTGTGTGTATGTATATATATACATACACATATATGTATTTATAATATATAATATGTATGTATATAATATTAATAAAATTTATATATTACTATATGTATAATGAAATATTACTTAGTCATCAAAAGAATGAAATCTTGTCATTTGCAACAGCATGGATGGAACTAGAGGGTATCAGGCTAGGCAAAATAAGTCACTCAGAGAAAGATAAATACCATACAATTTAACTCATATGTGGAATTTAAAAAACAAAACAGATGAACGTAGGGGAAGGAAAGGAAAAGTTAAATGAGATGAAAGTTGAGAGAGAGGCAAACCATAAGAGAGGATGAACTCTAGGAAACAAACTGAGGGTTTCTGGAGGGGAAGGGGGTGGGGGGAAGGGATAATTGATAGGGATTAAGGACGGCACTTGATGTAATATGCAACTGATGAATCACTAAATTCTACCTCTAAGTAAAACTAATAAAAAATGATGAGACGATATACATGTAGGTTGGGTATCAATTCTGGTAAAGAAAATTATTTCCCCATTCAGTATGGGAAGGAACAATATAGTTGACTTGATATCAAGTGACTGGCCAGGATCTTAAATGGGCAGTGCACTGTCAAGACACCACTTCAGGTTCTGTTGTTGACTAGTTGGTGTTAGCATTGTCAGTAGCTAGCTTAGCCCTAAGGAGATAAATCCCTTACCAGTGGGACCATGCACAGCCTCTATCCCTACCATTTTGCCTGCCACATTTTTATCTTATACTTGTGCAAACACTGTGTTGGTAGAAAGCAGAAGTTAACTAATCCTCACGGGACAAATAATCCTAATTGATTGAGGCACCTAGTTGATCAGTGTCTCCTCTCTGTCAGATGTTATTTAGTGGCCATTGACACAAAACACATATATCCAACAATTTTATAACTATTTTTATAATATACTCCAAATGCCACATTGCTGGCTTTGAAATTTTGTTTTTGAATTTTGAAACTTTCTTCCTCAGATCCTGAACAATTACCAAAGTTATTCTCATTACCCAGCAGTCTATTTATATAATAACACCGAGTTGCTTATTCCTGTATATTAAGTTGATGACCTTGCACAGTTCTCAGCTCTGCCTAATAAATGATATCTCCTCACCACACCTTTTAAGGCTACTCTGGGTTGGAACTGTAAGACTTGCACATACAAATCAGGCAGATCCATCTGTGACCCAGGACAACATTTTTCCTCTTCCGTTACATAATTGTAGGAAACCACCATTAGTTCATTTGTTTACTCGAAGAAAGAAGTGTTGGTACAACAGAAGTTCCATGAAAGTCTGAACCACCCATGCATTCAGAAGATCATGTTTGTCCCCTGGATCAGTCCAGGAAGAATTTCTAATATCCCTTATTTATCATAAATGATTACTGGTGCATCTGCCCATCTTTATAACTGGATTAACCTAATAGTATCCAAGTCATGAGCAATAGCTCTGATGGCACCTGAGTTCCCCCAGTCAGATGCTCCGCCTTCACTAGGCATAGCAGCCTCCGGGAGCTGTATTTTGAATGATGAGTCATTATTTGCTGATACACTGTAGAACTGAACTGTGCATACTACGTATCTCTTCATGGGGCTTGCCAGAGGTTCCACACTATATCCTTATCTCTGATGACCCCCTCTAGCATCATGGATCTGCTGGGTCATATAACCCAGTTGACAGAAGTATGCACCATATTCTGTGCAAAACCCTCTTTGACTATGGTCTTCACTCAAAACTGCTGCTTGATAAATTGGTCAGAGCAGTACCCCAAAGGGAAATACAAAATGTGGCCATATAGGCCCAAATAATTACCATCCTTCTTCTTTTTTTAAAAAATATTTTATTTATTTATTTGATGAGAGAAACACAGTGAGAAAGGGAATACAAGCAGGATGAATAGGAGAGGGAGAAGCAGACTCCCTGCTGAGCAATGCAGGGCTCGATCCCAATGCCAGGCTCGATCCCAGGACCCTGGGATCATGACCTGAGCCGAAGGTAGATGCTTAAAGACTGAGCCACCCAGGCACCCCCCCATCTTTTTCTCGGTGACAGATAATTCAGGGTGAAATTATAACCGTCTTGAGTATTAGATGAAATGCCAGCCATTATCCCAGATTACCATAAAAACATCACTGATAAGACAAAAACCCTGTAGAGTTGTTTTTTCCCCAATCTTCGGCAGACATTAGTCCTGGCAGTACATCCAGAGTTTCTGCCATTTCCTAATATTAATAGCATGTAGTCGTCAATACCTGACACCAAAACAAGGTTCTGAAGCCTATTAACCTAGTCTATGAAAACCATACAGTGACAAATATTAAAAGATTTAAGAAACTATGGACTCCGAATGTGTATCCTCGCTATTATTGTATGAGAGCAAGCAGCTTTTGATCCTTTTCAAAAAGAAGACATATTGCAGATCAATAGCTGCACAGGTGTGTTCATCAGTCCCTATAAAAGTACCATATTCCCCACAGCATCTATTATTGATGCTACAAATTGACTGAATTTACTATAATTTCTACTGTCTGACAAAGATCAGAGCAATGAGATTTATGATGACCTGCTGGTGATGCCTGGAGCAGATGTGGTTATGAATGATTACTTGGCATAACTGGTTAGACAACCTTTCTTGACTACATGGCCAGGATCATATGTTCCTGTGAAACCAAGATTCATCATGTAGCTCGTGTTGGTACCATCTGGGGACAGAGCTCATCGATGTGCCAAGAACACTGTACTGCCTGTGCCTGAATGTTACTCAGATCCCCAGTGCTTGCCTGCCCTCCTCATGCAGTATACCATTTGCCTTTAAATACAAACCTTCATGACTGCACATGATAGAGTCAGTTGACTTTTGACCTCGAGGAGTAGGAATTTAAGTAATTAGCTTCACTTGTGGAGATCTGTGGCTCAAACTTGCATGGAATTTTAAGAAAACAGGTAAAAAGGGCTGACAATTTTAACACTGACAGACAGACAGCTGGTTCTTTTCCAGGGACTTTATTCCTCATTTACTGAGTCTGCCCAGACAAATTAATGCCTCTGTATTTCCAGGTTGTGCTTGTAGGTGGGTTGAGGTGTTTTTCTGTCTCTAGCAAAGCTTCCAGGTAACTAAGCAGGAAAACGTCTTAATCTGAAGCATTATGTACTGAGTACTGGTAACATGGTTTAAAATTGTTCACTACAGTACTTCTGAAATCATGCGGACCTAGAGACTGTAATAAAATGTATCACAAGTTTCTGCCACATTGTTTTAAAGATAATGTTTATGTCCATATGAGCATGCAAGAGAAGTTTAAGTGGTCAGTGCCTATATAACAGGCATTAAACATTTAAGAATTTTTGGAAAATTAAAAAAAAATTGCTATTTTCTTACAGAATTTTCTTGATTTATCTGCCTTCTTTTCTCTACCACCCTAAAATAATTCCAGTATCAAAAGTAACAAGCTATTCAGAATTATTTTGAAATCATAAAGTATTAACTGTAGACGTGATGGCATCAGAGAAATAAAGTTGCTTTTAGTTTATCTATGGTTTCTAGCAATGGTAAACATGCCATCATATTTTACTATTCACATAATTTTGTGTAGTTATTCATCCTATACATGCCCTTGTATGTCCAGGGTTGAAAGCTTTACTTATGTCTAACCAATAATTAGATGCTATTGCATTGAAAAAATGAGCAAGGAGAGGGTTAGCACATGATTCAAGTAAGAACAATTTGATTCTTTCCTTAAAACTGATGTTTGGTTATTGGAAGAAAGAAGCTATCTTTTTCCTGGGTTCTCTAAAGCTATGAGGATGTCAGTTATGAGGGTTTGGGCAGTCATCTTTCTTGTGTTGTGAATAAAGCTAGTCAACTTCAGTTTTCTTTAAGATGAAGGAAATGGTGGGGCCTTTAAAGATTAGGAAATACAGGATTACAAATTAGATGAATGGTCATAATTGAATATACGTATTAAGAATCAGATGTTTAGGAGCACTGGGTGGCTCAGGCAGTTAAGTGTCCAACTCTGATTTTGGCCAAGATCATGATCTCTGGATTGTGAGATCGAATCCCACATAAGGCTCCCTGCTCAAAAGGGTGTCTGCTTGAGATTCTCTCTCTCCATCTCCCTTTGCCCCTCTCCATGCATTCTCTCTCTCTCTAAAATAAATAAATAAATAAAATCTTCAAAAAAAGAAAAAAAGAATTAGAAGTTTAGATACTTAGAGTATAAAGTAGTTTAAAGGTGTTCTTATTCAATATATGATTCAAAATATGGCCCCAAAAAATCCAGAAAGTTATTTGCTAAGAAAAATATCACACCATTATTTAAAGACCTAAAGTTGGGACTCCTAACCTGATTCAGACCATAGTTCAAGCTTTTCTCCCATTCCATTTCTGACATCCTAGAGATGATGAGCTCTTTGAGGGACATGATGTAGAGAGAGTAGAAACAATTTAATAATATTTAATATTATTAAAGTATTTGTTATACATTAATCATGTGCTAAACACTTTATTTGCATTTCCTCATTGAGTCTGAAAAGCAGCACCTAAACTGGTAGATTGCATTAGTATATTTGTTTCACAAAGAAGAAAAATAACATTTAAGAAGTGTTTGTAAATATCCTAAGAGCACAAGCATATTCTGGTTGGACTGGGGATAACAGGAGCTTGAAGTTGAGTTTATCAGATTTGAGTGGTGTTCCACTAATTATGAAAAAGTAAAGATGATTATAACAAATCATATATAACTATACCCACATTTTAAAGATTAGTTTTGCAAAGCCTATATGCCAGACTCAAACTAACACAAATTACGTCCTCAAACCTAAAAAAATAGAGTTTCATGTTACTCATTTTTAACACTACCATTTCCAGCCACACAGATTGATCTCTCAAGTAGCATTGTTTCTTATTCTAGTCAAATGTTGGATATGATTGAAATATATTGAAAATATTCCCTTAAAATATTAAAGTGAAGGAATTTATGAAAAAAAAACTTAAAAAATCTACGAGTTACTTTTTGACACATTCTCTGAGAGCAAAAGAAACTACTGTTTTATCAGTTGAAGGGAAATGGTGTTAGTTATATTATATAGTTAGTTAATATGCATGTCTTCATATAGAAATATTTTTCAATTAAAAACAAATTATAGCTTTAGATATGTTTCACAAGGATATCTTGGAAAAATTGATTGTGAAGGCATGAATCCAACAAAGTATTCATTTTTAAAGGTACTTTAAAAATAGGAATTTTTTTCGGTCATCTCTGCATATCACATTATTAATATTGGCTAATCAAAAAAGACATACAGTATTTTACAAAAGGAAATGTACACGCTTATAATACTGTAATAGTAATTTGTTATTAAAAGACTGCAAATCAATGTATTTAAAAAATAAAATAAATCTTTATTTCTAATTTTCTATTTTGAAGGTGTTCTGAAGTGACTTTTTTACTCATATATAAATTCTAAGTTTCTTCCTTAGGCAGGTAACCATTTGTGCTTTTTTTTTTTTTTTAAAGGTTTTATTTATTTATTTGACAGACAGAAATCACAAGTAGGCAGAGAGGCAGGTAGAGAGAGAGAGGAGGAAGCAGGCCGAGCAGAGATCCCCAGGCGGGGCTTGATCCCAGGACCCTGGGATCATGACCAGAGCTGAAGGCAGAGGCCTTAACACGCTGAGCCACCCAGGCGCCCCCCATTTGTGCTTCTTAAAGAACTCTGAGGAGAGAGTGTAAATAGCCTTTCTTCACAAATTGCAATTCACTTTTATTTAAGTAAGTTCAGTATACAAAATTACATTGATATATGTATATTCATATTTTAATATCTTTCTTGATATTTGTGTCTTTAGTCCATGTGTACTTTCTAAATCAAGGATTTAAAATTATTTGGTAATATATTCGTAAAAGAAGCTAGGCATGTGTCATTTTTTCCTACTCAAATTTAAAAATAAACTAATATGGGGCACCTGGGTGGCTCAGTGGGTTAAAGCCTCTGCCTTCGGCTCAGGTCACAATCCTAGGGTCCTGGGATGGTGCCCTGTGTCAGGCTTTCTGCTCAGCAGGGAGCCTGCTTCCCTTCCTCTGTCTCTGCCTGCCTCTCTGCCTACTTGTGATCTCTGTCTGTTGAATAAATAAATAAAATCTTCAAAAAAACCCCCAAACTAATATGACCTAATATAGATAGATAGATATAGACATAGATACAGATATAGATATATTAAGTGCAATCTCTTGTAATTCTTGCACTTGTTTAAATCTCTTGCTTCAAATTATAGAATTAAAGAAACTGTATTTCATTCAGAACAATGTAAGTAGTCAGTAGATAGAGGTCAACTTACTAGCTGTAGCAAATTTTACATTTATAAAAAAAAAATCACATTTATATTTGAGCAGTATAACCTGCTCTGAGTACAACATCTAGCACACATGATTTCAGATTGATAACTTATTTTTCCATTTGTTTCTAGTTTCATTATCCTGGATTTATTAAGGCAGAGAAAAAGAAAAGGATGAATGATTACAGACCCAAATGAAATTGTGTGCCTATATAATCAAGATAATTTTGTACAACAATTAATTTTTGTCATCATTCTGCTTTATCAAAGTGTGCAAATAAGGATTTCAAAGAGCCATTAGATTTGGCTAATAACAGAAGACTTATATATTTAGTTCTCCAAACATCTGTATTTATCCTTGGCTGTTAACAATGAGCTGAATATGATGAATATATTTCTGAACTTGCGTTTTGTTCAAGTTTTTGATGAGAGTAGAATTTGTTCCTCTAATACTATTCTTGTATTAACACCCATTTGTTGATCTAATTTTATCATGCAATGATTATGAGGACAATCAAAGAGGACAGAGTAGGAGGATGGAACGAGAGGCATGAAGACTCATTTACGTAATTTAAAAGTCTCTAATGAAAGTTCCATTCCATCCATCAATGAAATATACTATCTTATTTTTTCTACCAATAACTTTAACATTCATATTATTTACACTAAGTTGCACATATATAACACTTTATACATGTATTTCTGACAAAATCTTGTATTTAGCGCCTGTCTCCTGGTGTAGTAGACATTTTACAGATGAAGATTCTACAACCTTACGATCATAGAAAGTGACTTGAATAAGATTCAGACTCAGTCAATGATGGGATAGGGATTATAGCCCTGCGCCTTCAGACTCCAAGTATTCTTTCTGAATCACCTTTCTGCTATAGTACACCAAGCCTGAAAATTACAAAATTTAATAAAAGTCTTACAGTGTATTGCTTCAGATTTCAAATGAAATTATTAACATACTCCCTTCAGCTCAGATGAGCTATATCCAGTGTTCTGCTTTGTGAATCTGGATCTAAAGCAAATACTCATATAATGAAGACATGAGGGTGGGAGTAGAAAGTGGGAAGAAGCCTCAAATGTTTGCCCTACTAAGTTGTTTTTGAGCAAATTCATATCCCAAATGATATGGTCAAGATGTCAATACATCTTTGGTATATTGATCTATATGAATGGAGATGAACTAAATCAGTACTTTACTATGTTTGCAGTATGTCAGCCTAAACACACATGCGTGCACACAAACACACACACACGAATTAATAATGACATGGTATAGTTTTTTTTCTACTTCAGTCAATTGTTTCATGACTCTAAAATTAAAGTTAAAAAAGTAAAAGCGGGCACCTGGGTGGTTCAGTGGGTTAAGCTTCTGCCTTCGGCTCAGGTCATGATCTCAGGGTCCTGGGATCGAGCCCCACATCAGGCTCTCTGCTCAGGAGGGAACCTGTTTCCCCCTCCCCTTCTGCCTGCCTCTCTGCCTACTTGTAATCTCTCACTCTGTGTCAAATAAATAAATAAAATCTTTAAAAAAAATAAAAGCAACATATAATGAAGGTTTGCCTTCATGATGTCTTCTATTAATCCCAGCACTATTTTCACCTCATTATCATCTGTATTTTAGTGTGTATAATATATATATGTATATATATATTTATATATAACTCTTGCTTTTTGCCATTTTAGCCAAATAGAGTATAAATGGTTAGAAAAAGAATTTCATCATCATGAATTAAACACAATCAGCAATTTATTGTCTGTGGTATTTAATTCAGTAATTTTTTAAAAGAAATATTAGTTCAGCATTTACTAATTTCAGATATTTTTCTAAACATTAAACATGTCAGAGGAAATAAGACAAATGCCCTGCATTTAGATCCTGGAAATATGAATTCTATTTTTATCTCAAGAGCTATAAACTGGGCATTTAATCCAATAGGTCATTTTAAAAATAAATAATTACATTTTAAATAAATTTCCTCAAAGAGAAATTTTGTGAATATACAAGATGAAATGAAAAACATAAAGTTGGCTAAAGTGAGTTTTAATTGAGTTAAAAACTTGGGAGCTATGAATGATGAATGAATGAATCACTCAACACATTTATATTTAATCTCAGTCTTAAAATGGATTCATTCAAACATATTGAGGCTCTGGAGAGATTGTAATTTATTTTGTAATAGTAACTTGCTAAAATATAATTCCTTCTCCATATGGAACTTTGTGCAGCAAAGCTATGTCTGAAAAGTTGATTATTTATTCAGTGCCGAACAACAATTTATCCTAGCCCCAAAACTTGGGAGGCTGTGAATTAAAGATAGTTCCTTAATTTATATTCACAATTCTGAATTTGTGTTTTGTTTTGTTTTCATTGTGATCATTTTCCTAAATGTCAAACCAGGTAGATAATAAGATTATGCTTCCTTAATTAAAATAAACTTTTAAAATTTTAAATAAACTTCTAAAAAGTTTGTTTAAGTTTTTTAGCTGGAGAGACTCACAGAGGCTTTCCACCGCAATGAAGGTTCATCATTGGGAGCGTCGTTGAACCTCTAGTCAATGAGTGATAAAGTGATGACTACGGAGAAGCAGTAATAAACCCGAGGTGTCCACCCTAGACACACCTTACACACAAATCTGGCACTGCTCCACCCCAGACATACCTGAAAAATGAACGTTCTTTTAGACAAGAAATAACAAGTATTAGTGAGGATGTGAAGAAAAGAGTGCCTTTGTACACTGCTGTTGGGAATGTAAATTGGTACAGCTGCTATGGAAAACAGTATAAATGCTTCTCAAAAAATTAAAAAATAGAACTACCATATGATCCAGCAATTCTACTTCTGGGTATTTATCTGAAGGTAATAAAAAATTAACTCAAGAAGTTACCCCAACTTCATTGCAGCAATATGAAAACAACCTAATTATATATATATAATTCAGTCCTATAAAAGGAAAACATTGCATCATTTGCAAACAAAAGACTGGTGGTTGCCAGATATGGGGTGAGGAATGGAAAAAAAATATATGAAGGTGGTCAAAAGATACAGACTTTCACTTATAAAATAAATAAGTCCTAGGGATGTAATATACAGCATGATGACTATAATTAGTAATGTTGGATATTTAAAAGATAAAGAAACTGGATTGAAACAATTCTCATCACAAGAAAAAAAGGCCTATGTGGTGACGAAAGTTAAGTAGACTTATTGTGGTGATCATTTTGCAATATATATTCATATTTGGAATCACTATGTTGGTTACCTAAAATGATCATGTCATTTATCAATTTTAACTTGATTTTTAAAAAGAGGATACAATATTTAAAAATGAGCTTGTTTATATTCATACATGTGTTTTTGTAATTAAAAGATAGCATAAAAATGGAGATTTATTGAGGACCAAAGTTCAGGTTTAAAAGACTAGCCAAAGTTTTAATTATTTGCTCCAAGTATCTTTTTAAACAACTGTTCAACCATCCAGAAAGACTACAAGAAGAAAGAGAGAGAGAGAGACATAAAGAATAGAGGGATATATTATTTTACTTTGGTAAATAATAAAACATTTATGGTGATATGTAGAATTTTTATTGAAATTCTACTATAGATTGCTGAAAAGTTGAAAACACTATAGGGAATGACTCCCATGTTACCCAATATCTTAAAGAAATTATTTTACCTCAAAATTGAATTGATAATATTTGCTTTCCACCTTTATAAATGTAAGCAATAGGAAATAAAGATACTTGTGTGATAAATTTGCATCTTTGATATACCAATATTTTAAGAAGGTTTTCATATTATTGCCCTCTCCAATGTGTGACCTGTATTTTAAGTAATTTAGTTCTGATTTCTTATACAAGCAATACTTAATTTTCCAAATTCTGGAGAAAGCGAATATTTTTTTAAGTGAAAAGTATAATTTCAAAGTCCTTTAAAATCATGGAAACCAGGGGCACCTGGGTGGCTCAGTGGGCTAAAGCCTCTGCCTTTGGCTCAGGTCATGATCTCAGGGTCCTGGGATCGAGGCCCGCATTGGGCTCTCTGCTCAGCAGAGAGCCTGCTTCCTCCTTTCTCTCTGCCTACTTGTGATCTCTGTCTGTCAAATAAATAAATAAATCTTAAAATAAAATAAAATAAAAGATAATGGAAACCAGAATTTCCTAGATCCATTTTTTTTCTATATTTTATAATGTTCTTTTTATATCTGACTTGTGAACACACTTGGTTTTCAAAATACTGTGAACTGATACATGTAATTCTAGTCACTAAATCATTCAGATTATAATCATCCTGTCAGAAAGTATTTACATTATAAATAATACATTTAACATAGTTTCACATTATTATGGCATTAAAAGTGATGTTTATCCCTTTACATATGTAAAATGTGTGATTCTGATTCTAGTTTCTTGTGGGGACAATGTGAACTTGTATGTCCACATGACTATAATAAAAAAATTAATGCCCTGCACAACTTATTTTGATCCAGAAAGAATTTAAGTATCTACACTCTTATCTTTTCTGTGATAGTTTTATTTCAGAGATATCTGGAATTTCAAATGTTCATAATTCAAAGTAAATTATCTTTTATTTATTTCTGCAATGTCTCATACATATGAAGATTGCAAATATATAATTATTTAATGTCTCTTTATAGAATGCCTGGCATATACTTATTACTGAATCAGGTTTATAACTTTTAACTGAATTAGCTATAATAAAGTTTTAAAGATCTTTATTGGAATACAGTGTTTATGGAAAAGTAATAAACATCACTAACAGAGCACTCTGTCAATAAATTGTTAACTTGTCCCAAGCTATCTACATTGAGGGAAAAAAAAGGCAGAAAAGTAATAATTGGTTGTAAATATATTTGTTTTAAACACCAAAATTTACAACTATTCCAAGTCCCCTATTTCCATTATCAAAGTCCTTTACTTTTTTTTTTTTCTTAAAGATTTTTTTTTATTTATTTAGCAGACAGAGATCACAAGTAGGCAGAGAGGCAGGCAGAGAGAGAGGAGGAAGCAGGCTCCCTGTGGAGCAGAGAGCCCTATGTGGGGCTTGATCCCAGGACCCTGGGATCATGACCTGAACTGAAGGCAGAGGCTTTAACCCACTGAGCCACCCAGGCGCCCCTCAAAGTCCTTTACTTTGAATAGACTTTCCAATCATTAGAGTTCTGTGTAGAGGTTTCAAAACAAAAACAAAAACACACACAACTAAAAAACTTTAAATTCCACTTGTTAATTGATGTCCACCTAAATCTGGAGAGAAAATGTAAATCTACTTTGTACTGCTCAAGTCAATATCATTAAAATACCAGTTTACCTTGTCTCACTTGTATCATATATTGACCATATTTTTAATTCAAATTCAATACTATCCTATACAACTATGAAAGTTAGAATAGCATTTATTATGAAATAAAGAACAAGCTTTATGTTTTTTTAATTGTAATTGTGTTCTTGAGTCCAAACCTAACTTTTACATTGTTAAGACAGATTTTTTCAGCCATGACTCAAGGTTATGGTGCATATGCCAACTTGCTTTTTATGTAATTCTTACTTTTATTTTAGTCCCATTTATTCAATATAGACTACATCAATACCAAAACTCTCAAAAATTTTTGAAATAAAGTTTCAACTTTTAAAAATTGTGTTACAGGAGACCCAAACCACAACCCAACACTAACCCAAATATTTCACACAAACGATAATTGGTATCTTATTGCAAAAATCAGTGTTATCTTAAAGACACCTTTTAAATTCTAGGCATATTATTTCATCAGTGGCCTAGTACAGGGCCTGTATATATTAAGAACAAAATAAATTCCTACTCAATAGGCAACTCCCCCCCACAAAAAAGAAGAAAAAAACACATGAAAACAACGTTTCAGGAGCAAGGACATCCTAATTTAGAAGCTACTGTCCCATTTCCCAGATAAGAGTCAGAAGACCTTCAGAATGGCTACAATCAATAAGAAAAGAAATAGCAACTGTTGCTAAGTATGTGGATAAAGGGAACCCTATTGCACTGTTGGTGGGAATGCAAATTGGTGCAGCCACTCTGGAAAACAGTATGGGGGTTCCTCAAAGAGTTAGAAAGAGAGCTACCCTATGATGCAGTAATCACATTACCAGATATTTATCCCCAAAATACAAAAACTCTAATTCAAAGGGATACGAGCACTCCTATGTTTATAGCAGCATTACATATAATAGCCAAATTCTGGAAGCAGTCCAAGTTTCCATCAATGAATGAATGGAAAATGAAGAGGTAGTATATGTGTACACACACACACACACACACACACACACACACACACAGGAATATTATTTAGCCATAAAAAAGAATGAACTCTTGCCATTTGCAACAATATGGACAGAGCTAGAGAGTAACGCCAAGTGAAGTAAGTCAGTCAGAGAAAGACAAATACTGTGTGATTTCACTCACATGTGGCATTTAAGAAACAAAACAAATGAGAAGAGGAAAAAAAAAAAGAGTAAGACAAACCAAGAAACAGACTCTTAACTACAGAAAATATAAACTGATAGTTACCAGAGATGAAGTGGGGGGAGGGATGGGTAAATAGAAGATGGGGATCAGGCGGTGCACTTTCTGTGGTGGGCACAGGGTGATGTATGGACTGTAGAATTATTATTTTGTACACCAAGAACTAATATAATACTATAGGTTAACTATACTAGAATTAAAATAAAAGCTTAATGAGACAAAAAGAATCAAAAGATCTTGATTCTGTTGCCTCTGCCACTTCCAGGATGTACAACCCTGGGATATCACTTAACCATTTAAGGCTTCAGTGTCCTCATTTAAATAAAGAAGTAACTCGGAGAGGTGACATACGGAGAATTATTCCACTCTAAAAATTCTATGACTTCTGAAATTTCTGAGGCTTTTAATCTGTATAATGTTACTTCCAATGCACAATACATATTTAATTGAGCAGACTGAACAACATAGCTTTTATAATGGTCAAAATTTCATACTTAATTGAACATTAATGGCCATAAATCTCATAATTGAATAATTCAGTAGTTGGTTGTATTGTATATCCCAGTATGAGCTCACCTACATTATGTAACAACAACATAAAAGCTAGTTTTCATTTTATTATTTCTTAAGTATACAAAACCTTTCCATGTTAATTATTTTAAACACATAAGAGTATTAAAATTCATTGCTGTTGATGTCATAAATATGGAAATATTTAAAAGTCACCCAAGTCATGTCTCTATAACTTTTGGTACAACTAAAAATGTCATAATAATAACTTTATAAGAAGAAATCCTGCTAATTCAAGTCAGGCACAATATTGGAAAAGAATCTCAGCCTAAAGAGAAGATTGACAGTAGTTATGTTGGAAGGAAAATGGAGCTGCCAAGAATAACTCAGTTAACACTGACATTCTAAGCAAAAGTATTTAAAGTATTTCAAATTCTTGTTCATATATGATAGGGTAGTTAAAAATAAAGAGATGCCCAAATAAGGCTCAGAATTGTGATTTACATATAAAAATGTAATGGGTTTAAAATTTAATACCATCCATATAATTAATTCAGAAACCAAATATAGCTGTATAAATTAAATGAAGCTTTTGTAAGCAATAAAACTTGCTTGTGATTTTAATTGCTGAGTAGAAAGTGGCATTTGAAAATTCCTCAGAGAAATCTTGGGATTTATTTTCAGAATGATACTAAATGGACATGTTTGATTTATTTTCTTCAAACCTACACTTTAACAAAGTTTTTATGAAGTCTGAGAAAAATGAATTAAAATAGTTGTATAAAATCAGGAGACAGGCAACAGCCGTGTGAGTTCCCTGGTAAGGAACATGGGGCTCTGGCAATATACAAAGAGAATGTAAAAAAAAAAAAACAAGTACAGGGAGCCTGGGTGGCTTAGTGGGTTGGGCCTCTGCCTTCTCTCAGGTCATGATCTCAGGGTCCTGGGATCTAGCCCAGCATTGTGCTCTCTGCTCAGTGGGGAGCCTGCTTCCCCCTCCCCCTCTTCCTGCCTCTCTGCCTACTTGTGATCTCTCTCTCTCTGTCAAATAAATAAATAAAATCTTAAAAAAAAAAAAAAAAAGTACAGAAGAGCACAGACATGCCAGCAATAAAAACAGCGATTAATGTAACCTCTAGGAAATGCCATAATGAACTCTGTATAAATGAAGGTATTCTGCTTTCCTAACATTTCTAATATAGAAAGGAGCTAAAGTCCATCCTCATTTTATAAATGAACTGAGAATAACTCAGGAGATTCTCTAAGGTCATTAAATAACTAATGCAAAATCCAAAGTATCTCAAGGCTCCAAATTCCCCTTTGCTATGTATCATTTTTGTAAAGACACAGTATCTAAAGCATAGCTTTCTACAAATTGCTAAACTCTTTAATACATGTGTCCTTGTGGTAGTCTAAAGACAACACCACTGATTTCATCTCAAGCTATTAATTCCTCCTTTTAATAAAAGCATAAAAGTTATCATCAATTTCATAATTCATCAAGAAGTATTTTCAAATATTCTATTTATAAAGAATAATGTAAAATAGCTGCAAGTGTATCATATATAACTGATATTTAGAATAAATATGGCAACTCAAATATGCCTAAAAATCATTTGCAATGAAACAGGAAAGGTTTGAATCTCTAGTTGGTAAGACAGTAGTTTTCACAACCTGTGTTCTAAAATATCAGGAACTAATGGTGTACTATATGTTGGCTAACCATCACTGATTCTTATGATGCTGCTTATCTACACCAGGTCTCCGAAGAGCATGCTGTGGGCTCCCAACTTAAATGTCAGGTGCCCTGGCTCTTCTCAGGTAGGGGGATCTGATCTGGGCTGCTGAGCGCAGTGAAGGGCCAAACCCACACAGCCTGCTTCTGGCTGGCTTCATGGAGACAGCGGGGGATGGGGGGATATTTGGTCTGGCATTTGAAAAACAAAGGTGTTATCCCCTACCTTCTACTTTTCTGAGTTGGGTTCTTGTTGCCTGGTACATGCCTGGTATTATAACTGGAGCATGATGTAATAACATTGTGCTTCTATATACTTTCTCGGTTGTATGATGTCTTTCTCATATTACCCTTGGTTTTCAGGATGATCTGTTGTGTATGTTCCTTGGTATACTGAACATATCTGTAAAGGCACTTCCAAACATTTTGAAAATGAAGAAATAAAACGTGTTGGATGAAAAAAAAAATAACATGAACTTACAAAAAATAAAACATCAGGGACCAAAGAATATCTTTTAAACTGTACTTAAGCACAAGATGTCTCTTAAGTAAGTGAAGACATCAAAATATCATCTTGTCTTTCATGTTACCCTTAGAACACTGGATGTATTACAAGAATAACCCTTTGGTTAAAATTCCATTAGCTTCATCTATTCCAGTACTTTTCCAACTTTAGTTTCATCATATTATCTGGTTAAAAGAAAACTGCTGATTTCACACCTCTAGTTTCAGATTCAATAAAGATGAGATCCAGAGTGAGATTTAATATGTCTAGCAAATTTCTTGGTGATGTTAGTGTTGCTGGTCTGGTGAACACGCTTTAAGAAATCAAGGAATTTATCCCATTTATTATTGCACCAAAAACCAAAAACTTATATAAGATACATAGGAATAAACCTAACCAAAGAGGTAAAAGATCTTTTCTCTGAAAACTATAGAACACGTATGAAAGAAATCAAAGATGACACAAAGAAATTGAAAAACATTTCATGCTCATGGATTGGAAAAACAAATATTGCTAAAATGCCTATACTACCCAAAGCAATCTATACATTCAATGAAATCACTGTCAAAAATACCATCTACATTTTTCATAGAGCTGGAACAAACAATTCTAAAATTTGTATGGAACCAGAGAAGACCCCACATAGCCAAAGTAATGTTTAACCAAAGCTGGAAACATCACAATTTGGGACTTCAAGGTGTATTACAAAGCTATAATCATCAAGACAGTAAGGTACTGGCACAAAAACAGACACATAGATCCATAGAACAGAACAGAGAACCCAGAAATGAACTGTCTACTCTATGGTCAACTAATCTTTGACAAAGCAGGAAAGAAGATCCAATGGCGGGGGGGGGACAGTCAAAAACTAATAAAATACTATATGTTGGCTAACTGAACATAAAAAGGAAAAATAAAATAAGATAAAAACAGAGAGGGAGGAAAACCATAAGAGACTCTTAAATATAGAGAACAAACTAAGGGTTGTGGAGGGGAGGTGGATGAGAGGATGGGCTAAATGGGTGATGGTTATTAAGGAGGGCACTTGGGATGAGCACTGGGTGTTACATGTCTGTGATGCATCACTGGATTCTGCTCCTGAAATTAGTGCTGCACTGGTTAACTAACTTGAATTTAAATAAATAGTAAATTAATAAATTAAAAAGAGAGAGAGAGCGAAGGGAAAAAGACAGTCTCTTCAACAAATGGTATTGAGAAAACTGGATAGCCACATGCAGAAGAACGAAACTGGACCACTTTCTCACACCATACACAAAAATAAATTCAAAATGGATGAAAGACCTAAATGTGAGACAGGAAACCATTAAAATTCTAGAGAACACAGGCAGCAACCTTTCTGACATTGGCTGTAGCAACTTCTAGTGGATATATCTATCTACTAGATACCTAGTAGATATGTCTCCTGAGCCAAAGGAAACAAAAACAAAACAAACTGTTGGGACTTCATCAAGATAAAAAGCTTTGCACAGCAAAGGAAACAATCAACAAAACTAAAAGGCAACCTACAAAATGAGAGAAGATGTTTGCAAATTATATATCCAATAAAGGGTTAGTATCCAAAATCTATAAAGAACTTATCAAATTCAACACCCAAGAAACAAATAATCCAGTTAAGATATGGGCAGAAGACATGAATAGACATTTTTCTAAAGAAGACATCCAGATGCCTAAGAGACACATGAAAATATACTCAACATCACTCATCATTGGGGAGATACAAATCAAAACTACAATGAGGTATCACCTCACACTGGTCATAATGGTTAAAATCAACAGCACAGGAAACAATTTGCTGAGGATGCAGAGAAAGGAGAACCTTCTTATACTGTTGGTGGGAATGCAAACTGGTACAGCTACTCTGGAAAACAGTATGAATGTTCCTCAAAAAGTTAAAAATAGAGCTACCCTATGACCCAGAAATAGCACTTCTAGGTATTTACCCAAAGGATACAAAAATTCTAATTCAAAGGAGCACATGCACCTGGATATTTACAGCAGCAAAGTCCACAACTGCCAAATTATGGAGAGAGCCCAAATGTCCATCAACTGATAAATGGATAAAGAAGAGATATAGATGTGTGTGTGTGTACACACACACACACACACTGATATAAAGAATGAAATATTACTCAGCCATAAAAAGAATGAAATCTTGCCATTTACTAAGACATGGATGGAGCTAGAGCATATTATGCTAAATGAAATAAGTCAGAGAAAGACAAATACCACATGATCTCACTCATATGTGGAATTAAGAAACAAAACAGATGAATATACAGGAAAGAACAAATAAAAGAGAAGGAGGCAAACCATAAGAGACTCATAACTGTAGAGAACAAACAGGGTTGCTGGAGGAGAGGTGGGAGGGGGGATGGGCTAAATGGGGTGATGGGGATTAAGGAGGGTACTTGTGATGAGCACTGGGTGTTGTATGTAAGTGATGAATCACTAAATTCTACTCCTGAAACTATAAAAATAATAAAAATAATAATAATAATAATAATAACAGATTTGCTCTGCCTAGCCCACTTGTATTTTAATTCATGCAATTCTACATAATTATGTATAATTAATTATTAATGTAATTATCGACATGTTTTTGTTTAGGCTTTTTTTTCTTCTAATGGGATAAAAAACTTGACCTGGGTTAATTTTCATATTTATATTCTCCCATTGTCCAAAAGCACAGTATGTTTCAAATAATAATGCAAATTCAAATAGTAATTATGTCCCAAGTCCATGTGATTTAAGTCTCTATTTCTCACTTTAGTATGAGCTCCTCTCTTTTCTTAAATACATCTTTTTAAAAATACAATTCGAGTGTCTCCTCAAAAATTCTCTCATGAGCAAACACAGATTGCACGCCTTGATGGAAGAGTGCAAAGCTGGTGCATTGTAAAACACAGTCTGCCAGGGTACTGCGGGTTTTTATTTTTGTTTTGGGTTTTTCCTACAGCCTGAATGACCAGCTCATTTATTTGTTCTTCCTTGACCTTCTCAGAGATTTCACCTTTTAAATCGCTCTCCCTTTGACCTGCCTTGCTTTTCACAGTCTAATTGAAATGTGGAACTAAAAAATGGATTCAGAAAGACTGAAATATGTTTTGACTTTGTTCATTCACTAAAACATATATAGTTAAAAGCATTGGCACAAACAACTATGTGTGTGTTATCTAGCTTCTGTATAACTCTTAGGAAAAAATGATTTTCTCTCTGCTGTAACTCTTCCTCAAAAAGTAGTCCTGATCGCTCTCAGACCAAATCATTAAGCATTGAATATTAGTCAATAGTCTACCAAAGATGAAATTGTTGGAAAACAGAATTAAATATTTGTTTTAAGCATGGCAAAATCCTTACCAGGCTTTCATAGTAACTGAAAAACTGGCAGTAAATTTCATGATAATAGAAAGGAGATTTCTGAGTTCCTCAGTCTGAAAGCAAAAACAAGACCCAAAAACAAACAAAATAAAACAAGACAAAACTAGTATTTGTTGGACAGTATGAAACTCACTAGAGAATTCCTTAAGTCAATTGTAATTATTATAAATATGTAGGAGTGTTTGGATTTTACTCAAAATGTATCATTCTTAACTAACTACTTTTATCTTATTTTTATTGAAGTACAGTTGACATATAATGTTACATTAGTTTCAGGTGGACAACATGGTGATCAGACAAGTCTATACATTATATTATGCTCACCACAAGTATAGCTATCATCAGTCACCATACAGAGCTATTACATATCATATTCCCTATGTTTTATTCCTGTTCCTTACTTTTTCCATAACTGTTCTGTATCTCTCACTTTGCCTATTCATGTATTTTGCCTATCCCCACATCTTCTCCCCTCTGGCAACCATCAGTTTTTTCCTTCATTTATGGGTCTGTTTCTGTTTTTTTTGTTGATTTGGGGTTTTGATTGTTTGTTTGTTTTGTTTCTGTTCGTTCGCTTAGATTCCACATATAAATGAAATCATGTGGTATTTGTCTATCTGTCTGACTTATTTCACATACCATAATAACTTCTAGGTACTTCCATATCATTGCAGATGGCAATATCACATTTTTTATGGGTGAACTGCTTTTAAAACTCAGTATAATCTTGTCTTCTGTAAAATGCTGAACTACGAAGCTTCTATATTAAAGCACAAAAGATAATAATTAGAACCGGAATGTTCCACGAACTGGCCATGGGATTATTTTCATGAAGGCTCTTATTCTTGAGTTCAAGATAAAAACATGTGTTTCTTCTGCAAGAAGAAACTAAAGGTGCTGCCGGGAACATTAGAATCAACTGTGCAACATCTATAAGGGTGTACTCTAGGTCATGAGTATCTCAAGAAGCATCAGTGTATACCCATATGTTCTCCCCTAATGCATATAGGCTTGCTTTGTTACTAAGTTATTCTAAGAACTTTGTTATTGGCATTTTTTTTTAAGTTTTTGAATTTCGCATACTAATTGCCAAACAATGAGCTAAATTTTCCAATGTCTCATTTGGGAATAAAAATAAATATAACCTGGCACGCCTGGGTGGCTAAGTCAATTGAGCATCCAACTTAGTTTTAGCTCTGCTCATGATCTCACAGTCATGGGACTGAGCCCCGTGACGGGCTCCACGCTCAGCACAGAGTCTGCTCAGGTTCTTTCTCCCTCTCCCTTCTCTGTTCACCTAGCTCACACTCAGGCTCTCTCTCTAAAATAAATAAAATCTTAAAAAAAAAAAAAAAGACAGTAACCTTTTTTATATGGTTAAACATTATTTATCCTAAATTTATTTTACCAATTAATTTAATAATTTATAAAGACAAAATAAAAAGAATATTTGCCAAATACTATACAGCAAAAACAAAAGACCATATTGAGGCTTATAGAAAAGTTACAGACCAGGCAAATAATCCATGAACAAGACAATCTCCCACATACACATTACCAATTACCTACCTAGCTCTCCTTTCTTAAGTGTACTTTGTATTATCCAATTTAAAACTTTTGAGAGAGGGGGTTTAAAAAGAAAACAAAACCTCCCTTATATTCTTGCTATACAAAAGAAGTAGAAAGAATTACTAAATATGCTAATTTTTACTCTTTCTTAAATATCACATCTAATTTTGCCTCTCTGCCCTTAAAGTTGGCATTTCCACTAAAGATGAGGAACACTTCTTTGCACCCAGGCCAAAACTTATGGTGCACATTTCAGATCGGATTTATAGAAACACAGTATTTATTTATGAGTGATGTGTGATCTTTACATTTAAAAATATTTTTTAGGGTGCCTGGGTGGCTCAGTGGGTCGAGCCTCTGCCTTTGGCTCAGGTCATGATCCCAGGGTCCTGGGATCGAGCCCCACATCAGGCTCTCTGCTCAGCAGGGAGCCTGCTTCTCCCTCTCTATCTGCCTGCCTCTCTGCCTACTTCTGCCTACTTGTGATTTCTCTCTCTGTCAAATAAATAAATAAATAATCTTTAATTTTTTTTTAATTTTACAATAAAACTTTACCATACTAAAAAATGAATAACTTCAACTGAACTAAAATTTATTTTAATGCTCCTAGTCTTGGCAGTTTCAGAAATGTGAACACAAAGATTTAAAATAAATATTTAAAAAATAAGTAGATGTCCTTCATTAAGAAAGAGTATTATATTACAATAATATAAAGTCATAAAAACACTTTCTCTGTACTGATTAAAGATTTTTACAAATTTGCTTTGTTTTATAATTTTTGGTTAAAATTACATTTTTTACTTTGAGGAAAGTAATAGCATATATTTCAAAAGATAAAAAGGGGTAAGTAAATTTAAGTCTCCCCCTCCTCCCTCAGACCCAGTTTTCACATTTCTTCCTCAGCAGTATCTATAGCTTCCAATTTCTTGTGTATCCATTGAGAGGTATTTTATGCAAATACAAGAAGTATTAAAAAGATTTAAAGTGGAAATTCTGTCATACCAAGGAAAAGAAATATATTTTAATAGCATATATATTTCCATAATTACTTTTTCTCTTCCAAACACGGGTTTTAAATGTTTTCTTTATTTGAAATGTACCGCATGATATACTTTTTAATCTTAGTTTCCTTAGATATTATCGAAGCTATAAAGATATTTATTGTAACAAATAAATATATTCTAAGATATTTCACTGAGTTTTATACTTTTACTTCTTTGTGACTCTCCTTCATTATTTTGTTAAGTGGTTACAGCTCAGTTTTGTTTTTTTTTTTATGTGAAGGTATAATAAGAACTCTAACTATACCAGACATTTTTTTTGGTATATATCATAACATTTACTTATCATCGATCGATTCTCAGAATAATGGTAAGTTGTTATATACTCCATTTGTAGAAAAGAGTTAATTTAACATACGTCATGCCTATATAAAAATCTTTTTTCCTATTTCTTAAACATTCAGAGAATTAGAATTTGGAGAAGGGGCTGAGAATGAAAATCTTTTGTCATTTTTTTTTCAAAATTGTTGAAAATTGTGTTGGTTGGGTTCTAGTCCACAAAATTATAAACAATCTGTCATTTAAAATCCATGAATTAAACATATTATCTACAGAATTTTCAAAGCTAATATATAACATTACATGCTTAATATTTTTTCTTTAAACATAAAAAAAAACAATAAATTAAAGTTTTCAGTCTGTCCCAAATACTAAAAACTTTGACTTCATGTTTTTGCCAATACCGAAATGATTTCATTAATATTAAATATTGGAGAGCTTTTGCACAGATATTCTAAAAATATAAGTTGCTTTTAAAGTATCATTTAAGTTATTGCAACTCTGCCTTTGTTCCTGATATTAGCACTGATATCCACATACTGTATTTAGATATAAATTACTTTAGGAAATTAATTCATTGTAACTCAGAAATCACTACCTCTATTTTGAAAGTAGGGTAGATCTGTAGAGCTCTCTCTAAGCCCATGAAGTTTCAGTTGTTCTGTTTTAATTGAGAAAGTTTGAAAAAATGAATTGTTCTTAGTAGTAGATTTCTTCTCTATATAGTCTCTTTTAATTCTAAATCAACTTATTATTTCAGGAAGAAGTAAACATTCTGTAGTAGAAATGCAGGTTGCTAAACGTGAAGATAAATAAATGGGTGAAAAATAGATGTTAGATCCATAAACAGAGGCAGATAGATATGCTGAGATATAAATACATAAGTGAGGTACAGATATCTATCCAGATCTACATCCACATCCACCTATTAAGCTACCTACTCACCTACCTACCTATCACCTATCATCTTTCTATCTGGAGAAATCCCAAGTTCAGGAATTTCAGATGGATAGAATTAAGTTGTCTATACTCCATGCATTGAACATTATCATCGTCATCTTGTTCATTGTTGTTCTAATGTTTTCTTTTTAATCTTTTCCTTCAACTATATTCTTCTTTCTGACATTGACACTCACTTTCATAGATTTATAGAATTCATGTCTCAGTGATATATGTGCTTACATAGAGATATGTTACTATTTGGAGGTTATTTATATAAATTTTGATGGTTTCTGTCATTTCTGGTTCAATATTCTTTAGGCTAAATTTCCCACATATAGTTTGTTATTTCTTCAGAATTGCTGAAGAAAAAAATTGTATTTAGATAATATATTTTACTTTGTTATTAGACTAGTGATGGAAAATCAAGATATATTCATTATGTTACTAAGCAATATGTAGCCAAAGATTTGTTTCTACATAGTATATTCACTGAGCTACCTGTAGTCTCAGCTACAGATGTCATCGAAAGTTACCATGCCTATACAAAGCCCACTTCAAGAAAAAGACAAGTTCTCCCTGTTTTTGCTTCACAAGAAGCAGAAGCTTGCTCAGTCAGGAACTGTGGGGAGTTAAAACCTAAAATTACCCTCAACAAGTGGAAGACTGAACATGTGACCTAGTCAGCAGAGGACAGCTCTGAAGTACAAGTCTCCATGTTTCCTCAGTTGGACACCAACAGAATTCAGCTCTAGTCATTCACAAAGATCACTAGCTCCATAAAACATACTTCACTGCTTTTTCTTCCTTCCCTGTTAAACTCTCCCCACTCACTTTTTCCAGATTCTTTGCATCACTTCCCAAATGAACCCACTTCACTCAAGTCCTCATCGCAGTCTTTGAAAGAAATCAAATAAAGACACATGCTGTGACAGACATCCCTACATATCATTCCTTGTGAATGTATGCCAGATGGAGGGTGCTAGGGTATGCACACAGTGAATGGAAATATTGGATTATTTACCCAATTTTTTATTCCTCTGTGCTGTGAATTTATTTACTCATGCCCACAGTCATGCAATCGTGCAGTGCCTTCCGCGATAATAAAATATATTATTTAATGTCATCACGATATAATTGGTCATTTAAGTAGCAAACCTAATGGGATTTTAGTGGGCAAGATGAAAACAGCGGCTGAAATGTGCTTACATGATTTTCCTAGATCTCTTGTGCTCCTAAGAAATACCCAAAGAGGAGCATGATAACATGTGGAGTAGGCATGACCCCGACTAGAAGTCAGAAATTAGTTGGGCCCAACCAAATCCAGCCTAGATTAATTAACCTACTGTAAATTGGACAAAAAAATTAAATATCTTATGTGTCTGTGAGATTTTTGAGGTTAATATTTACCCACCAAAAACTTAATACCGTAGTAGTTTTACTAATAATGTTCTCTTTTTCTTCAATATAGCTGCCTGTTTATATCACAGTTGATATTCGATGATCTAATATTTGCCTATTTGTTAGGTATAAAGTTTGTATCTTATTAAGACTTAAATTTAGTATTTCTCAGCCTACTGGTGAGGTTGTATATACTTCCATATTTTTTAACTATATGAGTTTCCATTTATAAAAAATGATTATCTTTTTGCAGTTTTTATTTTGATCTCCTTTGAAGGAATTGACTTATATTCTTTATCATCTTTTGTACTATTGTTGTTTTTCAGTATTGCAATGATTTGCCCCAAAGTATTCCCTTTTTATTAATTTTATCAATATATTTCATTGCTAAGAAATCATTTATATATACACGTGTGTGTGTGTGTGTATATATATATATATACACACACATATATATATACACACATACACACACACACATATATACACACACACACACATAACTATGGGATCAAAATATTTTTCTGTTGATGTTATTGTTTTACGTTCATAGCTAAAGTAATATGAACTTCTGTTTCATATGGCTGGAGAGACTACCAATTTTATTTTTCTTCATCATTGTTTTTCCATTAATATGTGATATCATAGATATACCTACATCAAGATTGTGAAAATACATTATCTTTTTTATGAACTCTTCATTATGTTCCAGTAGACTCCCTGTCCCTGCCTCAACACTGCATAGTTTAATTGCTACAGCTTTGTAGTTTCTCAGATGGCTGATGGAGCAAGTTTCCCTTTCCTGTTTCTGGACCATGATAGATCTTTTACAAAGTAGTTTCAGTAATTCATGGATTTTTTTGTTGCATATTAACTTTAGCATCAGATTTTCAGCATTTTAAAATTCTGCTTATTTTTTGAGTGAAAATGTACAGAGTTTTAAAACAATTTTGGTGAAATATACATCCCTACAATGTTAGTCTCTATCCCAATATAATATTTTCAGTGTAATTAGATTTTCTATAATATTTTTTATGCAGGTTTAAGTTTTTATTTAAATTCCAGGAAGTTAACATATAGTTAACACTTAGTTAACATATAGGTAACGACACTTCTATAAATCACCCAGTGTTCATAACATCACATACCCTCCTTAATGTCTATCACCCAGTTACACCATCCCCACACACACCTCCCCCCCAGCAACCCTCAGTTTATTTCTATTGAAATCCTTGTTTTATAAAAATTGAAGAAAAAAGATATTAAGTAAATTTCTAGGATCAAATAGCTAAAAAAGTGGTGAAGATAATATTTAAATCCAGCAGTGTGGTTTGGAGCCCATGCTCTTAAACACTGTGCAATTATGGCCTATGTCCTTGGCTATAAGTTCCATATTATACGATCTTCACAACAACCTAAGACAGTAAATTATATTCAATTCATTATATAAATGAGAAATTTGAGAAGTCAAGAAGTTCAATAATTTTCAATGAGCGCATAAATATAAAGTTCTGAAGCAGATATTTAGAGCTGTATAACTTTATATTCCATATGCTTAATAGTTATTGGATAAATGAAAGGAACTCCATATTATTTCCTAAGAAAATGGTCTCATATATGGTAGTAAGACATGACAATTCCATTAACCTTTATATATTTCCAAATGCAATATTCAATCATTGATCACACTAATATCGGTATTTTTCGTTTTGAAAACCAGGATCAAAGTGGTATTTTCAAAGGATTCTCCATTCTGCAACAATTCAGATGATCTTAAACAGAGTGCCACTTAATAAAGAAAGCAGATGAAATTCCAGAACCTCTTTCTAGCAACCTTTATTAAGTTTACTGTCAAAGTATTGTACAAAGGAAGTAGGAAAAGAGACACTTTAGTAATTGAATATTATATTTCCCAGATGTGGTCTAAATATTAAAGATACTAAAAGATTACATAAAATATAAAATTATTTTAAGCGTGCCTGATACAAATCTTTCTTAATCACTCAGAGAAAGCTGTCTAAAGCCAGTCTTTTACTCATATCTACTCTGAAGTCTGGAAATTTGGGGAAAATAATAGCATTAAAAATTACATTAAAATTTAATAAAGAGTTAGGTCTTTTCAGCATGGATTTGCTTTGAAGTAAAGGTATTTCAGGTCTTACATATTGCCACAAAATTATTATTAAACCATTCTTTGAAGTTTCAGATGGTTGCAATTCCTGAAACTATACTTTGACACAATATAAGACAACTTAAGTCATTTTAAGAATGTACTGTAAATTCTAAAATCTCAAAGGATTCTCAAATTTGAATACATTTTTCATTTAGAGACCAAAAAAAGTACAACTTTTCATCTATCTTTTATATTCGTTCTATTTCTTAAGGCAAAAAAACCCACACAGGATACTAATGGCAGAAAAATGCATAATTAACAGCATAACCTTAGTTTACTACGTGATGTCAGAAGATACAGCAACAGCTAAGACAAAAACATTGTATTTATATTGAAAACAAAAAGGAGTAAACAACCTCTTTTTTTTTTTAAAGGCATTTTCTGTGCATGTGAGTTATACTTAGTTTTCATGTTTTTGAATTACTACTTAAATTTCAACAGAAATTAATTTTATTTCTAAGTGTAACTGGTAACATTTTTCCCAAATGTTTTACTATGAAAACTCCCAAACATAGAGTAAAGATAAAATAATCACTCATTGACCACACTATGTACCTAAGACTTCATCTATAACTGTTAAATTTTGATATGTTTATGCCATATCTGTCTATTCAGCATCCAATCATCATATTTTATGTATTTCATATACTCTACTCCCAAATATTCCAGAATGCATACATTAAGTAGGAGTTTAATGTTTTGGGAAGTAAAATTTATATGCAGTTATATGCATAAATCTTTAGTGCAACTAACTATAATTTTAAGGCACCTTGGTCTTTCTTGTTTCTGCTCTTAAGTTTTGCATCCTTATTCTACACCAGATGTCCCTGTTTCACTATAATTCATATACTCTAAATGGCAGAAATCACAAAGAATCCTGTTGTTCCCCAGCCCTTAGCCAATATGCCGCTTATTCTCATCGGGATACTAATATGTCATTTAGCTTTGTACTAGGCTGTTCTCTGTCACATTCTTACAAGAATATTGAACCAAAGGAGGCAGCCATCAGCATTTAGTAGTAACAGAGGAAAACAGAAACAAACACAAAAATGCCAAAGCATAAGATAATTAATCACTAAATGAAAGGTCATTTATAATTTGGGTATACAAAAGTGACATTACTAAAATTAATAATCAGGACTTCATACGCAGGATCTATTTTCCTGACAAAAGGTAACCTACTCTACCTTGCTTGTACTAATATATGCTATTAAAGGCAATGTTGTTAGCCTAAAGGCATGGTACATTGCTAATGTGAAATGTTGCCTGAGGTTTACAAATGATAACACTTGATTGTTAACAGGCCACCCTATAAAATCAATTACCTCTGCTCTAAATATATCTTTAGTGGTTTTATAAATAATTTAAACTAAGGGCTATAGAGTACCAGACTATTTCCATCGACCTCAAGAATAATTTTGTCATTGTAGTCTTATGTCTTCATTAGAGGACATTTTTCATAGAGTTAAAATAGTGGTAAAATATAGTGCATAAAATTTTAAAATCTACAAATCATGTAGCTTCCTTAATTCTCTAGACAGTCCTATATTCAGACTATGTTAACATCATTCAAGAGCCCAACCACCCTGCCCCAATTCTTTCAATGGATTTAAGGGAGCTCACAATAAATATGAAAAATATTGCTACCACAGTGATATAAAAAAATAAGTTCCAAGATTCAGAGTACACCAAATACTTAGTGAATATGAAACACTTATAGAGGAAAGTGTAGTTTGCTTGTATATACAATACCGGCTGAATACCAATAAAAGTATGATGATCCATCCTTCCATATTGTCAACAGTCTAACAATGTCAAAGAGGTTGGACAAGTGTCATTTATAAATAAAGTACCAGGGGCACCTGGGTGGCTCAGTGGGTTAAGCCTCTGCCTCCGGCTCAGATCATGATCTCAGGGTTGTGGGAACGAGCCCTGCATCGGGCTCTCTGCTCAGTGGGGAGCCTGCTCCCCCCCTCTCTTCCCCCTCTCTCTCTCTGCCTACTTGTGATCTCTGTCTGTCAAAAAAACAAATAAATTTAATAAATAAATAAATAAAAGTACCAAACATGGCAGTTTATTAGTTTATCTTAAAAGGGAATATATCCAGGATTTAATAGTTTAATACTTTTTATTTTATGAATTCTACTTCTTCACAACCATTTTTCTTTGTGATATTTCAACTTTCACCACAGTACAAAAATGATTGCAAATCCTAAAAGTGTAACCTACTTTAGGATGTTGCAAATCCTAACAGTGTAAAAGGTAGTTAGTCTAGACCATGAGACAGGGCTCCAGTGTCTAGTTACAGGTGACATTATAGCAGTCAGCTCAATGTATGAATTATGCAATCTCTTTCCTGGTTAAAATGCACAAAGTTTAATAAAATCTAAAAGTCATAATTTCACTCCTGATAAGAAACTCCCATATTTCAAAATGATTAAAATAAAACAATCTGCATTTTGTTAAATAACACCATAATTTGTGGGACAAAGTGGTGTCTAATAAAGACGAAAAGAAGGACATTCAAAGTGAAGAGCCAAAACAGATTAAAAAAAAAAAAAAGTTCATGCATCCATAGTTCTATCCCAATTTGCAAGAACAGAGTAGTAGTTTCACTTAAAAGTGTGTTAAGAAGATAAAACTTCATTATCGATTATTACCATTTCTTGCTAAGATAATAAAAATGGAATATTCACTAATAAGTAATGGAAAAGAAATGTGTTCTTTCAGAAAATGTCCCAGCAAAACATTTTAAAGTAACTATTATCTAAAACTATGCAATGGCACTTTTTTCCCTCTTAACTTTACTATTTTTATTCAGCAATAGTCTTCTAAGCAATGTGGCACTTCATTTTTGGGGAACAGCAGGAAGAATTGTAGGGGGTGACGCTGTGTATGTTAATAGAAACTTTGAAGTAGACCAGAAATAAAAATGCTGCTCAATCATCCATTCACTCCTTTATCCTGAAAATGGTCTGTTGATCTAGTTTGTAAATGGATTTTGTAGTAAATGCCAAGGCAAACTACCTGCCCCAGAAGCTGATTTATTCATGAACCAGACCTAGAAATACAGACTTCCCAAATTCAGCCTGGGAAGGAGAGAGCACATCGGGGGAGGAGGTGGCTTTTCCCATGAGCCCGGCACTCAGACAGCAGTCTGTCCCTTAGTAGCATCTCTCCACTATCTATTTCCTCTCTTCTGATAAAACTTCTTATGATTTTAACTTTTAGGGGGTTAACATTTATAGTTCATAAAATTGTTACAGTATTACAGAATATTCCTAAGTCAAAATGTCCATAATTAGACTGTTTTGATTTGCAAATACCAGGTCAAAGGGGAAGTATAACTTACAAATTAAGCAAATTGCTCTACGGTCAACTGAATAACGGGTTCCAAATTCCAACTCTACCACTTGTTATCAGGTGGCTTTAAAGAAACTCTCCGTACAACATTTAGAATAGTAGCACCTATCTTAGAGCCACTGTAAGAAAAAGACAAAATATTGTATTTTAAATACTTAAAATAGAGCTAGGTCTTTACTACATACTAAACCTGTGATACTTTCCCGATGCGGGATATTCTAAAAAGAAAAAAACTTAAGAGGTAGCTGAGAATACACAACCAAATGTGCAATTTTGTATAAGGCAGAAATGACATATGAGCATTGTCTTTAGATGTTAATATAGTGGGCATAACCTCGGGCAATTTTATATCTCTCTTACCCCTAGTCTTTGCTGAATTTGTAAGAGAATGTTTTGCTTAGAAAACTTCTAGAGAGTGGCTTCTTTTAAAGAATAGGTCTCACGTTTAGAAGAGGTTCTATAGCTTTTTTTAGACCTCAGGTCTCCGAAAATCTCCCCAAAACTTCAGGAATATGTAAAAGAGATGTATATGTGGATTTGCTGATTGATGAATAGATTAATAAATATCAATTCATCCAAAATCAGGCATTCATTTAGAGCTTTGTCCTCTAAGAGTTTGTACTTTAGAGAGAGCCACGGACAACGCAAACATTAGAAAACAACATGATACTGCTACAGTGGAATTCTTAAACTGATGGTGGAACATATTTAAAAAGTCCCCAACTGAATCGCAAGCAATCAGGGAGAAGACAGGTGCTGACGCTGGAATGTGAAGGAAAGAGAGCATGTTAGGCAGGGGGAGAGCATATGCAAAGACAATTTAGAATAGCTGGACAATTAAGTGCAAGATTTAAAATAAAGCTGGAGTGACAGAAACAGAGCAGGAAATAACAATCGAGAATAAGATGCTAAACATGAAGAAAGACTTCTGCAGATAATTAGTTGCAGAAATCTTTAAGGGAGGCTGTTAGTCTGTGACATGGCATGAAGGGGATAGTCTAGCATGGAAAGAAATATTTTTGGCATGAAGGGGAAAGTCTAGCATGGAAAGAATCAAGACTACATATTTTGATATAAAATGAAGAGCTGGAAACTGTTAAAGGATCTCCACAATTGTTTTGTTTTTAAATTTTTAATCTTAAGTATCTAAGCTACTTTTGACCCTTAAATATTGATAGAACAGGAACTAGGAACTAACTCAAAAGACTTAAAAGCAAAAGAACATTAAACATATAAAGAGAGGGGGTGCCTGGGTGGGTCAGTGGGTTAAAGCCTCTGCCTTCGGCTCAGGTCATGATCCCAGGGTCCAGGCTCTCTGCTCAGCAGGGAGCCTGCTTCCTCCTCTCTCTCTGCCTGCCTCTCTGCCTACTTGTGAGCTCTCTCTGTCAAATAAATAAATTAAAAAATCTTAAAAAAAAAAATATATATATATATATATAAAGAGAGGATCTATCAAACAAAATGCCTTAGCCTGAATATTAACTATAAGAAAGAAAAGAAAAAAAAAAAGAAAGAAAGAAATATCCAAACTGTAGTATTGGATGTAGATGGGAAAATGGCAGAAGATAAAGTAGAAGGATAAGATGGATCAATGGATATCCCCATTTTGACTAGCAGACCCAAGTGACATTTGGGGTCTCTGATAACCAAGTTTAATTTACAGCCAGTATTCGGCGATCCCTGAAATAGTTGGTTGTTTTCATTTCTCATACAGAGATCTCCCAGATAGTGGCTATACTTTTCCTTGGGGAAAGACTGGAGAAGTAATTACAGTGCGCACTCATGTCAATCTTGCAGCATACTTTCTCAAGGAGGCCTAGGCTTCCATTCAGGCTGTCTTAGGTCTGAAAACTAGATAAAGAGACCACTATGGCAATATAAGTCAGATCTTTGCCCACTAGACCTAGAAGCTTCCCTGTTATAGATCAAGTAATACTTTACTTGATTTTTTTTTTCCTGGATACATACTGATCTATTAGACCATGTTGTTAGATTGTGAGAACATGAAGTCTATGATAGTTGAGCTATGTATGACCCATGGGGAGAGAATGAGCCTAAGATGCTGAAAATGTGCACTAGCTATGCAAGAGCAGGCCATGATTTATCTCGCACTCTCTGTGGTTTTTGTGTGTGGATTTATGCATATATAAACACCCATATATCCAAATACAGAGCTGTATGTTTATGAGTTAACAAAGCTCTCAATGTTTTTATCCTACCCCTTTTTGTTCCCTTTCATCTTTGTATATGGCATTAAATGTCTGTTACTGAATTTATATATGGTCCTAAAAATGGTGATGACTTATCAGTAACTCCACAATCACAGAAATAGTAAAGTTTTTGAATGATACTCTAGTCAGTCAGAGTTTTACAAATATCAAAAAAAAAAAAAAAGAAAAGAAAAGAAAAAAAGAAACCAGTATTGGAATTTTTTCATTATGAATATATCATAGTTATAATATATTTTTGGCAATTCCTTCCTTCCTTCTTATTCTCCCTCCTTCCTTCCTTTCTCTCTTCCCATGTTTCTTCCTAAATCTTTGACACTATGTTGGCCAAGAAGACTTTCCTCAATAAAATAAAATGTATTTTTATCTTATACCTCATAGAACACATCAGTGTATGGAAGTAAGTGCCACTTGATTCTCACATATAGAGATTTTCAGAAACTATCATGAAATTGAGGAGGCAGATAATGGAATGAGATATTGTAACTCTTAGCTAACATGGCTCCCTCCTGCTCAAAGGTAAAGAACCACAAGTTATACTCAAGTTCACAACCAACTTAAAACATTAATGAAGAAGGAATATCAAGGTGAATTGCAGGTTGCTTGAGATAAAGAGTTAAATCTAATATTTTTTGAATTCCTGAAGTAAAACAAAAATAGACATGTTGATTAATGGGAAGTTTTCTTTGGTCATTCATTATTTAATGAATGAAAACAAAATACAATTGAAGCTAAGCAAAAAAGGCATAAAGGTAATTTTTAGCACTGTGGACAAACAAAGGTACATTTTACTACTTGGTGCAAAGTAAATACTGGAGGAAATCCCCCATCTCCAGCAAAGCTTGGATCCAGTCAGTGTTCAGAGATTCCAACCTGATTAAGTCAGGAGCCAGATGGTCTATCCAGGACAAAACAAAACATTATAAAAACTAGGCCAACTAGGTATTTGGTTGTTTCACTGAGCTCCAAGGAGATGAAGTGAGAGAGGACTGTTTTTCTCAGTAAGCCTTGGCCTCTGGAATCTCATTTGTTATTTAGTAAGATGGCTTAATACAGTTGCATGCTGTGTCGCTAGTGGATTCAACAAATGAAGACTTCAGTCTCAGTGGAAGCCTTGCCACGACTCTTTTAAAAATGGCTGTCCCAGAGCTAACTAACAAGGGACTGTGACAATATAACAAATAGAGAGGGCCAGATTTTATTAGATTGAGAGCTAGGTTATACTTGGCTCTTCAGTTTTCTTTAATGAGGTTTTTTATACAACCATATGATTCTTGCAGTTGGTCCCTAGTGGATGAAAGAAGACACCTCAGGATGTTTACCTTTTACTAAGGTAGAAGAAAGTCCCAGTTTCCTGAAAAACACAACTCTCCACCCATAGCCATCCCATCTATTTAACTTCTTGTTCTTGGAGTTCTGTCTCTCTCTCTCTCTCTTTTGTTTATTTAAATTCAATTTAGTTAACATATACTGTATTATTAGTTTCAGAGGTAGAATTTAGTGATTCATCAGTTGCATGTGACACCCAGTGCTCATTACATCGTGTCCCCTCCTTAATGCCTATCACCCAATTACCCCATCCCCCCCACCTACTCTCCTGCAACCCTCAGTTTGTTTTCTAGAGTTCAGTCTCTCCTATTGTTTGCCTCTCTAATTTCATCTTATTTTATTTTTCTTTTGCTTCCCCTATGTTCACGTGTTTTGTTTCTTAACTTCCACATGAGTGAGATCATATGGTATTTGTCTTTCTCTGAGTGATTGATTTCAGTTAGCGTAATACTCTCTAGTTCCATGGCTGAGTAATATTCCATTGTACATATACACCACATCTTCTTTACCCATTCATATGTCGATGGACATCTGGGCTCTTTCCCTATTTTGGCAAATGTGGACATTGCTGCTATAAACTTTGGGGTACATGTGCCCCTTTGATTCACTGTTTGTATCCTTTGGATAAATACCTAGTAGTTCAATTGCTGGGTTGTAGGGTTGCTCTATTTTTAGAGTTCTCTTAAACTAGTACATAGAGATTGTCATTATTTTTAAGACTGTCAGTGAAAGCTTCCAGTATTACAGGGATGAGCACAGATTAAGAGATCTACTTTGTAGGCACAATGGAGACTTTGAAACACAGCAAGAATGGTGCTTAAAGAAACACTGCCCAATAATTTTCTCTTGACTTGTTTAAAACCAGAAATCCAATCTAACTTTAGAAAAGATCATGAAAATGGAAACATTCTGGAGGCAGCCTAAATTAGAGTCCACAGTCACAGGTGATAACAGGAGACATTCAGCATGCTCCTGTTTATAGAGAATACAGTAAATGCTCCTGTTTACAGAGAATGCAGCAAATTGGCATTGACTTATAATTAGCCTGGCTCATCAATAAGCAAATCAAGGTGCATTAACTCATAGCACTTTATGGCACCCCACCCCAGATTTATAAAGGTGGATCTCAGGGAAACATTCAGTGCCCTGAGCCCCTGAATCAAACCTGACTTACACAGATAACCAGGTTTGTTTGTTTTTTTTAAAATCACTTGTGTATTAGTTCATTATTTTTTGAGATGTAATCAGATCAGATGGATAGATTCCCAATAAGTTTAAAATGTCATACTAGTACCTTAGATGTGCCCTGCTCTTTCTAAACACTTATTGTTTTTATATCTGACATTTTCACAAATTTAAGGTTAGGCTACATGCATAATTTACTAGTAGTAGATACAGAAAAATCAGAACCTGGGAGGGGTGAAGTCCAGGAACAATGTCAGTGGAACCAAAAATAGGCAAATATGAGGACCGGAGTCTGACACTTAGAACCAAAAAAGGAGAAACCAATAATAAAGTATGCTAAATTCAATTAGAAAGTGAATATTAGATGGGGATAAAATGTCATATAAAAACAATATCCTACAAAGCAGTCCCTTTTTGAAAGCCTGCCAAGAGTGATTATTAAAAATATGATTGGACTACACACACACACACACACACACACACACACAAAGTAACTGTGAGGTGATGAATGTTGAACTGGATTGTGGTAACCATTTCACAATATATATGTATATCAATCCGTCACATTGTACATTTTAATTATATGTAATTTTAATTTGTCAGTTATTCCTCAGTAAAGGTGGGGAAAACAAATATGATAGGACCAAACTATCTGAAATGTCACTGAGTACGGTGCTGTGACAGAGTCGTGGGGGGAAAGGTGTTCACAGGTTCAAGGTTAAGTACCTTTTATGACATTTTAGAAATAATTGCAGCTATATCATGTGTACCCAGTTCCATGGTAGCTACGTCTGTACCCTCCTCACAGAATGTAAAGGAGAGAGGATACAAAGCATTCAGAGACTAATCACTGTAGTAGCACGCCTAGAAAATGCCTGCTCTGCTCTACAGTCTGCCCCACTGTCCTGGTGGAAATGTCTTCATGCTCTTTAGTCTCCTGAAGTAAAGACTGTTGTCCTGTCATCCTCTTCCATCCACAGAGAGATTTCTTAGGGCTTAGGCCTGGTGTTCACTCTCTCGTCCCTTCATCCAAGCTTCAGAACCTAATCTCGAGCTAGGTTGGCCTGATCTAGAGGTGAGATCATAGAGGTAATAGCTCAAGAGGATTTCCCTCCCTTTCTCCATCCCTCCTTCTCACTCTGTCTCATTCTCTTTCTCTCACACACACATACATATACACACACCTTAGAAAAAAATAAATTGGTTTTAAGTATTAAGGGTAGTATCTGACTTTGGAAAAAAGCAATCTAAATAATCCAAAATAGTAATAGCCATTAGACTGAAACTCGTTTGTTTAAACTGAGAATATGAGTGGTACCATCAGCTGACACATTGCATAAAGGTGGTTACATACAGACCTATACACTCCCAATATTGGTTTCAGGAGGAAGAACTAATGTATTTAAGCAAAGGATCTAAATAATCCAAAAGATGATTGCTCAGCACCTGAAAATGGAAAGTGAACTAGTAGAAGAAAGAAGGAAATGGCTTCTTATGTGGGCTCTCCTAACCTTAAGGAAGTCTGAGAATTTCATCCTTGATTAAAAATCTCATAATAATAAGCTAAAACATTTCTAGGGAATTAGTCATACTAGTTCCATGAGAGTCCATCCAAGTAGATTAAATTCCTTCATCTATTGTGGAAAGTGCTTATAGAGCAACGTGTGACCAGGACTGATGAGCTGCAGAGGACGAAGGAATGGATATCATCATGTACATCCTTGAGTGGCTACACAGAGTCCTGCAAACCGTGGAGCTGGCTCTCCGTAGCTGAGGTTTATGTACATACTAAGCACTCTCTGCATGACTGTAAATATCCGGACGAGACATTCAAGGATGTGCGAGAAGGTTATAAGGCCTTCATTATGCTTTAGATGAAAATACGTTATAGTATTTGATACATAGTCCCTTCTAAAAACTAGGCATAACTAAGAAACAGACTCTGAATTATAGAGAACAAACTCATGGTTACTGGAGGGGTGGTGGGTAAGGGATGGGTGAACTAGGTGATGGGGATTAAGGAGGACACGTGATGAGCACTGGGTGTTGTATGGGAGTGCTGAATCACTATATTGTATACCTGAAACCAGTATTACGCTCTATGCTCATTAACTGGAATTTAAATCAAAACTTTAAAAAAAAAAAGCGAGGCATATTTGTACAACTTGCAGACTCTTTGTCTCTTGGTTTGATTATAAATCTGAAACCAATATTCCTGCTCCTAATAGAATAAGAGAATTAAAAAAGCATTTGGTAAATATTCTACCATGACTGGCTCAAGTGCATCACTTCTTTGATGCTGCCATTTCAGTAATAATTCCTTTGTTTTTAGTCACCCCCTACTTCACACCTCTGAGGCATTTTGACTTACCACTCTCTAATCCCTCCATATTGAAACAGTCATCAAATCATGGTCCTCTATTTCTTTTCCAAGAGACACTCACACCTGTTTCCCCTTGGTCATCTCCCTGCAAGCAATCTGATATGAGCCTTTATCCTGCCATATCATATCATCTTTCTGCTACTTCTATAGTTGCCTAATTGTTTTTCCTTTAGGCACTTATTTTTTTTCTCCACTTTTAAAAAGGAATATTTATTTAACAAACTTCTTAGCACAGTGAGCCTATAGGAGATTCATAATTTAATGAAATACTTAGTTCAAAAACTTCAACATTTCATTGAAACACCAAGACCAACATAATAAAATTACCAACATTGGGTGTCAATTTTCCTAATCAACTTTAAACAAAGACTTGGATGTGCCCTACAGGATACTAAATGAAATAAACAAGATATAACAAGTCTGCCAAATCTTTTACTTTGAATTGCAGGCACAGCTTCTCTTCTTGTTTCATGTTAAAAAAAAAAAAAAAAAAGATACTAACAGTATGCAATGCAGTGTGGTTCAAAACACAATTGAAACTGATTTAGTAATATCGTTGCTACCTTAAGTAAGCTTGTTTTTTCTGTTGAAAAATACTGAAGCTAAAAATTCCAAAAACAAACCCTGATTTCTACATGTAATGAATCTTGTTAACGATCATAATTATATAAACTCGCATTTACTGAGTACTTACATGCAGGGCACTACTCTTTCCATAATTTTTTTTCAATTTTTGCAAAAACTCTGGTAATTACAACTATTCTTATGTTGGTGTAGCCATGAAGAAATAGACTAATTCATTTGATCAAGTTCATAACTCTAGGAAGTGGTATAGTTGGATTTGAAAACCATGAACACATGGCAATTTCTAAGATTGCTGAAATATATTCTGTCCCTTTCTTAAGATTGTTCTTCATTGAGCTAATAATCAAGATTAATTCCATTGCTCCAACACATTTCATTTGAAGTATCAGTACCTTCCTTTTGCTCTTTCTTTCCTTCAGGTATGCAGCTTTCACTGCCTTGGCGATGCATGCAATGTATCCTTGAAAGCCACTGGTATGTCCTTATAAAATATTTCTCTCTTCTTTGGTCCCTAAACTGCCCTAATCCTGTGAACTGCTACAGGGCAAACCTGATGACATTAACAGGCTTCGTTATGCAAGGCCCTACCTGACCTCACAGGAAGTCTATTCAACCTTACATTCAAGGTCTGTCCTCAATGTAGCAGTTAATCTTATTTATTGTAAGCTAGTTGGGAGAGAGAAGCCTTTGCTAGTTCAAACCAATCTATGCACTACTCTCAAATCATCTTTATTTTGCTAGTGTCCTTCTGCTTGCTATAATAATTTCCTCATTACTCACTGTTTATTGTAAGGAGCCCATTTTTTCAGATCTCACAATTTCTGTGATGTCTTCAAAATTCCCTAAAGTTCTAAACTGTTTCTGCAATTCAGTATCATTCATATTTTTGATCCCCTATTTTTTGTTCCAAAAGTTATGTCTATACATTGTGCTTGATTAATATTTGATTATTTCTGTTCTGCCATTTGATTTTGTGTGTGTGTTCTGCCATTTGAGACTGAGATATTCCCCACTGATCTAATCTAAATGTTTTTAATGTCATAATCTCTTGATGAATGCCTGGTGTTTGAATATGAAAGAAAATACTTTATCTTTAATATTATTGTTGTTTTCAACTCTGTCCCTTAATCTTGGTAGATAGCTTTCTTAAGCACTTTTAAAGAAATTCATCTGAGGGGTGCCTGGGTGGCTCAGTGGGTTAAAGCCTCTGCCTTCAGCTCAGGTCATGATCCCAGGGCCCCACATTGGGCTCTCTGCTCAGCAGGGAGCCTGCATCCTCCTCTCTCTCTCACTCTCTCTCTCTGCCTGCTTCTCTGCCTACTTGTGATCTCTGTCTGTCAAACAAATAAATAAAATCTTAAAAAAAAGAAAAGAAAAGAAAAAAGAAATTCATCTGAGATACAATAGGTCAAATAGGTAGCTATAAGCACGGACCGAATTCTTAGAACAATTGTTTGCAATCTGAGCTGCAACTTTATGCTTCATGTGACGGCCCCAGGATAGGGAAATGGCACAAAAGGAGGAGGCAAAGTAGGGTAAGTTTTTGTATTCTCCAGTTTATTTGATAACTTTTGACTTTTCTGTCCACAAACCAAGGACTGAGTTCTCTCTTTTTCAGTTCCATAATAAGTGTTATATTTTCCACAAGAATGTCTCATGATAGCATGTCTATTTTGCCTAGGTATAACTCAATTCTCCTGAGAATCAGTCAATAATCAGAAAATTGTAGTGTCAAGCATTATTGGTGACCAGAGAGAGAGATCAGTGACGAGAGTATTAAAAAATAAAATAAAAAAATAAAGTAAAAGGAATCAAAACTAGTAACAGTCGACTTTGCTGTAATAATTAATTTTCCCATCTTTGTGTAATTCCCTATATTTGTTCTCTCATGTCCTTGGCTACTGTCAAAACTAAAAACTTTGGTCAGGTAATTGTCAATGCTGCCAAACACACGCTCCTTTATTTTGAACTCTCATCTTTATCTTTGTTTTATAAGCATGATGGAAAACATAATCAGATTTTGTATCAGATATAATCAGACATTGTATACCTGAGAGATTGTCTATTTTTCCTTTTTTTTTTTTTTTTTTTTAATTTGAGAGATAATGTGTACAAGTGGCAGGGGGATGGGGGGTGGGTGGCAGGGAGCAGAGGGAAAGACTCTCAAGCAGACCCCTGCTGAGCAGGGAGTCTGGAGTGGCATTCCATCCCAGGACCCCGAGTTCATGACCTAAGGTCAGATGCTTAACTGACTGAGTCACCCAGGCATCCCTGGGAAACACTATTTTTAAAATCAATTATTGGGCTTTCCTAAAAGCACTTTTGCTGAATTAATCCTTTCAAAATTGTTTAAAATTGTTCAAAGTTAGTGATGATATTACCTTATGGCATTAGAATAAGGTCACTTTCTGTTCCACCTGATTGATTTTAGAAATACTCAAGTATTCTCTCCTCTGCCTTCTAATATTTTTCACAAGTGGACCATAAAAAAACTTGAATGCTTTTTTTTTTTCTTTTTGCCCAGTAGTTGTTTCTTTCCTGCATCACCAGGTGCATTCCCCAGGTTTTACCAAAAGCATTCATATTAACATGAATGTATTCCTATTATAGGATTCATCAAATTATGAAATTCCCCAAAACATGGTAAATGTCCTGGAAATTTTATAAAAAGTTATAATTTTTTATAAAAAATTATAAAATTTTTATTAGACTAAATAGAAGTCAATTATGAATCTCTCAGTAGGAAAATAACAGTTTAATTAGACTGCTATCTACAGGAGTGAAAGGACTTGGGCCTAAAACACCAGATCATCTTAAGTTGTAGAGAATCCATTCATAATCAACATTGGCTGAATACCACCTATGTGAAAAATAAAGTGTTAATTATTATGGGATAGCAACAGACTTGTGAGCCTTTGTTCTTATACTTTGAGAACTGAAAATATAGCTGGGTAGATTAACATTGTATGTGAACATTTATGAAATACTGTTAGAATTAAACAAAGAAATAAAAACTAGTAACCCATGAAGAATGGGCTCATCTGAAATTTTTGGTTATAGACTATATTTATTTCTAGTATGGAAATTATCCATAAATTCAATAAAGCATGAAAATCTATCTAAATTCTAGTCACAGCTTCATTAGAAGACAGCCAACTCACCTGAACAAAATACCTGATGCATTCAGTAGCAATATAGCACCTCATTTAATTCAGTTCAATAAATAGTTCCTGCAAAATTTTTACAACACTGAATAATGTGTCAAAATATTTATATAAATTTATTTCCTTTATGTAGATTATAATTATTTTGGGCAGAAAAGATTAATACACATAAAACTAGTTAAATATTACGTATTAGGAAAAATAATTGGCCACTATCATCTTTCTTACCAAGCCCTAAATCTAGCGTATAATGGTTCTCAATAAAATGTATTAAATGATTGAATAGATGAATGGACATGAACCTGAAACTTCAAACCCCATTAATGACATACAACTAATTAGCTGTAGATAAAGTAAAATTACTATCTGCTTCGTATTTGATTTAAATCAACTGTAAGTGTGTATAGGCCTGTCGTCTTTAAATTCAGTCATCTTAAGAGAGCACCAGATATCTTCCACAGAGTATGTGAAAGGTAGGGGTCTTAAGACACATACATTTTTAAACGATGTTACATTTCCAGTAGGTTATGAAATAGTGTACTTAATCTAAAAAACAGTCAACTTAAAAATTAAAAAAATTCTTATTGATGTATAACTAAAATTCAAAGTTATATTAGCTTCAGGCATACAACATAATGATTCAATAATTCTATACATTACTCAGTGCTCACCACTGTGGTTACCATCTGTCACTAAACATTATTACAATCTGTTTTTCTTAAAGTTTTATTTATTTTAGAGAAAGAGATTCAGGAGAAGGGCAGAGGGAGAGACAGCACGGAGCCTGTCACCAGGCTCAATCTCACCACCCCAAGATCAAAACTGAGCCGAAATCAAGAGTTGGATGCTCAATTAACTGAGCCACACAGATACCCCACATTACTACAATCTTATTGACTATATTCCCTATTCTGTACTTTTTATCTTCATAATTTACTTATTTTGTAACTGGGAGTCTGTGCTTCTTAATCTCCTTTATTTATTTCACCCATCCTCCCACTCACCTCCCCTACCGCAACTACCGGTTTGTTCTCTGTATTTAAGAGTCTGGTTTTTGTTTGTTTGTCTCTTTTTTTTTCCTTTGTTTTGTTTCCTATATTCTATATATTAGTGAAATTATATGGTGTTTGTCTTTCTCTAACTTATTTTACTTACCATTATATCCTCTAGGTCCATCCATGTTGTTGCAAATGGCAAGCTCTCCTTGTTTTGCTTTGTTTTGTTTCTAAAGATTTTATTTTTTTATTCCAGAGAGAGAGAGAGAGGAGCAGAAGAGGGAGAGGAACAACCAGATTCTACACTGAACACAGAGTCCATGGAGCTCCATCTTAGAACCCTGAGATCATGATCTGAGCTGAATCCAAGAGTCAGAAGCTTAACTGACTGAGCCACCCAGGCATCCCAGTTTTGTTTGTTTAATGGCTAAGTAGCATTCTCTTGCATATATATATCACTTCTTGATTTATTCGTCTACTGATGGACACTTTGGTTGCTTCCATATCTTGGCTACTGTAAATAATGCTAAAATAAACACAAGGTTGAATATACCTTTTTGAATCAGTGTAAAACATTTTGCCTTTAAAGCCCCAGATGCATCATTATTTATAAAACATTTCAAAATACAGTTTAATCTTCTTGAGACATTAAAACAAATCCTCCATCTTTTCATGTCCTTATTAAAGGCTCATAATTGCCCGCCTGATTTTGTAAAATACTCTACAAGTTATATTTAACCCCTATATTATATTTAGCAATCATAAGCTCTTACAAAATGTATATTGATGCTAATATTAACTCTTTGCTTCTATTAGAATATTGTATGACTACTGAGTGACTTGATATATTCTTCTAGAAAATGCCTTCCTCTTAGTCATGTAATATAGTCCACACAATTCAGAATCAACCGGAACGTTTTTGTTGATGTTGTTTACTTGGGCACACTGTTTGCATTGGCAACACTGAAAAATGCAAATAAAAAATCAACCAAAGGAGGGTGCCTGGGTGGCTCAGTTGGTTAAATACCCACCTCTTGATCTGAGCCCAGGTCTTGATCTCAGGGTTGTGAGTTTATGCCCCACATTGGGCTCCAAGCTGGGTGTGGAGCCTACTTAAATAAGTAAGAAAGTAAATTAATTAATTAATTAAACAAAAGCATGTCTTTTATATATGAAATAAAACTTTTTTTAATTTATTGGTATGAACTCTACTCAACTGAGACCTTTTCTCAAGTATTAGCAGAGAAGGATGTATTTTTTTTTCCTCTGGTTTTGAGGGCCGAGGGTGATTGTATTCATCAAAATCTCTTTTGGAATGTGCCGCAGGTCAAAGACGTGGCTCATTCCTCTCTCAGCGCTCCTTTCCATCCCTGGATTTAAGAGATGCGTTATGATGCCCTTTTATCAGTAGAGCTAAAATATTCTCCCTAATGGAGCTATGTCTGTGTGTATACTAACTTTTCTCACTTTCTTCTCTTCTCCAGCATGACGTATTTTCTCTCTCATTAATTATGTTTCATGGTTACATTAAATTATAATGGGAGTCTGTAGCTTCAGGCAAGTTATAATTAGCTCCCATTCAGTGTTCAAAAACTATGTGGTCAGGCCTCAGTATCCCATTTTATAGCTTGCTCTAAATTCTAGAGGCTTGTGACCTCTGACTGAAGAGACATTTTCAGGATTACACAGTCCAACTTATTCTATCCCACACTCTACAGTGGCTTTATTCTGTGTATCCTCCTTCATGTTAAATTCATGCGCGGCTTCGTTCACCTTTCCCCCACCTCGTCCTCTATTCTTGTTCTTCTGAAGACTACTTTGTGTGCGTGATTCCAGATCACTTTTTCTTTGACTTACTAATTTAGACATAATATGTTTAGACTTTAATTTATCAAATTTTCCATGGGACCCTTCAGCTTCATGTACTCTTTAAAGTCTGTAATTATTTTTCTAAAAACTTAAGACTTTCATATAAAATGTTAATCTAACTTCCAGGAAGCTCATCCAGTAGTGCTTTAGAAGAAAAGCACATGGAGCCTATCTGTCAACACCCTTTTTACATTTTTTTTGGTTAAAATATCAACTTATTTTATTTGATTGAAAAGAAAGAAAATATCCATTGGTTTTAAACAAGTCAGAACTGATTTCTGCGCTCTGCAACCAGAAGATATCCACTCATTTTCCTGTAATAGATCTAACTGTCACCACACACCAATATAATAATGTCTACAATCCCAATCAGTTTCTTACTATTAAGAATTAAAGGAGCCACCAAGTAATATGAAATTGACCCTGAGAAACAATGTCATTGCCTTTAGATAATGGCCAATTGTAACATCTTCTCAAAACATACTGGCTGATGCTCGTTTGCTTAAGGTCTAAAACAGCAAAAGTTATATATCTTCTTCCTCAGGTGATTATATATATATATATACTTTTTGGTATTTAATGTTATCGTTAGAAATCACAAATTGCTTGCAAAGTAATCTCAGCCCAGATGCTCTGTGCATGATGTGGGAAGTGGGACCTTAAAAGCTCTCCTCACTATTCTCATTTTCTTTGTGCTGGTCACAATTAGGAAAGCAGCAGCTGCTTCCTCTTATGGCCTCACCGTTTCAGAATTATACTGGACATAGATGATAATGCCCTTCCCACTGCCTCTTTATGGACCATGCCACTGAGTCTGAAAGGGGCAAGAAAAATAGCTATGAAAGCATCTTGCTGTTAATTAGATAATTCGAAAGACCTAGTAGTGTCCAGGACTAGTTGGAGTTCATCGTAACTAAGTATTATTCCCTCTGTGATACAGAAAGAGAAAGAGTGAAGAGATGCGAATTACTCTAATTAAAAAAAATATGTGTAGGCATGCTGTCAAGCCAGAAGGGATTTTAATATACAAACAGTGACTGCATGTGTCTGACATACACAGTGACAGTTTGAAAGGCTTTTTTACATTCACCACATTTTCATTAAAATTGAGCATGTAAAACTAGACATTCTATTACCAGATCATAAAACCAATATATCCCTAGTTGTTTCTTGAAACAAGATTTTCACAAATTTGCAACTGTAAGAATGTAACCTTGGGAAAGGTTCTGAGGGGCCAATCAAAAGTTAATACAAAAATGTGCTCAAGGAAAAGATTTTTAACTTAAAAAAGGTTATATTATTCCCCAAACAACATTCTTCAACAGAAGTAAAATGCTTAAGTTTTCATAACCTAAGCAATAATCATATTTACTCTGAATATCTATAATATTTTAATATATTAATATTATAATACATTAAAATGCTAGCTGATTAGAATGTCAGTTTATAGAAGGAAACTACTTTAAATCTGTTTCAAAGAGAAAGAGAAATCAATCCAAAAATAAAAATAAATTGCAGAATAATTTAAAGTTAGATTCTGAGTTTACGGCTATGATTTTGATCCTGTCTTTCATTTAGTATTACTTCTTTCACATCTATATTCAATCTGTCCTGCTTTATTGATTCTTTTCTTTCATTCGACTAATACCATAGTGGTCTACTTAGCTAGCTATTTCTGTAGATTTCATTAACAAAAGTTAATATTTGAAACTGTTTTAGATTAACTAATTACCTTCCCAATAAATATTCTCTTCTGCTTATGCACTTTTACTTAAAAATGAAATGAAGGTCATATGAAGGATGAAAGCTAACGTAATGACACCATGTATTCATATCTAAGATTGTGCTTATGTAATTAGCTTTGATGCCAAAGGAAATCACTTCCATAGTAACTATAGAAACATATTGTACCCTGGATTAGAGCCACTTCTATCAGTGATTGCTGATAAGGAATATACTTGATGTGTTATAATAAGCATTAATTAAAACAACTATTTATCAATAGATTTCAAATGTTATGATCCTGTTTGGGCAGTCAGATTTGCACAGACATGTGAACTTCCCTGTTCTCCTGAAATTATTAACTTTTACTGGTTTCATACCAGATGTTGAATAGATACCCATGTTTGTCCAGGGACTGAGCTAGTTACTATCTGCATTAATAGGAATAATAGTAAATAGAATGATAAGAGCTGGAGAGTAACTATAAAAGCTAGAATGTAGATCAGTAAGGAATTAAGGGAATTGAAAGTAACCAAGTCAGAAATCAGAGAACTTGAATACCAAAATAAGTCCAAGAAGACAGAGACAGCCTTATTTTAAAAATTCGTTGGCATGGGGTGCCTGGGTGGCTCAGTCGGTTATAGCGGCTGCCTTTGCTTCAGGTCATGACTCTAGGGTCCTGGGATCTATCTAGCCCCACATCTGGGCTCTCTGTTCAGCAGGGAGCCTGCTCCTCCCTCTCCCTCCGCTTGCCACTCTGCCTGCTGTGCTCTCTTTCTCTCTCTCAAACAAATAAATAAAATCTTAAAAAAAAAAAAATGGCAGGCACCACCAGATGACAGGAGAGTCATGAAAAGATCACTACACCAAGCACCACTGTAACCATTTTTAAATCCCCTACTCATGAAACATTTAAAGCTGTTTCTACAATTATAAACCTCTATTATATGGCAAACATTCTCAAGGATGTGGTGCCCTCATGTTTTAAATTTTTGAGATCTTAAGAATTACTTGACAGTTTGCTATACTATTGGATATAAAGGAGAATATGTTAGCAGAGTAGAGGCATCTAAATAGGAGAACAAAGTGAAATGATGAATTCTACCTACATGTCATTTAAATCAGGAATATGGGACACAAGAAACACTGCAATCCCAACCTTCCAACTATGGCAAGCACTGCTAGTTGACTTCATTTTTATCAAACTATGATGCATATCAACACAGAATTCTTAAGCCACTTTTGTGGTTGAACATAGTTCAACATTATTTGGAACCTATTTAACTGACTTAACACTCTCTAGATAACGAGAAACTAAAAGAAAACAAATGTCTTAAATCAAGAGTACAGTCTTATAAGAGATTATTAGACCAGAAATAGTACTGAATATAGTACAGAGCTAGCAAAGTAATAGGGTATTGTTAATATCGAGTCTGTATGTGGCAACAACGAATGCCAGGTATGCCCCAAATATTCTGGATTGTAAATTACAGAGGCTCAGATATGTCTACTTTCATGTATAAAATATGCCAGAGGTTCCCCCTTGTCCTGGATCCTAGAGTCTTAGAGTCTAAATAGAATGATGTATGTATATATCCAGTAACATGAACAGTATCTAGCTCACGATATACCATCAATAAAGTAATTGTTAGTTAAATGAATAAATTAACCAACACATCACTGTATCTCCAAGCACCTATACATCTCTCCCTCTCTCTCTCTCTGTCTCTCTCACACACACCACTAAATTAAGTGTATCTTAAGACCGAATAAATGAAGAAATAATCTCACAAAACAAACTGAGGGGTGCTGGAGGGTGGGGAGGTAGGGAGAGGGTGGTTGGGTTATGGACATTGGGGAGGGTATGTGAGATGGTGAGTGCTCTAAGTGTGTAAGCTTGATGATTCACAGACCTGTACCCCTGGGGAAAATAATACATTATATGTTAATAAAAATAATGAATAAAAAAGAGGAAATACCCTAAATTCCTTTTAAAAATGTAAAAAAAATCCAGCCAGCAAGATTTAGAGAACAGCAACAGCTTAATATATAGAAAAATGCCACAATTTCAGCTTTAGCAGATGCATAGTAGGTCTTCTCTTGGTCAACAATACTAAGAGAATGCAGTATTAGCATACGACATCGGCTTCCAGCCACCTTCTCCTCCCAGTCCACCCATGATTAAAATGTTACTCCATTATACATCATTTCTTTCAGTTCTTTCTTATAACCAAATTAGTCATTTATGAAAGTTATTACCCTTATTCTTTCATTAAGGCACTCATATATTGAGCTACATAAAGAATCCCCTGGCATCCTTTCCATTTCCCTACTTTATGCTGTGAAAGTGGGTGGGGTCTCACCTAAGCCTATAGCTATCCACTGTGTCAGAATGGTCAGCTACAGCGGACTCCACAGGCTTCTTGAACCAGAAGCAGAAAGTAGAAGGAAGTCGAGGAAGGTGGTGAGAATTCTTCTTTAGGATAGCTGCAGGATTGGAAAGGAGCTTTAGGAGATTGTTTTCAGGTAGTAAGAAATGAACAAGTATCCAGAGCATAACTGGGAAGGAAGGAAACGAGTTCATTTAGCTCATAAAATATATCATCTCTTTGGATCCAGAGAGCAACTATCAAATAGATTGCAGAGGCAGAAAAAAGCTTCTAGTCAGTCTGAACCCTGGAATATCTGCACCATGTAAGATTGGTAGATTTACACGGGTTCTCCTCCTCCCATTCCTCCCCCTCCCCCCCTTTTTCCCTCTTCCTCCTCCTCCCCCTCCTCCTACTTCTTCTCCTTCTCCTTATGTGTGTGTGTGTGTGTGTGTGTCTGTCTGTCTGTCTGTTTATCTGTGCGTCTGTGTTTTCTATTTAAGGAACTTCATTTAGAAAAAAACACCCAGGGGCGCCTGGGTGGCTCAGTGGGTTGAAGCCTCTGCCTTCGGCTCAGGTCATGATCCCAGAGTACTGGGATCTGGGATCGGAGGCATCGGGCTCTCTGCTCGGCAGGGAGCCTGCTTCCCCCTGTCTCTCTCTCTTTGCCTGCCTCTCTGCCTACTTGTGATCTCTGTCAAGTAAATAAATAAAATCTTTAAAAAAAAAAAAAAGAAAGAAAGAAAGAAAAGAAAAGAAAAAAACACCCAGACTCAACAATGCTTGGGCGGGGGCGGGGAAGGGGGCTACTTTTGTCCGCTCTCAGGACAAAGTACACCATCCTCAAAGAACAAGGAATATGGAAACAGTAGTTATTTTTATAAATGAACTTCAAGTGAAAGATGAAAGTCAGTAAAACAAATACTATAAAACATTGTAGTTAAAAAAACAAACTTCAGAATATAGAAGGGTGGCATTCAAATTCTGCTTCTTTCATTTATTTTAGGATAGAGAAATGATTTAACTTAATACTCTCAGTTTCTGCAAGTGCAAAATAACTCTAATACAGGCCACTTACTAGGTTATTGTAGGGTAGATAATATATGCTGAATGCTTAGCACAGAACTTAGTACATAGTAAGGGCTATTGTTACAGTAAACCACTTAATGTAAGTGTCTACCATCTCCTCCCAAATTTGAGCAGTTCAAAAGACTGTGTACTATGTTTTCTGAAATGAATGTTTCACTTACACCAATAAAACCATGTCTTAACACCATGTTAATTTTTATTTCCATATAGAAATTTATCAGAAGTGTGTACTCAGAGATGCTCATAAATACACCTTAGATTACAAGATAAAATACCTACAGGAGAATGGCTAAAAAAATCAGAGGCATTTTTTAAAATGTATTTTTCTTGACCATCTCAATTTTCTTGTGTTTGTTTTGTTAGTTTTAAGGGCCATACCTAACTTCAGTAGATTTCACTGTTGGGTTGTCTTTAGGGCTGTTCTTTGGCAGGGTTTTCACAATCTCACCAAAGAATAAGGAATCTTAATTTACCCAAAACGTAATCAATAACTTCATATCCTAGACGCAGAGGGAGAGAGAGATCTGAATAGCAAGTCTTAACAATGTTATAATGGCTACATAGACCATACTGCAACTCATGAATATAAAATCAGCTGTAGGCTTGAGAGTATAACAGTTGTGAGAGATTTTAGAAGAAAAGAACAAAGTTAAAAGAAGTGAGTTGTTTTTGTTGTTTCCCATGGACAAGGTGCAAGAAAAGAAAGAAATCCAGAAACCAGGCTCTAACTGCCATCTAAGCTTTCAATTAAAGCTGTGCAGGATGGTATAAAGCTAGCAACAAAGTGGCTGATGAGGATAAATGCTTAGCCTCAACTGTCTGCTCCCTTGTGGAGAAAGGGGGATCTTCTCAATCAATAAGTTGTTTGCTTTGATCCATGGGCTGTTTTCCTGAGTTACTGAAGGAATCAAGGCAGGCTTCAATCCCATCTCACTCCCCATTTAAGTTACTGATACTTAAGCACATTTCCACTTATGTATGCTGGGGAACTTAGAGGATGAATATAACCTCCAGTATTACTAAGGTATTTATTGATAATATTCTAATAAATACAAATGTAATAATCAGTAACCTTTTATAACTTTAACTGTACTCATATTTTTTACTCTTATCTCTTATTTTTAAAATTATCAACTTTCACACATTTCTATTTGAAATATACTATTTTCATGTAAGTTTAAATAACTTCAAAGTTTAATCTCCATGTGTTGTATTTCATTGAATATATATTCATTACTCCTTGAAGCTGGATATTTAGTTCATTTTCATTTCTGGAAAGTATCTGCCATATAGGTTAAGTTGACAAAGTTCATTCATATCATCGAACAAATGAGTCAAATCAGAAGTAATTTTTTTCAGAACAATCTAGCTTTAGATTTTTAATTCTAATAAACAGATTAATAAGTATCTTGTGGAAACTTTGCCCTTCTAAATTTTAGAACAGGAAGGAGGGAAGGAAAGAAAAAAGAAAGGAAGGAAAGAAGGGAGGAAAAACTAAAACAAAAACCACAGGCCAACCCCTTCTGAATGTCTTAGCAAATCTCTCCTAGTTTTACTTCTGTGGGTATCAGCTTTAGGAGCAGTGCACTTTTGTTTGTTCCCCTGGAGAATTCATACTTCGGGAAACATGCTATGAGATACAAATGAGAAGCATGTCTCTCCTCTGCAGAACAGGAGAAAGATAGCTCCGAAGGAGACTGGACATTAATAGTTAGTAGATAGAGTCTTACTTTTATCAACTTTGGAAAAATCTACCTATGGAATTGAGAATCTTGAAATTATTATCCACGCCCCTGCTTACATCTAGAAAGTCTTCCTTTCCTTTAATTTGAAGATTGTGATTTTAATCTATCTTGTTTTTTTTCTATAATTTCTATAAGTTTTTGCTATGATCATGTAAAATCACTGACTTGTAAAATGTTTGGAGAGAGAATGTGTTGTCTAAGGAATTTTTTTATTAATTAAGAGGTGGAAGTGAATTCTGAAAGCTACATTTATAGGTCTGAATTCAACAAGTGACAACAATTGGGACCAAATTGTTAAGTAGCTGATTTATGACAGTCCAAGGTAATAGCAAGAATGATTGCTTCAAGCACACCAACCTGACCTTATCTCTAATTCTATTCAAGGCTTGGATAAATGGTGTATCATGCAGACTTCTCAGGCTAAGATTCACTTTAAGCCAAAAGAACCTCACTTGCACGTGCATGCCATTATTTCCTTTTTACCTCTAGGACTTTTACTATGTAGTGGACACTTACAGCAGCAGGAGTGACACTGAAATATGGAGAAGTTATCATTCAGGGGCAATCTTCAGTGGAAGTTAAGAGCTGATGGAAAGGCAAATAGCATTTGGAGGCAGGCATTCGGTATGCTTCTCCAAAGGCCCCAGCTGAAAACAGCTTCTCATGGTGATGACCTGAATAGCTCTCCCATGTACGGGTTTTTTTCTCCTTCCTCATCTCACTCTCGATGCTACCCAACTGCTGTGCTCTGGACTAACAGAATGAATTAATTTCATGCAAGACCTTGTTTCAAGGTGTGCATTCAGAGGAATACAACCTAAGGTATTATTAATAGCAATAACCCTCACAAGCAGACCCTCAGGAACAATATCCTTATATTATGTACTTAAAAATTGTTGTATGTGCCTTGCTTAGTTAACTGTTTCTGATAACTTTGTTAAATGCTTTTTAACTGTTAACTGCTTTGTTAATTTCTTTTTGAAGTCACGAATAAAGAGAAGTGGTAAGTTCAGTTGAATCAAGCGTCAACTTAGGGAGAAAGCTAGAAGTTCTGCATGACTGTTTTAAAAAGATCCTTCTCTTAATAGACTGTGCTAGGATTGGAACATACTGGTTCACTGATGGGTCTGAAAAAGGATCGCTCTACAACTCTACTCGTATTATGAGTTATGAGTTATTGGTTATTTTATTTTATATAGAGGGAGGATTTGCCAAGTATATATACATAACTGCCTTGGCAGTGACAAATGACTTGAATGGTTGGTCATGGGCCTTGGGAGATCTGATAAACGGATATCAGAAAACAGGAATATGAATGGACCTTCAGAAGTAGGTGAAAGACGTGTATTTTTGTGTCTCCTGTTAATGCCTACAAAGAGATCATTCACTACACAAGAAGCAGTTAACTGGCAAGGTGGACTAGAAGATCTTTACTTTAAAGAAAGGATCATTAATTCTCATGCTTCCCATTGCTTACGTGATGAGCCCTTTAAAACTGAATCAATTGTAGAAGAGACAAAATCCAGGCATTGATTTAACAGATTGGGTTCCTTCTAACCAAAGCTTATCTCACTACTGATGCTGCTGAATATCCAATCTGTCATCAGTAGATACCAACTCATACAGCACTTGCCATTGTTAAACAGATAAATAACAAGTATATAATATGATAGGTGGGGATAGGTGTTACAAAGGGAAATAAGACAGGATATGAGGATAGGTTCTCTGCGAAATGGATGTCTTTTTATACAAATGAAATAAGAATTGTTTTTCAGATAAGGTGAGATTTGAGGAGATCTGAAAGAAAAGAGGGAAAACCTGAATATAGTTATCTGGGAAGCTCTTTAGGAAGTGGGAAATTCAAGTTCAAACTTCCTGGGGCTGAAGCAGGCTCAGTGTGATGTGATGGAATAATAACCAGGAAGCCATATGGCTGGAGTATCTGAAAGAGGAGAATATTAAGATATGAGGTCTAAAACAAAGTGGGAGGGCTGATTGTAAGATCACTGATAAAATTCAAAGCTGATGAGTATTATTATGACTGAAATGAGAAGTCATCGGAGCATTTGAGAAGCATCATTTGACCTGACAATTTATAACAATCTCTCTGTGAAGAGTATCTTCTCCATGAGCTATCATTAGTATCAGGGATGTTGTGTAGGATGCTACTGTTAAGGATCTCCTAGAGAGATGATCTCAGGTCAGATGAGGCTTTGTATTGGAAAGGGTGGTAAAGAGAAGTGGTCCAACTTTGGATATATATGTGTACACACGCATGCACACATATGTAAAGGGACTGACTAAATTAGGAGAGAGATTAAGAATGGACTCAAGTTTCTTTCAACTGTCACATTTCAAAGACATTAATCAGAGAAATATAGTTTGTTTCTCTGTATGTATATTTAATAAACAGCCCTCTGATTTGGATTGAGTACACATATATACATAAATATACATAAACATATGAACATGTAAAAAAGTACATTTCCTGATTAGATTCATGATTCATTTTTCTCCCATCTTTGGATTATATGTAAAAATTTGGATAAATGTGACTTGTGACTTGAATTTTTTTTCCACATGTCTCAGAGATTCCTTAAAATCTCATTCATGGTTTTAAATTAAGAATATTTGTTCTGTGTTTGCATTTAATGTGTAATCCTTTTTATATCTTACCAGTCTTCCTAGATTTCTTCAAAAGGAAATATGGGAAAGAAGGAGACTTTAAACTTTACAAGTTACTGTTTTAAAAACAGAGGCAATCTTACTGTGACTTTTGGGAGAAATTGCTTTTATGTCATGATTTCAACTGATGAGCTTTCAGAAAGCCTGCAACCCGGATACATCATCATGATGTGTGAGGTGCCACAGTTGAGATGTGATTCATTTCCACATAGACACATTGTCTTCAACTTTTACAATAAAGTTCATTGAAAAATGCATTGGTTAAAAAGATCAACTTCCTTTCCTTAATAATTTTTTTTTCCTTAGTGTTAACATTATAGCATTCCGCACTAGCTTTCTATTAGGATTTTAAATTAACACTTGAAATGACTTCCTACAGACAAGAGCCCAGGCTCAAGATCTACTAAACTTCATTCACCTTAGGGAGTTCAAGGTGAACTCTTCATGACAGGTCTGGTTTTCTTCTCCTGACAGCTACAAACTCCTGGCCTCTAAAGTCTCTTAGAAACTTCCACCATCCCAAGCTTCCCCTGGCATTTTATTCTAGCTCCCCCTGCAGCTGCCACTTATATATTTTCTAACCCTTCGTAGTATCGCAGATGGAGAAAATAAAAAATAATGAATTTGTAGAGGAACTCATCACAGTAGTGAAGTTTCACATAAATGTTCCTTCCACCAAAATACAATATGCTTATTTGGCACAATGGTTGTGCAATTACAACACAACAGCAGCCAATCTTCAATTCTGTATGCCTCACCTCAATGTATAGAAACACATTTTACAAGTCATTTAACCTATATTTTCTCTTTATATATGTATTCATATGTATGTATGAGGAAAGTGGATGTGGTCTTATACTAAATGAGTAGGATTTTTTTTGGAGGGGGGAATAGGTGAGATCAGAACTGAGACCACAAAAGAGAGGGAAAGAGAGATAGAATAAGAAATATGGATATCTACGAAAAGAACATTTCAGGAAGTGGAAAATTCAAGATCAAAATTCCTAAGGCTAAGCAGGCTCAATATCATGGAATAATAGTGAGGAGGCCAGTATGGCTGCAATTTCTAAATGAAGAAGAGCTCATTAACACAGGATGTCCAAAATACACCAGAGAAGATGACTGTAGGACCATTTATAAAATTCTAAGCTGTTATGTTTATATTCATATATGTATGAATTATTATGTATTTGTTCATAATTATGTAGGTGATGCCTTAGATCACTGCTCACACCACTCACATAGACATGCAGCATATGTGTGCATGACTAAATTCAGCAATGAGAAAAAAGACAACTTCTATGAGTGAAACCATTGCTCTGGTTACCTATTTTCTCACCAAAAGAAAAAGATTTTTTAGGTGGGAAGAAAAAATAGATAACATCCAAACTTAATGCTCAATTTATAGATGAGAAAAACAAAGCCTAGGGAGGTGAAATGACCTATCCAAGGCCAATTAAGCATCTTTCATCTACAGTAGCATAGTTGCTAATTGATTAGGATATTCAAAGACTGGCAAAATCATCATTTTATTCTGAAAAAATATAAAATTAACAGAACTAATTAATAGAGGAAAGCATAACTTACTATAAGGCAAATTATGCAGCATGCAACATACCTGTCAATTCTTGAATTATGAAAAAAACTGATCCTCTTAATAGTATCCTCAAGTCAAAACTATAAAGCATACATAATTAGAGTTCTGTTGTTTAAATAGGATTTACTTGAGAGGGAGAGCCTCACTTGTACCAAAGAGCTGTTAAGATGTTTAAAGTCAATATAATCCCTCAGGCTAACATTGCATATGCTGGACAAACTTCAAGACTTTCCTCAAACTTCAGAGATGAGAAACGTGAATCATTACCCAGATGGATAATGATTATTCACTACAATCCTCCACTTCTCCAAACAAGGTGTCTCTCTGGACAAGACATAAATATTAATAAAAGCTTTTGTTCAGGAATCAGTGTTGAGATCAGATGAGCATGAAGAATCTGGACCTCTGTAGTAGAGTTAGCCTAAGGGGGAGCGGAAATACTGGGCTGTGCTGGATCACCCCAGCAATCATAAGGGAATGACAACCATCAGGAATCAAATAAGGACCATTTGCAAAGGACAGCGATTCTACTGAAGACAATGAGAAACAGAATATTTGCCTTGGAGTGCCACAGAAATGATGCATAAAACTAAAGGAATACTGCAAACACACATTTTGCATAAGATTAAAAAAAAAGGGAAAGCAAAAAATGCCTATATTGAAAAGTATTCAGAATACACACAGAACAAAGCATCTTTGTCAGCCATATGCTTTCCATATATCGGACTCCCTTCATTTTCAGTTTAAAGGAGGCTCTTATTTCAGAACTTCAATATGATTGAAAGATAGTACAAAGAATCCAGAAATAGTATCTGTGAGCTTTATGTGGACATTTTTTTTCTTCCATAACTTCTAAAGTATTAGAAATTGTTGTCTTGGGAAACATGTTAACCCTGTACTGCCTTCCTGTATTCTTACAGAAACCTAATATTTGAAGTAAATGTGCTGCTTAATTTCTATACCTATACTAGTTGACTTTGGGATATCAGAATCCCTTTAAAATTCTAAGCCACTCTATCAGCTTCCTCTAAACCTAGAGTGTTGGAAGGAGATATTAGAGTTGTGTTGCAGACGCATGTGTCATAAAATAGTTGAATGATCCACACTTTAGTGAAAACATTTCAAGTACATTTGCATGTACTCTTTTTCTCTGTTAAGTGGCCAATCTGGAAATTTTGATATAGAAAATCACTGAGGGGCACCTGGGTGGCTCAGTCAGTGAAGCGTCTGCCTTCAGCTCGGGTCATGATCCCAGGGTCCTGGAACCCAGCTCTGTATCGCATTGGACTCCCTGCTCCCTCCCTCCTGTCACTGGGCTCAGTGGGGAGCCTGCTTCTCCCTCTCCCTCTGCTACTCCCCCTACTTGTGCTCTCTGTCAGATAAATAAAATCTTAAAAAAAAAGAAAAGAAAATCATCGATATCATTAAAATATGTCTCAAATATCCTTAAACTATTTAGTGAACATATCCAATATGTGCATACTGGTCTAAATGAAAAACACTGTCCATAAATACAACAAAGCTGCATATGAATAAACATGATTTACTGGCTTAGAATCATCTTGGGTTGTTGTAACCTTGCCTCCATACACTGGTTTTGCTTGTATATTAGATACAAGTTTTCAGTGAAAGGTCACCCAGATTCTGATTTGGTACAAATGACTTTGCTTCTTATCATAAAGTAATTGTAAAAATTTTTGAGAAGTTTACTTTTTAAATATTTTAGGTAGTCCTTTTTTAAACTTTTCCCATGATTGAAAAATAAACTTAAGAAAACAGCATATGAGTTGTTAGAATTGTGTATGTTGACAATCTTAGACCTATACTAAGTGTGCATTAGGTGATATTGAAAAAGAATAAAAATTTGGGGCAACACTTATTTCTTGGAAAAGGATTTTTATTAACCATAAGCCATTAATTATCAAGCAGGTAGTTTACTGCTGGTAAAAAGAGAGTTATTACTGGTGGTAAAATAAGGTGATTATGTTCTTAGAACTAGCATCCTGGTTCTGATTTTCTTGCTTTGGCTTTTTTCTCTTCTTGATCAGCCTTACTACAGATTGATCAATTTTATTCAGATTTCGAAAAACCAAAATTTGGATTTTTGTGTATTATTTGCACAGTTTCTTGGTTTCCACTCACATTTTATAGTAATAAACTTATTATAACTTGAGTTTGTTTTTTTTTCCTAGCAACTTAAGTGGAATTTTAGATCCTTATTTTCTTGCATACATATTTTAATTTATAAGATTTAAATCTAAAGACATTTCTTTTTTTTTCCTTTTTTTAAAATTTATTTGACAGATAGAGATCACAAGTATGTAAAGAGGCAGACAGAGACAGAGAGGAGGAAGTAGGCTCCCTGCTGAGCAGAGAGCCTGCTGTGAGGCTGATCCCAGGACCCTGAGATCACAACCCAAGCGCGAAAGGCAGAGGGTTAACCCACTGAGCCACCCAGGAGCTGAAGGCAGAGGCTTAACCCACTGAGCCACCCAGGCGCCCCTGTAAGATTTAAATCTAAAATAGACTTTTTTTCTATAGACTATAATCACTGGACAGAGGACTGGAATAAGTCATAGTTTCTGATGCACAACATCAATGAAGTAAAAACACATTAAGCATTAAGAGAGTAAAAAAACAGAGTTCAATAATACTGTCAAGAAATATCCCTCTAGTTTAAGCTGTCCTGTTAAATTGTATCTTTAGCCTGGTCTCAGATGTCTTCTAGTGAATTCTAGAACTTTTCAGGGGACAGTTCAACTGTCTTCACTGGAGGATTCCTATTGGAATCCAGTAGCTTGCTAACTGCCTCCACTCCCACCCCATATATCCCTAATACGCTCTGTTAATCCCTTCTCTTGGGTGTTCTGCAAGAAGCTGCCAAACTGAGGCTGCTGATGTTTAATGTGGACAGTGCTGATGTCTGCCTTGAGGCATTATTTTATGTTGCTGCCAAAGCAGCTGGCAATGCCTTCTATTGCTGCAGAAGCTGCTGGCACCAATACCATGGCTGCCTTGTGCTCCCAATGTCCCAAGGAGATGTTTGAGCTTTTACTCAATTGTTAATTACAGGCCTTAAAGACTCAGCATAAATATATGGGGGGTCAGGGGAAGGAAGCCCTGAATAGCTAACTCAATTCTGATTTAAAATCATTCCTCCTTTCTCATGCTGGTCTTTGAACCAAATTTTTGCAACCATTTTTCCTTAATTAGAATAACATAATCCCCAGAAGTAATGTATGTTTCTCCCTAGGAATGTCTGAATGCAGGAGAATGCTTAGACTCAAGCAGGAATTTCAGCTCTAGAGAAGAGAAAAGCTAAGAGCACCACTGAGGAGTATAAAAGAAATCTCAGCTTCTAGGGATTGGAAGTAATTATGGAGAGAAAAAAAAATTTTTGTGTGAGAAAGTAAAAATTTCTGATGTACAAAAACCTTCATTCCGAAAAATGCTATTATTTGAAGCTATGTTCTAAGGCTAGTATTTGCCGGACTCATCAGACACAATGTATAATAATCAACTTTGAGTTCTCATCGTCTCATTCAACCTGCTCATGAAGTATTCATTTACCCGGTACTCTAGATGAGAACTTGGGAAAATTCCCGACATCTTTACTAGTACTTTTCAGTAACTCAAAATTCTAGTGTCAACTTAAATCATGAGCACAGTCTTAATAATTAGAAGACCAGCTCTAGAAATGAATTAATTCATGAATTTAAAGTGAAGATTCTTTCCTCAATGAAAGAGCTAGATAATTTGCCCTAGAAAAGGGGGTCATTGTGAACTGGTTCTACTTTTCTTTTCTCTCTTTTTTTTTTAAGATTTTATTTATTTATTTGACAGAGAGAGAAATCACAAGTAGGCAGAGAGGCAGGCAGAGAGAAGGGGAGAAGCGGGCTCCCCACCAAGCAGAGAGCCCAAAGGAGGGCTCTATTCCAGGACCCTGAGATAATGACCTGAGCTGAAGGCTCAACCCACTGAGCCACCTATGCATCCTGGTTCTAATTTTCTTGCTTTGGCTTTTTTCTCTTCTTGATCAGCCTTACTACAGATTGATCAATTTTATTCAGATTTCGAAAAACCAAAATTTGGATTTATGATTTTTGTGTATTATTTGCACAGTTTCTTGGTTTCCACTCACATTTTATAGTAATAAACTTATTATAACTTGAGTTTAATTTGTTTTTTTTTCCTAGCATCTTAAGTGGAATTTCAAATCCTTATTTTCTTGTAAACATATTTTAATTTATAAGATTTAAATCTAAAATAGACTTTTTTTTTCTAAACACTGTTTTAGATAAATAGATATACAGATATCCTATAATTTTTGCTATGTTGTATTTTCACTATCATGCCATTTGGATTCTTTTAAAATTTACCTTTTTATTATTGGATCTATGGATTATTAGAATTGTTTGATTTTATTCCTATATATTTGGGATACTCTAGATACCTTTTGTACTGATTTCTACTTTAATTCAGTTATAGTCATAGAATACATTCTGTGTGACTTAACTCCCTTGAAATGTATTTAGACTTGTTATAGAGTCTTCCATAAAGTCTATCTCTATTTAGTTTTCCATGTATATTAATAAAACAGAGTATCTTTTATACAAGTTGAGCATAGAGCTTTAAAGTTGTATATAGTACTTGCCCGCTTAGGTCAATGGTTGATAATGTTGTCAGAACTTTCATATTCTTATTGAACTTTGTCTTCTCATTCTAATTACTGAGAAAAGAATGCTTAAACTTTAAATTTACTTGTGATTTTGTTTCAACGATTCTGTCAAAATTTTGTTATGTACACTGAAGCTCTGTTATTGGATAAACATTAAGAATCATTACCTTTTCTTGATAAATTGACCCTACTATCATTGTGAAATGTCGTTCTTTTTTCCCTGGTAATATTCTCTGTCTTGGAATCTACTTTACCTGATATTTACATAGAAATATTCTTATGAAGTGTTTGCATGAGATATTTTGTATCATTTTCATTTTATATACTAAAGTCTTTCTCCTGTAATAAGCACACAGATGAGCCTTAATTTTTTACCCAAACATATAATCTGAGTTTTTATTTGAAATGCTTGTCAATTTACATTTTTATATCACTTGAAGATAGTTAGGTTTAAGCCAACCATCTTGCCATTTGTTATTATGTGTCCCATCTGTTTTTGTCCTCTTGTTCCAACTTTGCTGCATCATTCCAGATTAATTAAGCCTTTTTAAATTTATTTAAGATTTATTTATTTATCTTATAAAAGGCTGGGGGCAGAAGCAAAAGGAGAGGGAGAGAGATACCCAAGCAGACTCTGTGCTAAGCATGGAGCTCCACACACAGCTTGATCTCACAACCCTGAAATCATGACTGGGTCAAAATCAAGAGTCAGATGCCCAACCAAGACATCAAGGCACCCCTATTTAAGCATCTTTTAGTATTTCATTTTTTTCACGTATAAGACTTTTTTTTTTTCTTTTTTGCTATAGCCCTTTGATTTATTTAGTGCTTTATAGATTATGGCTTGTAGTTTTAACTTTTCCAGAATGACTTCCAACAATACTACAAAAATTTAGTTTTGAAGAAGCCCACACTAGTATATGTCTATTTAACTACTTCCACTCCTCATAACTATTGTTGTCATATATTTTTCTTTTATATATACTCTAAACAACAGAGTGTGTATTATTTAATCATCAAATAAGCAATTTTTTTAAAGATTTTTATTTATTTATTTGACAGAGAGATATCACAAGTAGGCAGAAAGGCAGGCAGAGAGAGAGGGGGAAGCAGGCTCCCTGCTGAGCAGAAAGCCTGATGCAGGGCTGGATCCAGGACCCTGAGATCATGGCCTGAGCCAAAGGCAGAGGCTTAACCCACTGAGCCACCTAGGCGCCCAGCAATTATTTTTAATAGAGGAAAAAACTGATATTTTTTGCATATTTTTACCATTTCTGAAACTCTTAATTCCTTCCTGTAGATTTGACTTCCAAACTGCTACTAATTCCCTTCAGTATGAAGAAATTTCTCTTTTGGGAGTCTGGGTAGCTCAGTTGATTAAGCCTCTGCTTTCAGCTCAGGTCCTGATCCCCAGCATCCTGGACTTGAGCCCTGCATCACTCCCTGCTCAGTGTGGAGTCTGTTTCTCTCTATACCCTTCTCCCCCAGTTCATAATCTCTCTCTCACTCACTCTCTCTCTCAAATAAATAAAATCTTTTAAGAATTTTTAAAAGAAATTTAAAAAAATTCTCTTGTATTTCTTGGAATGTGAGTGCACTGGTGACAAATTATGTCAGTTTTATTTCAGATGAAACTGTCTTGATTTCTGGTCCTGGGATCAAGACCCATGTCAGGCTCCCTGCTCAGTGGGGAGCCTGCTTTTCCCTCCCCCTCTGCCTGCCGTTCCAGCTGCTTGTGAGTGCTCTTTCTCTGTCAAATAAATAAATAAATAAAATCTAAAAAAAAAAACAAAAAACAAAGAAACAAAAACAAAAAACCTGTCTTGATTTACCTCGTATTTATAGAAAAAGAATTCTTGAGGGAAACAGAATTCTGGCTTGGCCATTTGCCTTTGGCTCTTTAAAGATGTCATTCTATTATCTTCTGATATGCCAGATTTGTGTGGAAATACACTTCCCCTATATGTATTATTTATATAGATTCTTGATTCTTTTAAGATTTGTGCTTTAGTTTTTTTCTTGTATTTTTACTACGATGAATCAGCTTATCCATGGGTTTCCAGGTATTTCTCATGCTTGAAGTTTACTGAACTTCCTGGATATCTACAGGTTCATTTTACCTCAAATCTGAGAATTTTTTTGACTTATTTCTACATACACATAAATACGCACACACACAGACATTCTAACCAATCCTTTTGGAATTCTAACTGCACTAAGGAAACACTTGATACTATTGACATTATCATAGAGGTCACCAATGCTTTAAGTTTTTCTTTTTTTTAATCTTTCTTTTCTCTCTGACTCAGTAGTTATACTGTATATAGTATCTACTATATATATATTTTTTAAGGATTTTATTTATTTATTTGACAGACAGAGATCACAAGCAAGCAGGCAGAGAGGCTGGGAGAGAAACAGGCTCCCTGCTGAGCAGAGAGCCCGATGCGGCACTTGATCCCAGGACCCTGGGATCATGACCCGAGCCGAAGGCAGAGGCTTTAACCCACTGAGCCACCCAGGTGCCCCTACTATATTAATTTTTAACATAATGAATATTATATCTTTTGCTGTTCCAAATTCCATTTGGTTCTTTTATTTAATGTCTTTGTCTGTTAATTCTATTTTTGAATGACCTAAATATCTGCTTTTAGCGACCCTGTTTTCTCTTGAGTATGCTTCCAATTTCTTGCTCCTTTGAATCTCTTTATTATTATCATTATTATTACTATATTCTAATATACTCTATGTAAAAGGTTAAGTAATTCACTATTTTGCTGTTCTTTTGATTATTTCCCAGAGAACAACAGTTCTTTCTTCTATTTCTGGCTCAAAAGATAAGGAGGAATAGTTTCTATTTGTCTATGTTAACAGACCTATTTCTAGTACAGCCATCTACCAACATATGAATTTCACCTAATTTTTAAATTTTAGAGATTTGGCAATTTATTAGAATTATTTTAGATAGTAATCTCAATCTTAACAGTCCTACTCTATATTAATCTTTAGCACTGGTACTAATCAACCAGTACACAAAATGTATTCTATTTAGGGAAGATGATCACTTTACCTCTTTACTTAATCTTCATTCCCTGAGCTTAAGGATGTTTCAAAAATCTTAAGAATAAAATCTGTTTGGAGCTGTAAAATGATATTAATATTGGACTCTAGAGTCTCTACTATCTGGAAATATTTCTGCCTTGTTTCTTTGTTGACTTACATGGAACATAAAAGGAAAAATTTCAAGTTATGGGATTAATAACAAATTATGGAAAAATTTTCTTGCCAATAGCAATAACTGACTATGTATTCTTAAAAAAAAAAAAACTCTACAGACAAAATACAACTAAATAGGCCACATAAAAATTAAATAAATATACAATCCAGGGGAAGTTGGGAACATTTGGAGATCAAACATATTTACTAGATATTTCAAATTTTTTACCTTGAAACTTGGTTAAGCAGAAAAAAAAACAAAACAAATAAGAAACACCCTTCATTGACAATTTAAAAACATAAATTCACAATGTCCAGGTGTTCCTTAAAACCCAAGCTACAGGGGCACCAGGGTGGCTCAGTGGGTTAAAGCCTCTGCCTTCAGCTCGGGTCATGATCTTGGGGTCCTGGGATCGAGCCCCACATCGGGCTCTCTGCGCTGCAGGGAGCCTGCTTCCCCCTCTCTCTCCGCCTGCCTCTCTGCCTACTTGTGATCTCTCTCTGTCAAATAAATAAATAAAATATTAAAAAAAAAACCCAAGCTACAAATAAATGCATACTCTTTCTTTGACAAATAAATGCATACTCTTTCATAGCCTTAGAATATTTCCACCAAAATTATTCCAAGAATCATGAATTCATAGCTGAAAATCAAAAACACTTACAATAACACCTGTTAAAATGGCTAAAATAAAAGAACACGAGAAACAAGTGTTGGCAAGGATGTTGGGGGAAAGGAACCTCATGCACTGTTGGTGGGAATGCAAACTGGTGCAGCCACTGTGAAAAGCAGTATGGAAGCTCCTCAAAAAAACTAAAACTAAAACGACTATATGATTCAGTAATTACATTACTGGTTAATTACCCAAAGAATATGAAAATACTAATTTGAAAAGATACATGCACCCCTATGTTTATTGTAGCATTATTTACAATAGACAAATTATGGAAACAACCCAAGTATCCACTGATAGATGAATGGATAAAGATGTGGTACACACACACACACACACACACACACACACAGAATGGAATACTACTCAACCATAATAAGGAATGAAATCTTGCCATTTGTAACAACATAAATGTGGAGGGTATAATGCTAAGTGAAAGAAGTCAGAAAAAGAAATACCATATGACTTCATTCATATGTGGAATTTAAGAAACAAAAGAAAGAAAAAAGAGATGAACAAAAAAATAACAAACTCTTAAAAATAGAGAACAAACTAGTGGTTTGGTGAGGTGAGTGGGGAAAGGGGTGAAAGAGGTGAGGGGGATTAAGAAAACACATATTGTGATGAGCACTGAATAATGTATAGAATTGTGAATGTACACAAGAAACTAACATAACACTTTACATTAATTATACTGGAAATAATAAAATAAAATAAAACAAAATAAAAATACTTGACCATACAACTGACAAATAAATGGAAAACAGCATAATATTTTTTAAAAACATATAAAATATACCATCTTGAAGAGCAAGAAAAATTCAGTGAGAGCAGAATCAAACATACAAACCTTTTAGATATCTGATTACTAAACTCAGAACATATAATAATTATGTGTAAAAGACTTAAAAATAAAACAAAGGAAAAACTATTTGTAAAGGCAGGAAACTTAAAAATACACAGACAAATTTTTAGATAAACCCAAATTTGATCGACTGAATTGAAAGATATTTCTAAGTAAGTTATCTTGAATTTTATAGTGAAAGATAAAGAAATGAGAAATGCAAAACAGTGAATGCAAGATTCCAGAAGTAGGGGAGAAAGAAGAAAAATGAAGAATTCAATATTAAAAGTATCTGAGAGCAACCAAAAGCAGTCAGAAACTGAGGAAACCTCAAACCATAAATAAACAAACACACACACACCTTGGATAATGTTAATACATTTATTTGTTTTCACCTCCTGGAAAATATTTAGCTTGAGGCATATTAAAATAAACATTTAGTAGAAGGGAGCAGACTTATTTATGTGGGGAATCAGAAGTCAGAATTTCAGGCTACCAGAACAGTTAGAAAAGAAAAAGAAGAGAATATTCTGTCGGAAAGGAACCAAAGAGTTGCCCTTCCAAATCTGTGTGCACATGCCCCTCAGTCTGAACTGCACAGAAATACTGTGAGAGTCTCCCTCAGGGGAAAAGGAACAGAGGGATAGTTTAAAACCTGATTTAAGCACCTGCTTAACATTGGAAACCCAAAGTTAGAGTCCAGTTCTTGAGAAGTTAGAGGTAAATGCCTGCCTTAACCACTCCTAAATGTGTGACACTGGATATGCCACATCTTAGGAGTAAGAACCGTATCTTAAGACTCAGGTTTTCATCCTATAAATATGGGAAAAATTAAAATCTACTCTCTCTAAAACTTGAAACTAAGCTTCTGTAAGTCGAGTTTTTCTGCAAGTAATTTATTGCGGCACAACATTCTATGGAGAAAGTTCGGAGAATCCAGGTTCTCCACATATATCATCCACATATATAACGTATACATGTATTTATATACAGAAAAAATAACCTAGAGTAAATGGTTAGAAACAGTCTAATGGATAATCCAAATGGTAGAATTAGCAGACACAAGCTTAAAAGTAATTATAACAAATATATTAAAGAATCTACAGGAAACAGTGTAAAAAATATTGAGGAAGGAATTGGCAAAATTTGAGCGGTATAAAATATCTTAAACCAAGCGAAAATCCTAAAACTAAAAAATACAACTTGAAATTAAACATTAATTGAATGGGATTAACAGTATCAGTAACAACAGGAGAAAAGTTTAGTGAACTTGGAAATAAGTCAATGTAAATTATCCAAATCAAAAAGACTGAAAAAATGCACAAAGCATCAGTAATCTATGGATATAAAGTAAGCCAACATATATGTAACTGGAATCCCAGAAGAAAGGGAGAAATAAAATAAGGCTGAAAAAATTCAGAGATATTGGCTGAAAATCTTCCAAATCATATTTAAAAATATCAGACAGATCCAAGAACCTCAGCAAATTCTAAGCAGAGAGAATACAAAGAAAACCAGACCAAAGTATGCTAAAAATCAATAATAAAGAGGAAATCCTAAAAATGCCAAATAACAAGATACCTTGTGTATTAGGAAATAGCAAGAATGATAGTTAATTTTCCATTGAGGCCAGAATAAAATGGAACCTGTTAACCTATAATTGTATATCTAGCAAAAAATATCTTTCCAAAATGATTTCTTAAATTTTCACTTAAAATTTGAGAGAAAACTTTGTCAGAGGAAAGAGAATAAAATAAAAAAACACTAAATGAAGGTATTTTTAGGAAGAGTGAAATTTTGTCTGTTAGAAATCTCTATCTAGGGGCGCCTGGGTGGCTCAGTGGGTTAAAGCCTCTGCCTTCGGCTCAGGTCATGATCTCAGAGTCCTGGGATAGAGTACCGCATCCGGCTCTCTGCTCAGCGGGGAGCCCGCTTTCCCCTCTCTCTCTGCCTGCCTCTCTGCCTACTTGTGATCTCTGTCTGTCAAATAAATAAATAAAATCTTAAAAAAAAAAACTCTATCTACAGAAATGATTAAAGGGTACCAACAATGGTAAAAATATATAAATATAATAGATGAATTTTACCTTCTTTTCTTATATATTTAAAGTCTACTGTAAATTATTCTACTAAAATCAAATTAACAAAACAAAACACAAATTGTGAAGGTATTACATGACTTGAAATTTTGCTCATATATAGCGGCAATACATGCATAATAAAGTTAATTTGTAGTTTGATATTTATATCATAAGAAAGGAAGATGGCAGCCTTTATTTACGGTCACAGAGTCTGTAGTTAAATTCTCTCTCCCTCAGCAGTTCTGAACCTGTGAGTTTCATTAATTTTCTTCATGATCAAGGTGTTAGGAAGCACCCTGGAATTATATAGGTGGGGCTCTATTTGCCAATCCTGTGGCAAATTGAAAGTGGCTTCAAGCTATATTCACTAGGGCAATCCTCATCTTCTAATAATTGCACAAATAACTCTGCTGAACTGCAAAAAAAAAAAAAAACTGACGACAAATCTAATCTTTCCTAATAGCCTGTGTCCATGTGATTATTCAAAGGCGTTAGTCAACAATTTAGCTGCTAGTGTACAAATTAGAATTTACAAAGGTATAGTCTGCCATACTTATTTGTTCAAATGTCAAGGAAATGAGTGTACAGATCATGACATTAGAAAACATGCAACAGATCTTTTATATTCTTAAGCTTGTTGCATCATTGCATTCTCATCTTTTGTCATTTCTTTGAAAGCTGGGACCACACTTGTCTTTTTGGCCACTACACTTGAGCAATACAATAAATGTCTTCTCATTTAAAGAATGAATAAATTAATGTTCACTTGTCCCAGAGGACTATTGGAAAATTCCAAAATTTAAAAAAGTATCCTGGATGACTTACATGGACATAAAGCAGCATCCTCATACATATTTAAATTTAATTCTTTTTTTTTTTAAGATTTTATTTATTTATTTGACAGACAGAGATCACAAGTAGGCAGAGAGGCAGGCAGAGAGAGAGGAGGAAGCAAGCAGGCCCCCTGCTGAGCAAAGAGCCCAATGTGGGGCTCGATCCCAGGACCCGGAGACCATGACCTGAGCCGAAGGCAGAGGCTTTAACGCGCTGAGCCACCCAGGCACCCCTTAAATTTAATTCTAATTGTGATTTTGTGGGGCAGAAATTATTTTTTTTTCTTGAAAAGTTACATAAAGATAATTAAGTTATAATACTTCCTCGAGCGAGTTAAGATTACCTTAAAAACAACTGCTTAACATATTTTTTCATACCTGATACAATTTATAGTCTCATAAAAGCTCTATGACTCCTTTTGTCATGAGATACTGTTCTCCCCATCATTCTCCTACTTCTCATGCTCATTTCTTGTTTCTAAAAGACCTCATAGGAAGCAGAAAGATTACATTTGTTGAACAGATTAGTGAATTTCACAAATCCATACTGAAGGAATGATTAGTTAACCTAGTTCTCACAACCACAACAGTTTGGTTTCCACTTGCCTAATTTATTTGGGGAATTCAACTCTTTAAATAGGATAACTGACAAAGCATCAAGCAGTTAAAGCTTGGGAGGTGACTAGTGGAAGAAGGAAAGGAGAAAGCAAGTAGAAAATAAAGAAGTGTTTGATGTTTGTTTATTAGCAAAACAAAAGGATGGTATAATAGATTTGCCCATTTCCCTCGGTCATCATGCATTTTCAATAGTTCCTTAGTATTTATTTTCTTGAAATTCTTGTCCTTTCCAAGTACTGTCCCTTTTTTTGATGAATGTGAGTTGATTTGTAAAGAAGTAAAATTCAACTGCATGAACTCTCAGCATAAAATAGTGAGCAAATACATTCAGATCTTGTCATTGCTCATAAAGCCTTCAAACTCAGAGGTTTCATTTGCCAGGAAAAGAGGAAATGAACGTAATTGCTTTTCAACAGTGAAACAAAATGCTTCCTTTATAGGACATTTCAGTTTTGGAAGGCAGTAGGGAGAGGTGGTACCATTGTTAAATTGCTAACTGCTATTGGGAAGTTTTCCTAAGGTTAAGAGTATAACGAGTCAGTCAACAAACAATATGTGTGGCAAGTTATCCACCAGTACTAAACTCAATGTGCCTCCTAGGTTTAATGTTGCATTAACTTCCTTTTGCATTAACTTCAAATCCATTATTGAGTTATGGGTCCACAAATATCCCGTTTTTGCCAGCATTTATTTGTAAGATTCTTCTGATTGCATTGAATTTCCTATGCTGCCTCCCAATAATGACATGTTTCAGCTGTGAGAACTTATTAGGAAATATATGATGCTTGCAGTTTTGCAGAAGTTGATTCCCCCCTGTGGAATAATCTCCATTCTAATTTGACTGTAAAATTCCCATAAATTATTTCAATCTCATTTCAGACTGGGATATATTTCATTGATTGGTAATAGCCTTAAATTACTTTTTATTGTGATTGTAATGTTTTCTTGTCAAATAGCAGGAAACAGTAAATTACAGAGTAATTTAACAGGTGGAAATATACACAAGCAAAAACGGTTAGAAACAAAGATAAACCATTAGAACAAATTGCAGTCTGCACATACCTAATCACTTCTTTCGTGTCTATGGCTTAAAAAGAAAGTTCTTTCTTCCACAAAGTTTAATTAATCTAAAATCCTGAACTAGTATGCAAAATAAAACCTGTATATTTGGGAACCATGGAATCATAAAATTAGAATGCAACAAAGTATACTCAATGCCATTTATATGGGGATAAGAAGGTTTCAATTTTAATACCAGAAACTCCATACTGAAGGACCACTGCTAATCTATATTCCGTGGCCTTAAATAAGCTTTTCCACCACATACTCAGACCAAGTGATGTCATCACTCTCAATGAAAGAGAAGTGGGTTGCGTACAAGAAGTATAATTGCATTGAAAGTATTGTAAGCATTGGCTTTCGTGGAATTTGTGTGCACACTTCAGATGGAAGCCCTCAGGGATTTCTAATGGTGTCTAATCGGAAGTGAAAATTTACGAAAATCAGTTTCTTTCATAGGAGAGCTGAATCTGCAAAACCTCCTACTTATCTAAGTGGCACTTTTATTTAATCTAACATGAGTACTCTGTTTCCAAACCTAAATCAGATCCATTTTACTGTCCTTAGAAGATACTTCTTTTCCAGAATCCACTGACATCATTAAAGGAGAACATCATTTTGGAGATTTTCCACAACCATATAGTCATGACTTGTCTTTTGGAAATTTTGAAATTATTAAAATTTACTAAATTGATTAAAGAAATTGGCAATAGTGGTTCTTGCATAACCAAAGCACTGAAGGAATGCAAAAACTCAAAACAATGATTTCCCAAATAGTAAATGATGTTTTATTTCGAAAAATGTTGAATGTTTGTGTGTACATGGAAGTATGGGAATATGGGTGTGTCATTTTGTTTTTGTATTTCTATTTCCTGAAAAGTAAAATTTAAGTTCTTTAACTTAATTCAATATTACACTTTAACCACTGGAATAATATGTAATGTATTGCCATTTAGTTAAATTGAAACAAAAGTACTGTATTTTTTTTTTTTAAGGAGGTGATAGAATATGGTAAAAATAACATGAGTTCATGAGCCAAAAAGGCTTACATTCGATCTCTGGTTTTTCTATATAATTTTTATATAATTTGTTCATGGAATCCTTTTCCACATAAATTTAAAGTGGGTAAGATAGGGGCTATTTTGAGTTATAGTATGAAGATGAAATATAATATTTACAGTTGCCTTTAAACCTTTCCTGAAATAATGTCATAACTTGTTTAGCATAGACTAAATGCTCAATAAATTTTAACTAAATTTTAAATTCAATTTCACTGAATCTAAGCTATCAGTTTGTAAGACACAATGTTATATCCCACTAAAACAAGTACAAATAAACAATTATACTAATATTTTAAAACAGTCCAGTATGACATGTTTAGCCTCATTAGCTTCTATTTGCTTTGAAAGGTCTCTCGCTCTCTCTCGCTCTCTCTCTACTGAAAGGCTTGAAATTTCTTATGCCATCAATTTCATTTCAATAACAAAATATACATAGTTTCAACTTTTTGTTATCTTCCTCTTTTAGGTCTCATAAACCACTTTGTAGTTGACTTGTTTCATTCATATTATGTATACCCTGTTTTTCTCTTCCATGACTGAATGCATTCTCAATAACCTTTTTGTTTCAATGCCAAATCAGTGAATAGTCTTTTTTTTTTCATTTTTAAATAGTTTTTTGAATAATACTTAAATGGAAGTTACACTCAATATGTGAAATGCCAACAATGCATATAAGTCAGTAGGAATGGTTACAATATGAACTGTTATGACCAAATTGATGCCTGCATTGACAATGACAACTAAGTCATGACTGCCATCTGGAACAGCAATATACAATAGCAAATATACAATGCTGTTGATTGTAAGTTGCAATTCAATTTTGAAGATGATAAAATGTGAAGTATTTTACATCTGAGAATGGATGACATACTGGGTTATTACTGTTCTGGGACATTTAACACCTGTTAAGTTTCTATTATATTCCATAAACGCTTCTTGGAACTGTGCTTGGCCCTAAGGATAGCTAGAAGAAGAAAACATTTTCTGTGACTTAGAGAGGCCAGTTGAAATGTTGTCATGGTGGTAGCAACACATTCTAATCTCTTGTTGGGTTCAGGTCTACCTCTCACCTAGTATATCCCCCAGAACATGGAGTTATCACTGGGTTTCTATAATTGAGACTCACTGTTGATTCTGGCTATAGCTCTTTAATGGAAGAGTTTCTAAATGGAATAATCCATTTTAGGTTCTTTTGATTAGCTTCTCTTACATAGCTGGCATGGTAAAAGAGCCCCCCTGAGAAGCAGCAATCTAGCCTTTAGGACACCTAATTAGAAATGGGTGGAACTGGGAAGCAGTTAGAGCTTCCACTGATCCAGCTACTCAACTCATATTAAAACTCAACTGTAGTCATTCACTTTTTTCTTCATTAAAAAAAAGATTAATTATTGATTCCTTACTGTAAATGAGTCATTATATTATGTACTCAAGAGAGAGCACAATTAGTGAGTTGGAAACAAAATGTGTTTTGAATATAAAATCCTAACTAATAATAAAAACTTGAAAATTGTTTAACCTATACTCTCTACATATGTGTGGTAGACTTGAGGTAACTGTGGGTATTTAGGTGAGGAGTCAGTAATCTGCGGGATTTTTTTTTTTTCTCAGAGAAGATTAGTTTAATGGTTAATAATATACTTTAAGGCACTATAGAGTGCATAAATTTATGCATTTAAAGCATATATACATTTCATGAAGTTCCAACAGGGTATGATTTTCATGTGGTTAAATCAGACAATAAATATGCAAATATCTAGTAAACCAAGTGCTCCTTACCTGCTCATTGACAAAGGTTGTTCAACATGAACAGGCAATAGGTCAAAAGAAATACATTGTAGTTTATGAACTGTAATTTACTTTATGTCCACAAGAGTCATGAAGTAAAAAACTGTCTGAATCATATGGAAACAATACAAGACCTATAAAATATTTGTTAATGAACTACACAGGAGAGAATAAACAGTTTATGAAAACCAAATGAAACGTTATTACACTTAAAAAAGAAAAGAAAATTGAAGGGACAAAATGAAAAGAACAAGTAACTATGGGAGTATCAAACACAAGAACTAAATGAACATAATTACCAAACTGCAATAATTGTAAAAGATCAAAACACAGAAAAGAGCATTTCTCCTTTTTAGTAGTAGAGCAATTTTGGTGTTATTTGCCTATTATATATAGTTCTCATGTCTTCTGAATAGTTCATATAAAAATAAAAAGTTTCTGGCATATGTATCCATTTCTATAGCCATCAGCAAAGGACAAGTCACACTCACCAGAGTACATATTTATAATTACTAAAATTGAGATCAAGTCTATATTTAGCTTTCAGGATTTTACATTGGGACTTCTTATACATAGTGTCTGAGAAGACCATAAAATCAACTAACACTTCTCTGCAAACTCCTCTAGAAATACATTTACGTCTTAGAAACAGTCACAGTAGTTCCCCTTTATCTGAGGTTTCACTTTTCATGGCTTCAGCTACCTGCTGTCAACTGCCATCTAGAAACAGATAATCCTCCTTCTGACATATTGTCAGAAGGCCTAATGCATGTAACAATGCCTACACCATTCACCTCATTTCTCATCATGTAGGCATTTCATCATCTCACTTCATCACAAGAAGAAAGATGAGTAAAATACAAGAAGGTATTTCACATAACTTTTATTACAATATATTCTTCTAATTGTTCTATTTTATTATTATTTTTGTTAATCTCTTACTGTGCCTTACTTCTAAATTAAGCTTTATCGTAGGGATGTATATACTAGAAAAAACATGATATATGTAGGGTTTGGAATTACCAGCAGTTTCAGGCATCCACTGGGGATCTGGAATATATCCCCAAGAAGATAAGGGGCGACTACTGTATTTCCCTTTTCACAAAGGCAAGTTTCACTATACTGAGTTAGAAAAGTCTTGATCCAAACCTCCTGCCAATGTCAGTCAAATATCATCATTTTTACGGGTTGTGGCCACTGATGCGTTTTCTCTGACTGCAAAAGTTGAACACATTAATTATTAAAGATAGAAAAGATTAAAAATAGCCACAAAACATAAAGAGGAGAAATTTTTAATGTTGTCTCTGGGTATGAGATTTCATTTGGCTTTTGACATGAAACAAATTTTTTTTTAAGATTTTATTTATTTATTCAGAGAGAGAGAAAGACAGAGCGAGCAAGCACAAGCAAAGGGAGCAGCAGGCAGAGGGAGAGGGAGAAGCAGGCTCCCCACTAAGCAGGGAGCCCGAGGCAGGGCTTGATTCTAGGACCCTAGGATCATGACCTGAGCCAAAGGCAGATGCTTAACCCACTGAGCCACCCAGGTGCCCCCTCTTTCTTTTTTAAGATTTTATGACATGAAACAAATTATTAAGAATGTCATGAAATATGTAAACCTGAGCACTTCCATTAAAGTCTGAGGGTTTTTTTGTTGGTTGTTTTTTTTTTTTTATAGTTACATCGACTTGGGAGATTATACTTTCCCAGTATATATGAAAATGCCTTAATTCGCCAGACCACTACATCATTTATTTCTAGGTGTTTCTCCAACCATCTAGTCCAAAACATTCCCGGAATATAGACATTCGCCTTTCTCAAAGTGAAGGAGGTTACCTGAAATGGCTTATGTTTCATCCTGTTACCTCCTGTGCATCTGGAGGAGGCAAAGTTACTTCCGGTTTTTCAGATTTAGCAGTAAAACTTGTACTTTAAAAAGCCTTTTAAATTGGCAGCTTATTGCCTAGTACTTTCTTGTTAACTTAGTCTCATCATCTATTTGCTCTTTAAGTTTTCTCTCTTCACTGAGAGCCTCTCCTTTGCTGCCAAAGTTGGTTATCTTTCAGAGCCACCATGATAGCATAGAATAGCATGAGTGTTTTTGGGTTTGTTTTTTCTAACAAAGTGAATGTCACAGAAGAATTTTAATTTCAGTGGTTTATAGCAAAATTCCAAATGTCTTTTATGTGTGTTTTCTCAGTTTTGTTACCATTTTGGCTTAGAAATTTATTGTACTTTAATGACTGAGTTCTCCCTGAGATTAGATTTAATTCTTTGATTTAACACAGGATAAAGTTCCTAACACAACCAACTACTATGTAGGAGTTAATGTCTTCAGCAGATTCAGCTAGTGAAAGCAGATAGGAAGCCAATCTGTAGTTCCAGATACAAATTTTGCAACGTCTTTTAAACCTGATTTTTTTGTCATAGAAAATTGATATACAAGAATTAAAAAAAAACAGAGCTACTGAGGGAACTTCCAGAGGTAAATATTCCTAGGGAAATTTTTTTTTTAAATGCTAGATTTAAGTCTATTTGCCCAATTAAATACTTTTGAATGATGACAACAAATATAAATATGTTACACTACTTTAAGAATAAACTATAAATATATATGCACAGTAATAAACATCCAGAAGAAGCTACGAAAAAAAACAATTGAATGTATAGGCATATTAGACAAGTTTGCACTGATCATCTGAATATTTCAAAACCATCTTAGGAATAATGTATTCAAATACAAATGCAAAATGCAGAAATTCCTTCTTTTGCATCATTTATAAATAAACTGGAAGTAAATTCTTCAAATGATAAAGATTTTTTTTTTTTTAAGATTTTATTCATTTGACAGACAGAGATCACAAGTAGGCAGAGAGGCAGGCAGAGAGAGGAGGAAGCAGGCTCCATGCTGAGCAGAGAGCCTGATGCGGGGCTCGATCCCAAGACCCTAGGATCATGACCTGAGCCAAAGGCAGAGGCTTTAACCCACTGATAAAGATTTTATTTACTATCTCTTAAAGCACCCCCTACTTTGCTGAACTACTCTCTCCTTATAATTTCCTTGTATAGATCCTACTCCTGCCCTGCCTTATTCAAAAACACTAAGTAAGTTTACTCTCTCTACATGGTTGTTCTTTAAATATTTTAAAGCAACTATGATAGCTTTATCAATTCTTTAACCACCTAAAATAGACTTTAACCATCTACATATATAAAGTATAATTAGAACTAGCTAAACTAGCCTGACTCTGAAGTAATCTTATTGTCAAATTTCATCTTAAAACATAGTTTTGAAAACTGAATTAACATTTCATAAGTTGCCCAATTAATGCAATATTCATGGAAAGACAAAAGTAATTAGATCAATAAAAGACTTTATAGACTTATAACAATATTCTACTGAAAATTGATTTCAAATCATTACATGTCTACAATTGTTCAAGAATCATACACTTAAATTTTAAGTTTCTCCTTATAAGGAATAGGGAAGAGATTCTTGATTATCTAAATATTTTTTTAAAAGCTTTTCTTTTGGTTGTATAAATGTATTTAATGCATTTGGTCTAAGCTCATTCCTACTTCTCCCTTCATCATCTTGTTCTAGTAGAAACCTGATTCTGAGGACACTGCTTTCTCTGCTCTTCTCTTGAGTCTTGGAGGTTTTATTTTATTTTTTTCTCTCCATTTCTGTACCACTGTTTCACTAGCTTTTCATCCAGTCTCCCCTTCTTCTTTCTATAAACCCTCAGCTTCAGTATTATGGCATCAACTTCCTCACATATTTGCTAACATGTGTGAACCTACTCCCATTTCTCAATTACTTAAGCTCCTGACACTCTTATTTCTTGCTTACTCAAATAAATACATAGATAACACTTTCCATATTTGAATTTCTCAATACCTTAAAATTTGCTCCTTCAATTATGCTATTCCTGACTCTTCCTCAGGTACTCCTCCCATGGCAAACCCTAGAACTTCTCAATACCAAAAGCACAGCTCTTTTGAAATGTTAATTCCACACATATCAATGACCTCAAGCCAACCCTTTTTTACCTCTTTCCAACAACCACTTCGCTCACTGAGATCTCTAGTTAAGTTTTCAGTCATCCCACTTCCCTTAGATGTCCTCTCTTACCCTGAACAAACCTGAATAATTAATCCTTATAATCATTCCCTTAGATACACCCTAGATTCTCTTTTCTCTATCACTTGGTTGTTCTCAGTTGACAATATCACACCCAAGTTCAATCCAATGCTTGGACATTGGATTACAAGGCTTGGACTCTGCAGCAGTACCTGCGCAGGTAAATAGAGCTGAAAGAAACCACAGAAGTGCTTTCACCTTATGTTTATGACCTAAATAGTAAATGAATCACAATTCTGTTCATTTACACTATCTGTCCCTTCCAGTCGCTCTTTCATTTTTCTAGAACAGGGGTTGCTAAACATTTTCTTTAAGGGCCAGATAGTAAATATTTTTAGTTTGCAGACCACACAGATTTGGTTGTAATTATTCAATTCTGCCATTGTAGCTTGAAAGAACCATATACAATACATAAGCAAACAGGTATAGTTATACGGTAGTAAAACTTGAAATAAAGAGCTGTGCAGCAGGCAACATTGTCAACCCTTGTTCTAAATAATTATTTCCCATCTTATCCTCTCTCTTCAAACCCACAACAGCTTCTCTACCTTCTCATTCAACGGAAGACTTTGCTCTTCACTTAGAAGATGGAAGCATCAGAAGCAAACGTCCATAGAAAACCACCACTATACCTACCTGCTTATCAATATGTCCTTCCATATATCTGTCTTCCCATATTTTACCAGAGAACAACTGTCCATGTTCCTTTTTAAAGCCAGTCCCTTCACTCACTGAAAATAATCTCATTCTCCCTCTGTTTTTTAATGACATCTTTCCAAAGACTTTTTCATTTTCTCTCCTATAGCATCAGCTATTTATTCTCTATAAAACTATAGGCATATTATTACTTTTCTTATTTAAAAAAATAATATACACCCATTATCTCTATTTTTTCTTAAAACCATTCCTATCAGTTATCTGTCCTAATAGGATACTAAATTGTTCTTGTCAATGACATTGATAGCCTTCAAATTGTTAAATCCACTGGATTTTCTCAGTTTAGTTGATCTATCAATAGGTGATCACATAATTTATAATCTAAATGAAAACTTTTTTGAGAATGAAAAGGCACATTATAGTCATTGATAAAAAGATACCAAGGTTCATGAATACTTCCTTGGAAAAACTGAGTTGAATCTTCAGTAGCTTTTGACAGAATCAGCCTCCTACTTGATACACTCCTTTATTTGGCTTCCAAGATGACACCATCTACCTGATATCTTCGTATTTGACTCATCACTGCTTTTCAGTTCATGTTGTTGATACCACCTCTTCCCTATCTCAGGCCTGGGTGTTCAGTTCCACAGAGCTAAGTCTTAGGCCCTTTTTTCCTACTGCCCCCCTACCTTTGTTGATATTACCCATTATCATGAATTTCAAGGCCATAGATATGCAATGACTCCTAAATTTATTTTTATGCTGGGGGCACCTGGGTGGTTCAGTGGGTTAAGCCTCTGCCTTCAGCTCAGGTCATGATCTCAGGGTCCTGGGATCAAGACCCACATCGGGCTCCCATCAGCAGGGAGCCTGCTTTTCCCTCTCTCTCTGCCTGCCTCTCTGCCTACTTGTGATCTCTCTCTCTATATCAAATAAATAAATAAAATCTTTAAAAAAATTTATTTTTATGCTGAATATTTCTCACTACTCTACTACTATAAACCTTCATCTGAGCCACCATTATCTCTTACTTGGATAAATAGTTTCAGTGACTGTAACATTTTCCTTTATGGTACCTGTGCAAACCAATCCTCACAGTGATGATTTTAAAACAGAAATTAGGTCATGACCCTCTGTTTCTGTGAAACAACCTTCAAGCAAGGTAAAAGCCAAGTATCTTTATGTTGTATGACATCCTTAACCATGTATTCATCTTCAGCCATGACAGTCTCCTTGCTATGTTCCCTAGTATCAAAGAGATTTTCTAGCCCTAGGGATGTGAGATTGGCTGTGTTTTGTTTTGTTTTGTTTTGTTTTGTTTTGTTTTCTGCCTTAAATGGGCTTCCTAAAGATAGCTCTATGGATGCTATCACCTCCTCCAAGTCTTTGCTCACATGTTTTCTTGTCAATGAACCTTAACTTGACCATTTATTTAAAAATTTTGTCTGTTTTTTGTCACCCCAATTTTGATTCTTCTTTCCTTGTTTTGTTTCTTTCTCTTTAATATTATGTGGTTTATTGCTGTTGTTAGACTTTTTTCTTTTAGAATGTAAGCTTCACAAATGTCTCAAATATTTGCTTTTTTTTTATTTAATACATACCAAACACAGAAGATATTGCTCAGTAATGAGCCAATTAAAACTATTTATGTAATGAATGGGTTTATAAGTTATTGAATGCCTTATTTTCACTTGTTTGTGTAAGATATAAACCATTAAATAATAATTTCTCATTCTTTTACTTATTTATTTTTAATTTTACACACTTAACTCATCCTTAGGTAAATTAATAAGAACCTATCCTTTATTTAACAAAAAATGAAATTTGTATTCTCACATGTGTCAGATATCAATTCTGATTCTAGATAAGAACAGTTTTTTAATTCAAAAACAGAATTTATACAACAAATGAGTCTTGTCCTTTGAAATGACTGCCTTGGGAAGCCAAGTATTTCACTCAAGTCATGCTGCCATATTTGGAAATATTTTTTATAATGCCTACCTTCAGAATAAAAAGCAAATGAGGAAAACCAGTATCCTAACTATGTATTCACATCTTATTTTTTGACCAGAAATTGTACTGTCCAATTTGATAACCCATCTTATTCTCTATGTTTAAGATGACATCTGGTTTTTACCTAATTTAAAATCTACCCTCAAGACATAATTATTTACCACCATTTAGGATGTTCAGAAGAATGAGTAAGAGATTAGGAAGGCAATTCAAAAAATACATTTCTGGAAATAGCAACACATTTGAATGCATTTTTAGAAGAAACAGTCATTTGAATATTTGAATTTTGAAATGTTCGTTAAAATATCAGTAGCATCACTGTATAGTTTTACTCTCTCTCCTCCACTGAGATCTAGATATAAAGCTCTTTAAAAATGTTGAATAAGGAAGTTGGTGGAGAAGTAGGAGACCCTGTTTCAACTGGTCCCCTATAGTGAGCTAATTATCTACCAGAACACTCTGAATACCCATGAAATCAGCCTGAGATGTAAGATTATACACTTCTGGATCTCTACAGGGGCAGAAGATGGCAGTGGAGAGTGCTGACTTCCAATTGCTCAGAAGTGTTCCAGGGTGCACCTTGCCTGGATTGCAGTTGCTATATTCAGCTACACATCCCCTCAACCACCTCTCACCAAAATGACTAGGAGGAGGAACACCCAACAGAGGAAAAATTCAGAGACTGTGCCCTCTCCATCAGAACTATTGGATATGGATATAAACAGTATGTCAGAAAGGGAATTCAGGGTAACAATTTTTCAGGCAATGGCTAGACTGGAGAAAACCATTAGTGACAACATGGAATATCTAAGGGCAGAAGCGAAAGCTGCCCAGGAAGAAGTTAAAAATGCTATCAACGAGATCCAATCTAATCTAAATACTCTAACAGCTCAGGTAAGTGAGGCAGAAGATAGAATTAGTGATCTAGAGGACAAACTGATAGAGAAAAAAGATCAGGAGGAGGACTGGAACAAACAGCTTAGAAACCATGAAAACAGAATTAGGGAAATAAGTGATGCCAGGAAATGATCCAATGTCAGAATTATTGGGATCACTGAGGGGGAGGAGATAGAAAGAAGACTAGAAGATACAACTGAACAAATTCTCGATGAAAAATTTCCCGATCTGGGGAATGCAACCAGTATTCCTGTCCTAGAGGCAGATCACCTAGAGGTGATCTTTCTTTCTCACTTGATTGTGAGACTAATGAATCATAATTTTAGACAGGAACTCCTGAGGGCAACTAGAGGGAAGAGATTCCTCATGTACGGAGGAAAGTCCATCAGAATAATGTCAGACCTGTCCACAGAAACCAGGCAAGCCAGAAAGGGCTGGCAAGACATATCCAGGGCACTAAATGAGAAGAACATGCAGCCAAGAATACTTTATTCAGCAAGGGTGACAATCAAAATGGATGGAGAGATAAAAAGCTTCCAAGACCGGCAAGGTTTAAATAAGTAAATGACCACCAAGCTGGCACTACAAGAAATATAAAGGAGGGAGGGGTTCTATATAGGAAGAAAGAACCCAAGAGTGACATAGAACAGAAATTTACACAGATGATCTATAGAAACGAGGACTTCACAGGCAACATGATGTCAATAAAAACATACCTTTCAATAATCACTCTCAATGTGAACGGCCTAAACACTCCCATAAAAGGACACAGGGTTGCAAATTGGATAAAATGACAGGACCTGTCCATATGCTGTCTACAAGAGACCCATTTGGAATCTAAAGATACATCCAGACTGAAAGTGAAGGGATGGAGAAGCATCTTTGATGCCAATGGGCCTCAAGTGAAAGCTGGGGTAGTGATTTTCATATCAGATAAATTAGCTTTTAAACTAAAGACTATATGAGAGTTAAAGAAGGTCTTAAAGGGTCTATCCACCAAGAAGGTCTAACAATTGTAAGTATTTATGCCCCCAATATGGGAGAAGCCAACTACGTAAGACAATTTTTAGTCAAGATAAAGAGTCATACTGATATGAATACATTAATAGTAGGGGATCTTAACACGTCACTCTCAGTAAAAGACAGATCATCTAAGCAGAAAATCAATAAAGAAACAAGAGCATTGAATGATACATTGGGCCAGATGGACCTCACAGATACATACAGAACATTCCACCCTAAAACAACTGAATAATCATTCTTCTTGAGCATGCACGGGACTTTCTCCAGAGTAGACCACATATTTGGTAACAAATCAGGGCTCAATCATACCAAAAGACTGAGATTATTCCCTGCATATTCTCAGACCACAAGATTTTGAAAATGGAACTCAACCACAAGAAAAAGTATGGAAGAAATTCAAACACTTGGAAGCTAAAGACCACCCTGCTTAAGAATGTTTGGATCAACCAGGAAATCAAAGAAGAAATTAAACAATTCATGGAAACCAATGAGAATGAAGATACATCAGTACAAAACCTATGGGATACAGCAAAGGCAGCCCTAAGGGGGAAATACATAGCCATCCAAGTCTCACTCAAAAAAATTGAAAAATCCAGAATACACAAGCTCTCTTTATAACTTAAAGAACTGGAGAATCAACAACAAATTAAGCAAACTCCACACACAAGAAAGGAAATAATCAAGATTAGAGCAGAGATCAATGAGATAGAAACTAGAGATACAGTACAACACATCAACAAAACTAGAAGCTGGTTTTTTGAAAGAATCAATAAGATTGATAAACCACTAGCCAAAGTAATCTAAAAGAAAAGACAGAGGACCCCAATTAATAAAATTGTGAATGAAAAAGGAGATATCACAACTAACACCAAGGAAATAGAAATAATCATCAGAAATCATTATCAACAGTTATATGCCAATAAGTTAAGCAACCTAGATGAAATGGATGCCTTCCTGGAAACCTATAAACTTCCAAAACTGAATCAGGAAGAAACTGACAACCTGAATAGACCAATATCTAGTAACGAGATTGAAGCAGTGATGAAAAACCTCCCAAAAAACAAGAGCCAAGGACCGGACGGATTCCCTGGAGAATTCTATCAAACGTTCAAAGAAGAATTAATACCTATTCTCCTGAAGCTGTTTCAAAAAATAGAAACAGAAGGAAAACTTCAGACTCTTTCTATGAAGCCAGCATTACCCTGATCTCCAAACCAGGCAAAACCCCACCAAAAAGGAGAATTTCGGACCAATATCCATGATGAATATGGATGCCAAGATTCTCAGCAAGATCCTAGCTAACAGGATGTAACAGTACATTAAAAAGATTAACCACCATGACCAGATGGGATTTATCCATGGGACACAAGGGTGGTTCAACATTCACAAATCAATCAAATGTGACAGAACAAATCAATAAGAGAAGAGAGATGAACCACCTGGTCCTCTCAATTGATGCAGAAAAAGCATCTGACAAGATACAGCATCCGTTCCTGATTAAAACGATTCAAAGTATAGGGATACAGGAAACATTCCTAAACTTCATAAAACCTATCGATGAAAAACCCACAGTGAATATCATCCTCAATGGAAAAAAGCTGACAGCCTTCCCTTTGAGATCAGGAACATGACAAGGATGTCCACTCTCACCACTGTTGTTCAACACAGTACTAGAAGTCTTAGCAACAGCAATCAGACAACAAAAATAAATAAAAGGTATTCAATTGGCAAAGAAGAAGTCAAACTCTCTTTCTTCATATGACATGTGAAGATGACATGATACTTTATATGGAAAACCCAAAAGACTCCACCCCCAAACTACTAGAACACATACAGCAATTCAGTAATGTGGCAGTATATAAAATTAATATACAGAAATCAGTTGCTTTCTTATACACTAACAATGAAAATATAGAAAGGGAAATGAGAGAATTGATTGCATTTACTATAGTACCAAGAACCATAAGATACTTGGGAATAAACCTAACCAAAGAGGTAAAGGATCTGTACTTGAGGAACTACAGAACACTCATGAAAGAAATTGAAGAAGACACAAAAAGATGGAAGAGCATTCCATGCTCATGGATCAGAAGAATAAACATTGTTAAAATGGCTATACTGCCTAGAGCAATCTATACTTTCAATGCCATCCTGATCAAAATTCCATCGGCATTTTTCAGAGCTGGAACAAACAATCCTTAAATTTGTATGGAACCAGAAGAGACCCCGAATTGCTAAGTAAATGTTAAAAAAGGAAAACAATCACGGTGACTGATTTCAAGCTTTACTACAAAGTTCTGATCACCAAGACAGCATGCTACTGGCACAAAAACAGACACATAGACCAGTGGAACAGAGTAGAGAGCCCAGATATGGACCCTCAACTCTATGGTCAAATAATCTTTGACAAAGCATGAAAAAATATACAGTGGAAAAAAGACAGTCTCTTCAATAAATGGTGCTGGGAAAATTGGACAGCTATATATATAAGAATGAAACTTGACCATTTTCTTACACCATACACAAAGATAAACTTGAAATGGATAAAAGACCTCTATCAAAATCATAGAGGAGGACATTGGCAATGACCTCTTCGACATCGGCCACAGCAACTTCTTTCAAGACATGTCCCCAAAGGCAAAAAAAAACAAAAGTGGAAAAGAACTTTTGGGACTTCATCAAGATCAAAAGCATCTGCACAGCAAAGGAAACAGTCAACAAAACAAAGAGGTAACCCATGGAATGGGAGAAGATATTCACAAATGACAGTACAGACAAAGGGCTGATATCCAAGATCTATAAAGAACTCCTCAAACTCAACACACACAAAACAGATAATCACATCAAAAAATGGGCAGAAGACATGAACAGACACTTCTCCAAAGAAGACATACAAATGGCTAATAGACACATGAGGAAATGTTCATCATCACTAGCCATTGAAGAAATTCAAATACCTCAATAGCAAAATAAAACAAAACCCAAACATTCCAACTAAAAAAATTGTCAGAGGATATAAATAAACATTTTTCCAAAAAAGACATACAGAGGCCAATATGTACATGAAAAGGTGCTCAACTTTACTCTTCATCAGGAAAATGCAAATCAAACTCATACCTGTTAGAATGACTATTATCAAAAGGAAAGAAATAACAACTGTTGATGACAGTGTGAGAAAAGGGAATTCTAGTGCACTGTTAGTGGGAATATAAAACGGTATAGCCATTATAAAAAGCAGCACAAAGTTTCCTCAAAAAATTAAGAATAGAACTACCCTATGATTCAGTAATCACACTATTGGGTCTTCACAAAGAACATGAAAACATTAATTCAAGGGCATATTGCACCCCCATGTTTACTGCTGCATTATTTACAATAACCAAACTATGGAAGCAGCCCCAGTGTGCTTCTGGGTATTTAACCAAAGAAAGCTAAAACACTAAGTTGAAAATATATCTGCATCCCATGTTCATTGGAGCATTAGTTGCAACAGCCAAAATATGGAAGCAACCTAAATATCCATCAATGGACAAATGCCTAAAGAAAATGTAATATACACATCACACACACACACACACACACACACACACACACACACACACACACAAATATTATTCAGCCATTAAGAAAAGGGAAAAGGAAATCTGGCCATTTGCAACAGCATGGATGAAACTTGAGGGCATTATGCTCAAATAAGACAAAGACAAATACCATATGATATCAATTGCATGTGAAATCTAAACAACTAAACCAACCAAACAAAAAACTCTGAACTCATAGACATGAAGAATAGATGGGTGGTTGCCAGAGGCAGATGGTGGGGGGTGGGCAAATGCAAGAAAGCAGGCACAAAGTATGAACTTTCATTTATAAAACAAATAAATCTTGGGGATGTAATATGGTGACTATAGTTAATAATATTGTAATGTATATTTGAAAGTTAAGAAAGCAAATCTTAGAAGTACTCAACACAAATAAAATAAGACCGTATGTTTAAGTACACCCATTCCAAATGAAACAATATTTTAAAGACAAGTATATCACTTTATATGGATACTGATTACTTTTATAAACATGACAAAATATATAAATCCATATTTTCTTATTCTTTTTTTCTTAAGGCTGTATTTTTATGATTTATTCATATATGAATGTTTGTATAAATGTCCTTAGTACTTATCTATCTGAAAGGGAAATCATCCAGATTTCTTGAGAAAAATAAAGTTTAGGTGGAAAATGTGAATGGATGAACATTTTACATTGTTGATGTCACAATTCTTATGTTTTATTAGGCTTTAAGCTTCCTTAACATACACATTCTAAGTCATAGGAGAAAGGAACAAAATAGATGTGACAAGATAAATTCAACAGTGCTGACTTTCAGATGAATTACAGTTATCTGTGTTGAACAAAAGTACACTCTAATGTCTTACATAAACAACTAATTATGTAACTGTAAACAACTGTATATGTATTGACTTCATGAGCACATAATTCTCTTTATGTACCATATCTTTGACATATAGTTATTTATTGCATTATACAAGTTGCCCCCAAAACATAGAGGTTTAAAACAATAAACATATATTATCTCACATTTTCACAGGTCAGGAACTTAGGTATAGCTTAGTTGGGTGCCCTTGTATCAAGTTCTTTGAAAGGGCTACAATCAAGAAGCCCCAGGGCTGCAGTTTCATCCAAAGGCTCCTCTGGGGAAGGATTCACTTCCCAGCTTATTCATGGGGCAGCATTCAGTTCCTCATGAGATGTTGGACTAAGGACCTCCTCTGCTTTTCCCTAAATGTTGACTAAAGACTTCCACTGTTCACTAAATAGGCACTTAACAACATAGACACTCCGTTCCTTTTGAGCAAATGAAGCAGCCAGAGGGCAATAGGGTGAGGAAGATGAGAACTAGTCCTCTTTTAACCTAATCTCAGAAGAGATATCCCATCACTTATGCTGTAATCTGTTTGTTAGAAGCTAATCACTCCGTCCAGCCCATATTTGATGAGAGGATAATACCAAAGGGTGTGTGCCAGAAAGTGGTATTAAACAACTGACATTAAGAATTTAACTTTCTTTTCTCTCTCTGTCTCTCTTTCTCTGTATCTTCTCTGTTTCTTAATTATTAAGGAGGCATCAAAAACAGTTAAGGAAACAAATACAAAACTATGTTAATAAAAATGGTGTCTTTACTGTGTGAAGGAGGTTTTGACTTAATGGCATTAAAGGGAAAAAGGACACTTCACATCCTTATTAGTAAATATCAATATTCTCTATTTTGGTCAAAACCACAGAACTGGAATTCTGCATTATTTTCTACCACCATGTTTTTGACTAATTACCTTGCCTGCTACCACAGTGTCCCACTAGATGTAGATTTCTGGTCCAGACTTGGCCACAGTCTCAGTATCATACCTTATATCCTATTTTTATCAACAAATTTCCTTAGAGTTTATAATCTTATCTCTATACTCTAGTTTGTGCCTTAATATCTAATCTCAAACTAAATTAATGATTTGCCTATCTACTCACTCTGAGTCTGCCATGACTGCAACTGTCCACTATCATTCCTGATGGTACCTCCCAAACTGTGAGGAATACCCGATCACACCAATTTTGCTGTGCCATTGGCTGTTACATCAACTGAATAACGTTTTAGTCAGGAGTTTTTCTTTGCAAATCATCCTGTGGGTGAATCACTTTCATCCAAATCTACTATACCTGATCTTTCTTCCTTCCCTCACAGGTAACTCTTCTGAGGTTCTACCATTTCTTATCTGAAGCAATAAAGCAAAATAGATAAATCATCATTTTTTTTAATTATTGATTTTCCTGTCTACTAAAAATCCCTATCCCTCCCCACCTTTTTAAAAACACATTCTTGGGGCACCTTGGTGGCTCAGTGGGTTAAGCCTCTGCCTTCGCCTCAGGTCATGATCTCAGGGTCCTGGGATTGAGCCCCGCATCGGGCTCTCTGTTCAGTGGAGAGCCTGATTCCCCCTTTCTCCCTCTGCCTGCCTCTGCCTACTTGTGATCTCTGTCTATCAAATAAATAAATAAAATATTTAAAAATAAATAAATAAATAAATAAATAAAAATAAAAATAAAAACACATTCTTTTATTAATTCACATCTCTTTATTTTCACTTTATTAGGTTTACATGTGCCCAGTGTAGGATCATAATAATTTCCTAGTTGACTATTATTCTGTTAGATACAACTGTTCTGTTATGAAAGATTATGTGTATTCTTTGAATATTAATTTTAATTTATTATTATTGCCGATGTACCTCAATATAATAAATCCAGGAAATAATAGGCACACTTCTTATGACTCTGTTAAGGAAACAGTGGGCATTAAAAGAAATCTGTGGCACACATTTAGCTTTTAGAAGTTTGAATATGAAATGTCTGAATATGGATTTCTTCTACTATATCCTGTTTTGAAGTTGCTGATCTCCTTTAGCATTTAAACTTATGTCCCATGCCAAATTTGAGATGTTTTCAGCCTGTTTCATCAAATATTTATTCTTTACATTTTTTTTTCTCTCCCTCTGGGACTCTAGTGACACTGAGGTTAGACTCACTGCTGTTTTTCCACAGCTTCCTGATGATCTGCTACTGTTTTCTTTTTTTCTTGCTCATATTTGATAATCTGTATTGATCTATCTTCAAACACCTTGGTTTTCTTCTGTTCTATCCATTATGTTCTTGAGCTCTTCTCATAGATTTTTAAAATTATTTTATATCATTTTGGTTCTGAAGTTTACATTTGATTCTCTTTTATGCATCACATTTATCTGTGAGAAGTTCTATCTTTATTGGTTTCAAGTATATTTACTCATTTCTTGGCACATAGTCATAATGACTACTTTAAAGTCTTTGTCTGATGATTCCAAAATCTGTGTCACCTCCATGAGAGTACTTGATTATTTTTCCTTGAAAACTGCAATTGTTTTATGTTTTCATATTTTGACTATTATTGGATTACATCTTGACATTTTAAATATTGTGTCATGTCTCTGAGTCTTGTATGAATTGTATGAGGAGTCTCTGTTTGTTTTGTTTCAGCATGCAATTGACCCAGTTAGGTTCAGGCCATGGCTTCTACCACCCTCTGTGGGCTATGGTTCCAAAGTCAGTTCAGTTTTCAAATTCTTTCAAAGTTATTTATTATCTGTCTAGTGTGTATACCACACAATGGTTAGTCTGTGGCTTTGAAGGTGATCTGCATCATTAACTGTGTTTTCAAATCCTTTGCTCAGATGCGTGTAAATAAAACTCAGGTGCGAGCCCAGGAATTCATACACAACTTTTAGGAAGTTACTTTTTTTTTTTTTTTTTTTTGAGTTTTCTTTTCTCCATGACCTTCCCAAACACTTTCCCAGATGCCATCCCTCCTGGTATGTTGGACAGAAATTCAAGGCTTTGGCTTCCCCACTTTGCCCCCTCCCATGACTTTTCTGTTCTGTAAACAAAAGAAGATGAGAAGAGAAAAACAAAAACAAACAAAAAAAACTGTACAACTTTCCCTATGCTCTTCCTTCCGGCCAGAGAGACACCCTCCACTCAGACAGCAGTGTTCTCTCTACTACCACAGCCATGGGATTCTCTAGCAGTTGGAGAAGAGAGAACAGAAAACCAAGGATTTCGGATTTCTCCCTCATCTTAGGGCCACTGTTCCCACTTGCTTGAGGAATAGAGTTCTCGAGGAGTACTTCCTGCATGCATTCAGTGTGAAGCTCCAGGTTTTAAGTTCTTTTGTAATCCAAGATAGGAGCTATTGAAGGAAATTTACCACTAATTCTGTGGTACGTGGGGTTGACGTTTTCCTTTCACAATCCATTTGCCACCATTTATTTTTCAGAGTCTCAGGTAGTTGCTTCACGCATTCAGTCTGAAGATTTTTAATGTACTCAGTGGGAGATTTAGATTCAAGTCCGCTTACGACATTTTCACTAGAGCAGAGACTGTATAAAAGATTTTAATGGTATCGTTCATAAGCATTTAAAAAGGAGCCACAATCAGTAAGATGTTGTCTAAATTCATTAATGTTATGACACTGAAACCCAGCTTCTTGCTCTCATTGCCAGAATAACTAAACTTGCTACCTGAGGAGTATTTGGCAATGTCTTATGTTGAGACAAGCAAGTGATAGGATCTCTAGAAACCTTGATACATGAAACAAGTTTATGAGGAATATAATACAGACTATTTTGTCTTTTTCAAAAGTATTAATTTGGGGGGGAACAAACAGTAACTTCAGAGTGGTTCTGAATATTCATCTCATAATTCTAAGCCAGCCCACATTCTGGCTTGTAGCAGATTCCCTCACTAGTATGCCACTTTCTTGGCCACTTTGATGAACTAGACCAACATAAGAAGAGAATAAATTTATTCAATTTGTTTCTCAGAATTTACTGTCCCAAAGAGAAACATATTTAATCTGCCAGTCTATAGTTTTCCAAGCAGCAAAGCAATCAGCTAGCCATTGGCAAAAGCCCAAGAATCAGTAAAAACATAATAATCTTCATCAAGGGGTATCATAGGCTGAGCTATGATAAAAGGCTTGAGTCAAGTGAATGGAGCAGTAATGTCCACTTTTGCCCTCTCATAGCTGACACCAATATTGAGCACCCATGGCATCTCAGTACAGAGATCTGTAAGTCAGAGGAGGCTTTGAAGTAATGGGACTCCAAAGGAACTAGCATGTTTTATAGGTAGCTCTTCCCAATCATGATAATCCACTCAAAACTTAAGAAATGGAGAAATACAAGCATGTAACACATCTACTTCTGCTATAAATTCAGATATGAAGTAGCAATACATCGATGTGGACTACAGTGCCCTTATCCAATAGGTCACATTAACTTGCCTCTCTTCTGCAAATGTAAGCCAAACGCCATCAATTGAGGTGGAGTTCACAATGTGACTTAGAAAGTGTATCCAATTTATCCATGAAAACGTTGAGTTCCTGTTCTCCCTAAAGTTTCCCAGCATACTCATATTTATGTATATGTGTCTGGGCTCCTCTGGCGACAGAGTCATTAACACACTCCTAATCATCTTTCCAATTAAACAACTGATATCACAGTAGAAAGTAAGTAAAGGATCAGAAGGTACAAAAGGAGAAAATGGCACTTCACTAACATCAAAGAACATTTATTTTTAGTTACTAGTGGCTCAGTGGTTGCTCAGTAACCTAATTGTAAAGTTTATAGTCTACCAAAAGCCTAGTAATTGGACTGTAAGATTCTCATGGCCGACAATGTTTATTTCACCTTTGGGTAGCCCTTGATTCAACAGCCACAGAAACACTGCTTTCCACTTATGGCAATGGGATTTACACTCTTTGCCTAAATCAGCCTTGACTCATAAAGCAATTATATTCTTTGAGTCCACCTTAATTTGGGACAATAGATGCCCTATTTCTAGATCATCTCTAATTTCTCAATCAGTTAGAGTATAAGGGCAGATGAGTTTTCCAGGGCAGTGAGGCTGCCAGTTGTAATTTATTTAGATTTCTACATGATTTTTTTAATTTTTCAATGGGTCACCTTCATCAGCATTGTAAACACAATCTGAGACAGTAAGATTTGAACACTAGTCAAGTTCTCATCTGTAGTTTCCTGGGGGCGTTTGCCTTAGATACAGCTCCCCCGGATGGCCAAAGTTCCCTTCTAAGAGCAGGGATTCATTAAAAAATTTCTGAGATCTTTTATAGTCCTCTTCAAACCAATGTAATATTCATATGATAGAATATAAGAAAGGCTTAATGGTAAAATGGTCCAACTATCCCCATTCATCCTTAGCAAATCTTACATGTCCTGCCTCTTCATATCACATGTTAACTAGCCAAAATTCTAACAAGTCATCTGTTTTCATTCATATAGATCTCGAATAGGCTCCACCTATCCATCTCTCCCTGCTCCTCTCTGAACCTCTGGCAACCACTAATCTTTCTACTATCGCTGTATATTTGCTTTTCCAGACTGTCATATATATAGAAACATAGTTTATCATCTTTTCAGATTGACTTCTTTAACATATCAATACGCATTTAAGGTTCCTTCAGATCACTTCGTGGTTTCATAGCTTTTGTTTTGTTTTGTTTTGTTTTTTCCTGAAGAACATTCCATTGATGGCATGGATACACCACAGTTTATTTATCCATTCACCTGCTGAAAAAGAACTTTTTTGCTTCCAATCTTTGGCAAAATTTTTTTAAAGCTGTCGTAAACAGCGTGCAGGCTTTCATTTAAACATAAGCCTTCAACACATGTGGGTAAATAGGAGTACCATCACTGGATCTTAGGGTATGCCTATGTCTACCTTTGTAAGGAACTGCTCAACTGCCTTCCAAAGCTACTAGCATTTTGTATTCTCACCAGCAATGAATAAGAGTTTTATTCCTGCATATCCTCCTCAGCATTTGGTATGCCATTATCTTAGATTTTAACCATTTGAATAAGTGTGTAATTGTACTTCATTGTTGTTTTAATTTATAGTTCCCTAATAACTATGATGTTAAACACTTTTTTCAAAACAAATAAATATGTAAATATATTTATATATATATTTAAATTTATATATAATATACATATAAATATATAAAAATATATATAAATATATTTATATATTTATATATATTTATATTTATAATATAGTTATATAAATTTATATAATATATATTTATATATTTATATATAAATATATATATTTTATAAATAAATAAATTTATTTATATAAATAAATAAATAATATGATATAAATAAATATATAAATAAATAAAATAAACACTTTCTTTTTGCCATTTGCGTGTCTTCTATGGTGAGTTGTCTTGATTGTGTACATTTTTTTAAAAGCTCTATAATGTAAATAGTATATGAAAATTATCCTTGCTTATCCCTCCACAAATAACAATGAGCTGTTGGAACGCCAGACCATCGCTTTTAGGGAGGGGCTATATTCTTAAGTTTGAAAGAAGTGAAGCAGTTATTTGGAGACCACAGAGTAGACTACAGCTGCTGAGGAACACTATCTTTGCACCACATCTGTCTTCTCTTCTCCTAACACTAAACTAAACATTTTAGCCTCTTCACAGTTAGATGCAGCCCATGACTGAGTTCTAACTGATAAAAGATGAGTGGACATAGGGTCAGACCCTTCCTATAAGAAATTTTCACTAATGATTCCCTCTGCTAGATGGACATTGGTTAACTCTGGAGTCAACACTGAAGACGGCAAAGCCTCACAGCCTGGGGTTCTGAACAACTGTGCAAAACAATACACCACTATGATCATCATTGCCATACTCACCACACGCAGTCTTTGGACCTTATGTAAGGAAGAAGCAAACCTCTATTGCATTACTAATAGGTTTAAGGCTTATTTGTTATACCATCTAGAGATGCCCTGCACCTACAGGGGTCTACCACCTCAAGGATATTCGAGAAAATTGCTTCTAAGAGACAAATTTGTTTTCTCATATGAAAGATTTTCTCATTTATACGCATGTCAAATTTGCTTTAATAGTTTTAAGAGATTCAACATCAATAAACTAGGAGCAGAAAAACAAAACAAGTAAATTGTTGAGGTGGTTAATCAAACACTTGTATGTCAACTGAAGTCACTAAGTCCATTGATATAATTGGCTGAGGTTTCCATTTTCTTGCTTGTAAATAGTCATATAACATCCTAAGATTTCTGCAAAATCTCAGGGTCTTATGCCACTTGGTGACCTCCAAGCTCACTGACAACCTTAAAGTTCATGTTTCTGTTAATTTACTTGAATGTATTAGTCATCTTTTTCTAGTTTTTGTTTTGTTTTTTTTTTTCTGGAGTAATATAAACAAAAGAGTCACCTAACCTATTTATTTAATACATGCACAGACAGTCCCATATGCATACATGAGCTCACACATACCAACATTCATTTATATACTCTCACACAAAGTCTCTACATTTATCAGACTTCACTGAAAGTTGAGCAAGATAATTATAGCACAGAAAATACAGCAATGTAATTATAAGCCTCCCCCATCGATTGAAGTTAATTCTATCATCTTACCACTACGAATTTTTTACTTCCTTGTTCTTATCACACCAAATATAACCTCATATTCTCCTCATCTTTTTGAGTCCCTTTTAAATTTTCTTTCTCCTCCTTTTGCTTCCAAAGAAATTTAGACTTTTCTCTGTTGTACCCTCTTTACCCAGACTCTGGTTTTTTTATACATTTATGGACTGTCACATTATCTTCCTAAACATGACAATATTTTTTCCTTAGATGTTCCAGAAGAAATTAATTTATATTACACCTTTAAGAACAGTTATAAAAACTAATCTGCAGCCCTAACTGCACACAATGAAATAGCACACTCATTTAAAATACTTGATTCATTCTTTTATTTGGAATGTCAATGAAGAACATAATTGCTTAATATATGTAATATTTATTTTAAATTTTTGTTCTTGACTTCTTAAAATTAGGCTTATAATACTATAGTAAGACATCACCCATAAGTGACAATGGTTAAAATAATTTATGAGGGGCGCCTGGGTGGCTCAGTTGGTTAAGCGGCTGCCTTCAGCTCGGGTCATGATCCCAGCATCCTGGGATCGAGTCCCACATCGGGCTCCTTGCTCAGCAGGGAGCCTGCTTCTCCCTCTGCCTCTGCCTGCCACTCTGCCTGTGCTCGCTCTCTCGCTCTCTCTCTCTCTCTCTCTCTGACAAATAAATAAATAAAATCTTTAAAAATAATAATAATAAAATAAAATAAAATAATTTATGAAAAAGTCATTCTTTCATTTTATTGTAAAAGCTCATCTAAGGAGCAATGAAATTTAGTAAACTGTTTGTATCCTATAAGTTTTCTTAACAGGAAATGTCAAGCCACAGTTAAGAACTGAAGACAGAGTGAGAAAGTATATAAAGATTCATGAGAAGACCAGGTAATTGTTAACAACAGCAGACAGGCCTTATGAGTGTTCAATATTTTGCCTTTTGTCTCCATTCTGAGGATTTGAGTGAAGGCCTTTATGGTTATGTACTGCATAATGCTCACTCATTTACCCTAACTGGAAATAGCTATTTTTCAAATTCTGTACACATAAACTCTAGTGGTTTTAGATTTCTATGTTGCTCTAAAATACTGGTATCAGTAGAAGATATCCAAAACTCCCTGATACGATTGACTGACAGCAACTTCTATGCCAAATTTCAGGAGATGTTCTCTTTGGTATAGCATACAAATTAAAAGATAAGGTTTTTAAAATATCTAGTTGGAAGCAAAGGATGAACAACTGGTGGTTAAAGAGGTACAATCAGAGAAAACTCAAGTCCCCTCAACCAAATTTCTCCTACCTTCCTACCCAGAAAAAGCCATTCCTACTCTTTGAATCATTTACTAGGATTAAGATAGTAACTTCACAGGAAATTACTGAAAGAATAATCCATGAATCTTCATGGGCTATTATCTCAGATAATATATACTTACACAGATATATTTTAATGCTATGAGGTTGGGGGACAGCAAATTGGAGGCATGAAACAAACGTTAGATGTTAAGTGGGAAGAGCAGCCAAGACTATGTATACATTACCTAAGAGGTAGTATAGAGTAATAGACTGAGGGAGAAAGATGGGGACTTATTTCTAAAATCATAGCAACTTAGCATAGTATTTTTGGTATTGCACCTGCCTAGTATTTTGTTTTGCTCTTTTTCCCTATTGTAAGTTCATTCTGGGACATTTATTATCTTAAGAATCTAAAATAATACATAAATTATCTGTGTGGCTTAATAATTAAATTTACCAAATTTAACAAAGGGAAAGTAAATATTATATATATATTATATATATATTATATATATAGAAAGTAAATATATATATAGACAGTATAGCTATATATAGTATAGACAGTATAGCTACATATATATTATATATAGTATGTATATATACACACTATATAAAGGGAAAGTAAATATTATATATATAATATATTAATATATATATATTATATATATATTATTATTTTTAATATACCAGAAAATGTCAAACACAAAGAATAAATCTAACTTCCCAAAACCAAAAAAGTGTATAAACCCTATATAGAAAAAAATTTACTGAAAGTAATTTGGTAATATCTAATTAAATTGAAAAAAAAAGTCATTTCTTCCCTTTACGTAAAATTGATTCTCTTTATTTTTTAATGCACACAAACTCCTAATATAAAGACACTTTCTGAAACTCTTTGTCAGAGGATTGCCCTCAAGCTATCAAACCTCACATAGGTACAAAGAAAGCACAAGTGTGTAAATTATATCTATCAGGGCAGCCTTTTCTAAAGGCTTGATGGGTTACGGATATAAATACTCAAATTACACTGGTCTTGATTAGACATTTCTGATGTGTCACCTATATGCTCACAAGCTTTCTTCTGATACTTAACCAAAGTAATTTAATGGGAATTTACTTGACACAGAATCTTTGTAAGTCATTCACAATAGCCAGGGTACGGAAACAACCTAAGGGTCTGTCAATTGATAAATGACTCAAGAAAATGTGAACACATACCTACACACAATGGAGTAATATTCAGCTAAAAAAAAGTAGGACATCCTGTCATTTGGGACAATATGGATGAACCTAGAAGGAATTATACTAAGTGAATGAAGCTAGACAGAAAGATAAATTACTGCACAGTATCGTTTATATGTGGAATCTAAAAACAAAACAAAAGAGAAACAAGCAAATGAACAAACAAAATAAAGCCAAAGTCACAGAAACAGATAACACAAAAGCAATTGCCAAGAACTGAGAGGGGAGGATGGGAGTTAGGGAGAGGGTGATAAAGGCTATAAACTTTCAGTTGTAAGATGAATAAGGTATAAGGATCTAATGTAAAACATGGTAACTATAGTTGCTAACACTATATTGTATAACTGAAATTTGCTAAGAGAGTAGAACTTAGATGTTCTCAACAAAAAGAAAAAAAAAAAGGCAATTTGTGAGGTGATGGATGTTAGCTAACCTGATGGGACAACCCTTTCACAAGGTGTATGTATATGAAATCATCATGCTGTAGATGTTAAAACATCCTACAACCTTATTTCTCAATTATATGTCAATGAAGCTGAAAAAGAAAGAAATGAAGATTGTGTGACTCTACAACCAAGAAAAGAAAAAGAAATCTTCAGTCTCCTTCTAATAAGAGTGACTTAAACATTGTCTTCTAATTATGATAATTATATTCCTTCTTTTCCAACCCATATACATAGATGGATTTTTTTTTTTTTTTTAAGAGAGGGAGAGAGTGGGGAGGGGTAGAGAGAGATGGAGAGAGAGCATTTTAAGCAGGTTTACATCCAGCATGGAGCCCCAGTCAGGGCTTGATCTCACGACCCTGAAATCATGACCTGAGCTGAAATCAAAAGTTGGATGCTCAACCAACTGAGCCACCCAGGCACCGCTATATATTTTAAATTTTTGACTTACTTTATTGGTCAGGACTTCCAGTACCATGTTCAATAGAAATGATGAAAGTGAGTATCTCTATCTAAATCCCAAGCCCAGAGAGAAAACACTCAATAATTCAAAACAAACTCATCATTAAATTTTTATTTTGTTTGCATATTTACCAATTCTCTTTGCCTTAAATTACGCTTAACAAACATCTAACTGCATCAATTTTCTTTGAATTTGCTTTCATGTTAGACCTATTTCTACCCAATACTCACACCATTTCTTTGTCCTTATTTCTAAACTGTGTTTCTCCTAAACAGCATATGCATGATTTGTGTGTGTGTGCAATCTGAAAATTGTCTTTTAATTTATTAGTCAATTTGTATTAACTATATTAAAACTTAATCCTCCATTTTAACTATAAGTTTGCTATTAACTCTATCTGTATTATGTTTCTTTTCTTCTACCTTTTCTCTATTTTGTCTTTTTTTTTTTTAAGATTTTATTTATTTATTTGACAGACAGAGATCACAAGTAGGCAGAGAGGCAGGCAGAGACAGAGGAGGAAGCAGGCTCCCTGCTGAGCAGAGAGCCCAATGTGGGGCTCGATCCCAGGGTCCTGGGATCATGACCTGAGCTGAAGGCAGAGGCTTTAACCCACTGAGCCACCTAGGTGCCCCATCTATTTTGTCTTCGTGAAGATTAATCAAGTTATTTATTTTGACTTCTATCTCTTGGTATGCTACTGACTCTAAGTCAAATACTATATATTGTGTTCAAAACATTTGTACTCAATGTCACATTTTCCTGAGAGCTATCACCTTTTTGCCATATAAAGAGTGGTGTCTGATTACCATATTCCAGTAGGGAGTTGAGCTAAAGGTATGATCATCGGAAGTTTGGGTAAGGCCATGTTTACTTCATTCTGCCCACAAGATGCAGTACTCTAGGTTTTGAACTGATGAACTAATGTATTTTCTTGGGTCTATCCCCCTAAAAGAACCTGAATTCTAATTGTTATCTCCTCGTCATGACATTGGCAAAGTTCCCATTCTACTCTTCATTACTTTTTAGGTTTTTTTTCCTACTCTATACAACTTTTCAATTCAGTAACTGCTTTGAGAGGAAGATTAGCCTTCATAAAGCTCAGTTCTCACATACATCCCGCACAGGATTCTCTCAGTTATATTTGCCCTTCAAGGTCTGATTTTGTTTTGCCATTTCCATGAGACCACCATAATCTCAGAAACACTTTTTTCAAGTCCCTCCTCCATCTTTTTTATCTTGCAAAATGCAGGGTGCCAACTCACCCTGGTTCACTGTAGACTTCCCTGGAATTAGCACTGAAAAATCTCACATCCTGGGAAACTTGTCAGTTTCAGTCACCTTCTAGGAAGTAAATATTTGGCTAATAACAATGAATACATTTTATTTGGCTTTTAAATCCTGGCACTGAAGTGAGGCTAAGTGCACAATGAAATAATCACAAAGTAACTGACATCAAACCCTGAGTTATTTAGAATGTGTTTCAAACATCAAGAAATTATGCCTTAGAAAAATAGAGAAAAACCAAGCATGGTGAGTGGAGGTGGGGGGGATGGAATAAAAGCTGATTATATTCCATTGAAGAAAATGAATATATTCAATGGTTGAGACAAGTTAAATAGCTCATTGAGACTGGATGGTTTGCAAGTTACAAAAACACGGCACATTCATCCACTAGGGCTGCCATATATAGATAGGGGGCTTAAAAGATAGAAACTTACCAACTCACAATTCGGGAGGCTGCAAGTCCGAGATAAAGGTTATCAGCAGGTTTGGGTCTTTAGACAGTTACGATGGAAAGATGTTTTACTGGACTCTCCTCTTGGTTTTTAGATGGCTATCTTTACTCTGTGTCTTTTCACATCACCTTCTCTCCATATGTGCCTGTCTGTCCTAATTTCCCCTTTTAAAGGACATTAGTTATATTAAATTAGGGTCCATCCTAGTGACCTCATCTTAACTAGCTGCACCTGCAATGACCCTATTTCCAAGTAAGTTTATATTTTGAGGTCATGGGGTTAGAATTTAAACATATGAATTTGGGGGGCATAAAATTCTACCCCTAACAGGTAGCAATTCAATATGTAACCTGTGAGGAAGAAGTGGGGTAGTGATGTACTAAGAAAAAGAGACTTTGGGAGCTGAATTACAACAAAACCCCCTTGTCAGATAAAGATATGAATACCTGTGCACTTATTTTTTAACTATCTTGAACTTAAGTTGTAAGTTTATGAAGCATCATTTAGCTAGCAAATTTAATGGAACTGAAAACAAGTAGAAGTCGAGGTTTTTCCAAATACAAACACGTTTGTCTGAAATCTGTACATCATGCCAGACCATGTGAGGTATGCGCCGTAGGGAATTCTTTTTTTTTTTTTTTTAAGAATTTATTTATTCATTTGACAGAAATCACAAGTAGGCAGAGAGGCAGACAGAGAGAGAGGGGGAAGCAGGCTCCCCGCTGAGCAGAGAGCCCGATGTGGGGCTCGATCCCAGGACCCTGGGATCATGACCTGAGCTGAAGGCAGCGGCTTTAACCCACTGAGCCACCCAGGCGCCCCAAGGAATTCTTATTCTAGATCATGAGAAAGTGTGCCTATATAACTGTCTTGCTCTTATTACTATAGTTGCTATTTTAAATTAATAAGTTTTGAAGCCATTAAAATATTCATTTAGCTTTTAAATGTTTAAATTATGTTTCATGGTGATTATATTAGATTTCTAGAGAGTTTTAAAATAATTTAACTGGCTATCCCTTATTATATGAAATGGGAAAGATTATACTAAGTTGTTATTTGCAAAATACTCAGTTCAACTCTGATTTACTAACTTTCTGTATTAAAAAAAGTTAACATTACTTAGTATATAATGAAGATTACTTAGGTCATTATTTTAAAGCTAATTCATTCAGAATTACTTTAAATATCTATCCACCAACAATTTGTTAATACAGGAAATATTTTTCTAACAAAAAAATTTATCTTGCTAAAAGCAGTTTTACAACCCAAGATAGCAGTTTAAAAAGTAAAACTATTCACATTTTATATATGAAGAAACGTTTTCCAGCTTTATGAAGAGGGAAGAAAACATTTTTATAACCTTTATTTGTTTTTCTTTTCTAGAAGCATCCCTGGTTAGATTTTGCTAATCAGTACTATCCATTTATTTTGAGAAAACCTAATACCATTTGACCTTCCACGCAAATTTCAGGGCACTTAAGCTGAAATCCGTAGCACTCCATCTCTGTGCTAACAGCCAAATTTGCTATCATACCATATGTCCAACATACAATTTGCATTTGAATTGGGAAAAGTAAATGATGTTTTAATGATTTCATGTGCTGAAGAATGGGGTAGATGGCAGAAAGGGAAAACAATGCACATTCAATAGACTTCTCATTTGTGGTATTCTTTCAGTCATGACACTGTGCCAAAGGAAGGCTACATTCACTAGAGTTATTAATGAATAATCTCTAAAAATAAATATTAGGTTTAGAAAGAATTATAAGTATATCATAATACTCTTATGAGGGATCAGCTGCAAAGCCATGTTAAATTGAGCATTGACTATCCATTTTCACTAAGATGAATATTATGATTCCATGATAAATAAAATCCCACTTGATGATTTGATGCCTCACATAGAAAGAAAATGACAACACGCACTCAAGGTGCTTTTGAAAAATGAAACACATTTTATTAATATTTCAAACACTATATATTTTCAAAGAACCTGACCCATTCCACGAAGATACTAAAGAGCAACCCAGAATAAGAGTTGTGTTTCTGTTAAAATGACAAATATCACTTGAGATCATCAAAGTGGATTGATTCAGGGTTTTTAAAAATTTTTGATTATTCAGTTTTTATTTTCTGGGTAAATATTAAAAATCTATGTAATTTTAGACCTTATTTGATTGCATATGTAAAATCACCTTAGATGACTGTCTGTATGTTAAAATTCCATTTGAAATTAAAAGGCATTGAAAACAGAAACATAAGCCATAGTTCATAAGTACATTTCAACTATCTGAATGGAAATATACTATAAGTCAGTATAGGACTGACCCAATAGGGCAATAAGAGAAATGTAAAGGAAGAGAAAACAAAGACAGAATGTGGAGGTACCCTTATATGTGCTTTCCTAACTAAGATGATAAACAATATGAAGAGACCAGGAGGCAGAAAAAGCGGGAAATATTAATTAAAATTGCAATTCTACTCTGAATGAACACACGTTTTTGTTCTAATAGTTACTCTCCATTTTTTAAAAGATTTTATTTATTTAGAGAGAGGTGTGTGTGAGTGAGGAGAGGAACAGAGGGAAAAGAAAAGAATCTCCAGCACACTCTGAGCCGAGTGGGGAGCTAACTCAGGGCTTGATCCCAGGACCCCTGAGATCACGACCTGAGCTGAAATAGTCATTCGCTTAACCAACTGAGTCACTCAGGTGCCCCGGCTGATCTCCATTTGTAATGAACCAACCAACAGAAAAGTTTCCAAATAGAGTTGATAGGAATACAGGCTGTCACAGTTTACTTTGACATTTGTTTTCACCACATAGCACAGAAAAATAAAATAGTTATGGTTATCTGCAATACGCGACAATAAGTAACTGCATATCTTGAAATACCCAAAGCTTTAACTGAATTTTAATTAGTGTCATACTATCGTCAACTGTATATTTACAAAGAGATGATGCTTAGAATCATGTAACCTTAAACTTAAAACATGCTAGGGCAATATTCGAATCCAGCCTTCATTTTATGGAGGTGAAGACTTAAGTGCAGTGAGATTAGATGGCACACCTATGGTTTCACAGACAACTAATGGCTCATAACCCTACTCATCTGACTGATAAGTCAAGAGGTAGCACTAAGTTGCTTTTCTCTAACCATGTAAAGCTCACTGGAAAAAAGAGTTGTCATGCGTTTATCACTGAGAACAGGATATAATGCTTTGAGTAATAAACAATAGTAAATATAAGGTTTAACACCATAATAAGTAAATCTAAGTATTTGTGATGGAAAACGTTATCTCCATGTACCTAATTTCTTATTCTTTTCTTTTTTCCTTCCTTTCTTCTCTCCTTCTCCCCCACCTTTCCTTCCTTCCTTTAAATAATAAGTTCTACTTATCACCACCTCACCTCAGTTTAAGGTGAAGATACAGGCATGCAGCCGGCAACTACATGTCCCAGACTGCATAGGAGCAAAAGGCAATTTCATGACTCAGTTGGCTTCAATAGAGTATAGCTGGCAATGTTGTGTCTGACTCCTCGTCATCTTACTGACAGAGCTCCTTGCTCTTGCTTGCTTTTTCTCTTCCTTATTTAGCTAAAAATGGCAGTGGTTTGGAAGCACATCAGGGACGGCCATCAGGTATTCCTTCTATGGGAATTTTTTGTAGTGTAGCATGTAAATATTTTAATTTTCAAATTCATGATACACATTCACATTTTCATTTAATTTTATGATTTTTGAATCATTAACTGAATCCAACTGGATCATTTAAAGGCTATTGGAATTTAAAACTTGGTTAAGAGTTTATATCCAAATACTTTGTTCATGGTCTTCCCTGAGCATTACTAACAGAAACACATAGTGAGTGTGAGTGTTATCAGAATGCCCGTGTAACCTAAAGTCAATCTTAAGTTGACTAGTTATGTTGTGTGAATTCTCATGAATAGATCTACTTACAAAATACTTTTTTAAATACATGTGTATGTTTACCAGCATTATTTTTGTTGTGGAGATATAAGTTATGAGTAATCTAACAATTTTTACCTAACAGAGAACAGGATCAGTGTATTTGATGAATAAGAATGAAAAAAAAAATCAGGATCCAGTCCCCGATCAGAAAGAGAGCAATAAAACCATGAAGCCCTACACAATGTTAGGAAGCATACCTAAAAAATACCTTTCTAGGGCTTAATACATGTCAAGCAGCTTTCTAAACAAAATAGATGCAGTAATTATTTTACTTAATTTCCATAATATTCCTATCACTTAATATTATTGCCATTACTATTGATTTATAGATAAAGATAAGGATCTTAAATCAATAAGGCTATTAATGTCTGAGGCATAACCTAGTAAATATTAGCACTGGGATTCAAATCCAGACAATGCAACTTGGGATTATCTACTCCTAGCCACCATCCTATAAGGCTTCCTATGATGCAATAGGGCATCTGAGAAATGGATAATCATGTGTCTGTAATTGGAAAATCAAGGGAGAACATCTTTTGGAGAACAAGGTTACTGGAGGAAAATGTGTCCAGATATGCATTTGATCAACGCTTTACACATAAAATGTTGGGATATAATTATGCTGATTTTGAATAGTATCCCTTCTGACTTGATGAGTCACAGGAATAATTCTAGGAACAAAACATTAGAAATAAACAGATCATAAGTTTCATGTTAAATCCTGCATTGACACAAGAATTTCTGAATTGTCTTACCTTTTTGTTTTATTCTTAGACAGGCAGCACCAACCTATGTTATCATGTGAAGTCTTCCTGTCTGCCCCAAGGAGATTCGCCAGTGTTTATTCATGTCAGTAATTGCTGAGTACTTAGAATCTCTGCCTTTACAGATGCAAAAAAAAAAAAAAAAAAAATGCATCCTATAGATCCAGAAGATAACCAATAAATACTTGTGTATTGGAAAAGAAATACAATGAAGAAAAAATAATTTTTAACACCTACTATAAGTCATTTTACACATTGTCTTTTACATTCAACCAAAAACCTTGAGAATAAGCCCCAGGTGTCAAGGAAAGTCGTAATATAGTAGAAGAGCACAAAAGTACAAAATAATAAAAAAGGCATTAGCATAGGGAATTCAAGGGTGATAAGATAAATGCTGAGTATAAAAGGAATAAGGCAGCAGCCTGTCCCAAGTTTTCAAACTGAACAGCTGGTATTCCAGCACAGAGAGGTCACTTTGAGAGTCCTGTCTCTATGATTTCCAAAATTAGAGAGTCTTATTCGGGCCAGAAGCAGCAGACACAGTCCCAACCCAAGAAGGGATGCCCAAATGGTACCCATCAGCAGAAGCAATAGCAGAGGTGCATATCTGAGCATTACAATGAACACATTTTCCTAAAATATCTTCAAGTAATTGGAGGTATTTTCACGAAAGAAGCCCAATACTGCACAGATCCATTTAGATGCGGAATGAGCATCACAGAGAATCTTGCCCTGTGCCTGTTCATTCTCCATACATAGCCTGAACCACTAAGCTTAGACACTCTCGTCCATGAGCATGACCTTCCTGCTGAGATTTAAAATAGAAAAGCACTCAGTAAAGTTTTCAGCTTAATCAGTCATACTTTGGAAAGCTAGCCAACATGTATACCCATCATCCATCTGGGCAAAAGGCTTTACAGCTTTTAGACATTAAATGACTCACTCTGCAAAGCTCTTTCCAGACTAATGGTGGCTCTAATTTCTCTATTAGGCGGACCAGAATATTAGGGAGGCAAATCTTTGCTATTATGCTCCCAGAGAATGAACTCCCCCAAAGCACAGCTGAGTATAATAGCTGATAAAACCTTGAAAAGTGTGAGGTTAAAATTGTGTTTATCCACACCATGCCATCTGTATCCCCTAACAGCTTGAATAGGAAGGATTTGTTCCTAAAGCATTATTATTTTTACTAAAAATTGTCCTTGTTTTTCACTACCCTGAGGAAATAGATGGCATTGTAAAAATGAGACTGCATTTATTATAACCTAACCTATGGACCACTTTTTCAAAAGTAATTTGGTCATTTGACATCATATACCTCCCAGTGAGAATAAATAGAAATAATGTTTTTTGTTCTCTTCAAGTTCAACTTGCCCTTTATGTCAGCTTTCTTTTCACATCCTTTTTTATCCAGTTATCCATACCATCATTTGTTTATATTAAATGAACCTCTTTCCAAGATACTCCTGAACTTATCTGCCAAATTTAATATTTTACTGTTTTATTAGTATATGATGCCAGATGCCAATATGGTGTTCCTTGAGAGGTATTAACTAGAAGAGGGCCAGGAGGACTTCTGGGTACAGGGAGTAGTATTTTGGGAGTTTGTGCTAAAGCTGTGTTTCACAGTGTGAAAACTCACAAGGCTCCAAACTTGGGATTTGTTTACCTTTTGTCGGAAGATGTTACACTTCAGTAAAATTAACCGCTAAGAAAAGATGGTCTATTTAATAAAATTCAGTAATACCCAGGACATTGGTTGAATAAAATATAATAGAATATGGCAAGAAAAAAGTTTTCTGATGAAGGCGGGAACTATTAAAACATCTTAATTATCTCCAACTAAATAAGTAAACACAGGTAAGAAAGATTATTTGCAACTATAATTTTTACTTCTCCAAAATAAACTGTTTTCAGGTACTCTAAATGCAGCAGGTACACACTAGCAGCTAGATTTCTACTCAGTTATGATGGGGCAAGTACAAAATGTTTACATGTCCCACAAATGCTCACATACGTATTTTTAAAGATTTCATTCATTTATTTGTCAGAGAGAGAGAGCACAAGCAGGGGAGCTGCAGGCAGAGGGAAGAGCAGGCTCCCCACTGAGCAAGGAGCCCTGTGCGGGGCTCGATCCCAGTACCCCGAGATCATGATCTAAGCCAAAGGCAGACACTTAACTGACTGAGCCACCCAGGTGGCCCAAATGCTCACGTATTCTTAAAAATAAAGGTAAAAGTACTATACTAACATGTACATCTAGGTTGGCTATGGAGCATCCCTGCTGTGATCAGAGTTTGTGGGCAGCATGCTACATTAAAAAAAAAAATGAGATGTAAGCCTTCAGTAACATGAGAAACTGAAAGACATAAGCCCAAAATGCTTTTACCTTGACTAAGGAAGACTGTTTTCAACCCTAGAATGCTGTTTGAAAATCAAAAGATTCTTTCTTTATTAACTACACAAATGGTATTATTAAAAATGAATTAAATTTGGGACGCCTGAGTGGCTCAGTGGGTTAAGCTGCTGCCTTCGGCTCAGGTCATAATCCTAGGTCCTGGGATCGAGTCCCGCATCGGGCTCCTTGCTTGATGGGGAGCCTGCTTCTCCCTCTGCCTCTGCCTGCCACTCTGCCTGCTTGTGCGCGCTCTCTCTCTCTCTCTCTGATAAATAAATAAATAAAATCTTTCAAAAAAAAAAAGAAGTTTAAAAAAAATGCATTAAATTATCCCAAATTATCTAGTCCAATCATTCCTTAACATGACAGATATCTAAAGGAGCTAAGGAAGAAGCTATGGAATGTCTAGTAAGAAGAATTTCAGAGGAAACTATGGAAAGTTAGAAGACAGCTGGCTTAGATTATCAGACATTCTAAATTTCTCTTATCAGTTCACTCGGAGGAAGAAAATTCCCCAAATCAAGAATTTGTCCCCTCTGGGGGCCCCTGGGTGGTTCAGTCGGTTGGGCATCTGCCTTAGGCTCAGGTCGCGATATCTGAGTCCTGGGATTGAGCCCTCTTGTTGGGCTCCCAGCTCAGGAGTCTGCTCTGCCCTCTGCCTCTGCCCTCCCGTCCCCAGTTGTACACTCTCCCTCCTGCTCTGCTCTCTCTCAAATAAAATCTTAAAAAAAAAGTTTGTCCACTCAAAGATATTTTATAGGTGAATAGATCTCCCTGACAGGGCAAGATTACTTCATAGTCTCTGTACATATACATGCATAATTGTTATCTAAGTGATCATTTGAAGACTGGGTACATGGGAATGTTTATTAGCTATAAAGATTGACTAGGTAAATAGATGATTTTTATCAGTGAAGCAATGGGTCCAAGTGAAAGGTTGAAACAAATAAGATAATCTGATAAAAAGTTCCAAATTAGTTTGCCACTCATTGAAGGAGCAAATAAATTTATAAATAGCTTAGTGATAATACACTGCAAAATACTTAATATAAAATAATTAACTAATTACAACAGTTTGAGTCAAGGAAAACAAAACAAACACTGGAGAACCTTTCAGTATTTGTACCCCTCCTGGGCACATGGTAAAACTGCATTCTCTTGTCCCCACACTATCATGAGAAGAGCCCTCTGTGTGCCCTTCTCATACACTCCCCATGTGCCAACTCATGCTATAAATAAATAAAAGACAAATCTTTTTTTTTTTTTTAAAGATTTTATTTTATTTGACAGAGAGAGAGAGAGAGAGATCACAAGTAGGCAGAGAGGCAGGCAGAGAGAGAGAGGAGGAAGCAGGCTCCCCGCGGAGCGGAGAGCCCGATGCGGGGCTCGATCCCAGGACCCTGGGATCATGACCTGAGCCGAAGGCAGAGGCTTTAACCCACTGAGCCACCCAGGCGCCCCGACAAATCTTTTTTTTTAATTACCAGATTTTTATGTTCATGATTACTGCAGGAACCTGGCCTACATTTAGTCATATACATAACCAAAGGCAAACAGTAACGTCTAATGTTCATCGAACAAGAATCAGAGGTTTAGCAGGTACATTATAATAGCCATAAATGTAATTAAAAATGAAAGAGAAATAAGGACATCACTAACAAAAACATTCAAAGTGTAATGGGGAAGTGAGATGCTTTTGTATGACTGTGCATCTGTATTGTTGAATGAAAGGCCTGCAACTTGTTCACATCTCCCTATGTCTACATACATGAACCATAACCTCTCACACTGACTCTGGTCTTAACTTCGTAATGCATTTTGGTCAAAAGCACAGTTGCAAATGCAAAAGAGACACATGAAAATGCTTGCATATTTAGCTTATTTCTTTTTAATTGCTCTTGAAAACCTGCTGCCATGTGAATGAACTAGGATAGCCTGGTGTTTGATGAGGGACAGGTGCTCCCAGTCCTTGCCACGAACCCAGCTGACAAGCACCCTGACTGCAAGGCTCCAGAGTGAGGCCATCCAAGCCTAGTGTCAGCTAGGCCCAGTACAACCCAGAAAATCTGTGCTCTACAAAAGCATGAGCTGAATAAATTATTGTTGTTTTAAGCCAACTGAGTTTGGGAGATAATTGGCTACATAGGAAAAACTAACCATTACATATCGATAGCAAAGTCCTATAGCATTGAACATGCATTCTGCTTTTGCTCAATGGCAGTTACCACATCAATCTGCAACTATCAAAAGTGAGGGAAAAGGTTCAGGCTGTTAATAATTCCATGAAGTATATAAATACACTTACTTTGGCAGAGTATATGCTCTGCTCTTGTTCTCTTGCTTTAACCTGGGCAAGCTTTAGGGGAAAATGTGGACTGCTGCTAGTGCAACTGCTGTGTATATTGACCCATTGTTGTCATGTCAGCCAGGTGCAAAGGAAGCATAGCTACTAAGGTATGGAATGTTCTGAGGACATTCTAGACAATGGTTTAGTTCCTTTTTAAAGCTTATTTGTTTTGCTTTTTTTATTCAATGATTCCAATTATAAATAAAACTTTTAATAATTTTGTTGTACACACACATCATTATAGATATTGGTAACAAAGCGCCATTGGGATGGTTTGTTACACAGCTGAAGAAATTTCTCAACATACCAGGGGAGGAGAAAATAAGGAGGCTTAAGGAAGTTCAATATAAAATTAGAGGTATTATAATGTTATTTAATATATATTATATAATTATGTTATGCAACTATGTAGTTATATATAATGTACAATATAATACAAAATAACAAAATAGAATATACTATTATAACTATATACTATAATCATATCATTTATAACATGGAATATAGAATAATATAATATTACTAAAAGTAATGGGATAATCCATCCTAATAATTAAAAAGAGAAATTCTAAAAATTATTTACTTGTGAGCAGTAGGAATGGGAAGGGGGTTAAGATATAAAATATTCTTTATTTTACTCATTTTTGTGCCATCTGAATATTTAGTTCCTTGAACGTGAAATGTGTTTATAATAAATCCAGAGGGATAAAGGGAATACAGTTTTCTTCCCCAATTTAATACGAAGAATACACTGAATATCTGTTTGGAGTACAAGTAAATAATTTAACTACATAATTTAAAACTACAGAACAGAGGTTTAACATAGGACAGAACACAAAATCTGCATTAGTTTTTTATAGTTTTATTGAGACCCAATTGAGATAAAATAGTTAAGGTGCATAATTTGATCTATTTAGAATATATCCAAGAAAATCTCACCACTATCAAGAAAATGAACATTTTAGGAACTTTGCAGAATGCTCAGTGAAACACGGTGCTGCCTGAGCTGCGCCCAGCTTCGCGCTCCTTCCCGCTCCCCAACCCAGGCCTTGGCCCTCTCACTGGCTGTAGAAAATGGTGAAAGAAACCACTTACTATAATGTTTTGGGGGTCAAACCCAATGCCACCCAAGAAGAATTGGAAAAGGCCTACAGGAAACTGGCCTTGAAGTACCACCCTGATAAGAATCCAAATGAAAGAGAGAAGTTTAAACAGATTTCTCAAGCTTACGAAGTACTCTCTGATGCAAAGAAAAGGGAATTAAATGACAAATGAGGCGAACAGGCGATTAAAGAAGGTGGAGGCAGTGGTGGTTTGGGCTCCCCCATGGACATCTTTGATATGTTTTTTGTAGGAGGAGGAAGAATGCAGAGAGAAAGGAGAGGTAAAAATGTTGTGCATCAGCTCTCAGTAACCTTAGAAGATTTATATAATGGTGCAACAAGAAAACTAGCTCTGCAAAAGAATGTGATTTGCAATAAATGTGAAGGCCGAGGTGGTAAGAAAGGAGCAGCTGAATGTTGTCTCAATTGCGGAAGTACTGGAATGCAAATAAGAATTCATCAGATAGGACCTGGAATGGTTCAGCAAATTCATTCTGTGTGCATGGAGTGCCAGGGCCATGGGGAACGGATCAGTCCTAAAGATAGATGTCAAAGCTGCAATGGAAGGAAGATAGTTCAAGAGAAGAAGATTCTAGAAGTTCATATTGACAAAGGCATGAAAGAAGGCCAGAAGATAACATTCCATGGTAAGGGAGACCAAGAACCAGAACTGAAACCAGGAGATATTATCATTGTTTAGATCAGAAGGACCGTGCTGTTTTTACTCCGCGAGGAGAAGACCTTTTCATGTGTATGGACATACAGCTGGTTGAAGCACTGTGCAGTTTTCAAAAGCCAGTATCTACTCTTGACAACCAAACCATTGTCATCACCTCTCATTTGGTCAAATTGTCAAGCATGGAGATATCAAGTGCGTGCTAAATGAAGGCATGCCAATTTATCATAGACTATATGAGAAGGGTCACCTCATCATCGAATTTAGGGTAAACTTTCCTGAGAATGGCTTTCTTTCTCCTGATAAACTCTCTTTGCTGGAAAAACTCCTACCTGAGAGGAAGGAAGTAGAAGAGACTGATGAAATGGACCAGGTAGAACTGGTGGACTTTGATCCAAATCAGGAAAGACGGTGCCATTACAATGGGGAAGCACATGAGGATGATGAACATCATCCCAGGGGTGCTGTTCAGTGTCAGACCTCTTAATGGGGCCAGTGAATAACACTGCTGGCATTTTATGTGCAGTAGTGAATGAGTGAAGGACTTGAATCATAGCTTACTACTTGCTATTGTTTCTAATATTCAACTATAGTACTGTTTCAAAAGTTAAATGAAGAATAAACTCAAATATAAAAACTCAAAAAAAAAAAAAAAAAAGAGAGAGAGAGAGAGAGAGAGAGAGAAAAGAAAATGAGGGCACCTGGGTGGCTCAGTGGGTTAAAGCCTCTGCATTCAGCTCAGGTCATGATCCCAGAGTCCTGGGATCAAGCCCCGCATTGGGCTCTCTGCTCAGCAGGGAGCCAGCTTCCTCCTCTCTCTCTCTCTCTCTCTCTGCCTACCTCTCTGCCTACTTGTGATCTCTGTCAAATAAATAAAACAAAATCTTAAAAAAAAAAAAAAAAGAAAGAAAAGAAAATGAATATTTCAATCAACCTGAAATGTTTCATTGTGTACACTTGTAATGAAGCTCACCCACTCCAGACCACCCACAGGCAGTAACTGATCTGCTTTCTGTGACTATGGAGTAGTTTGCATTTCTAGAATTTTATATAAATGGAATCATAAAATATGTGCTCTTTTTCTAATGTAGTTTTTTTTGTTGTTGTTAACCCATCACATTATTTCAATGTTTAGCTATATTGTCGCATATGCCAACAGTTTTTTTACTTTCAATTAAGTAGTATTTTGTTGTATGGGTTAGGCAATGTGAAATCTATTAGTGGCCTTGCCAGGGGCAGTTTTAGGAGAATACAGCCCACATACATACTAGATAGGAATTATTAAATGAAGACGAAGGGGTGACTCAGTGGGTTAAGCCTATGCCTTCGACTCAGGTCATGATCCCAGTGATGAGGGAACCAGAGGCTGGCTGAGGACAAAGCAAAAGCTGGCACCTTGCACCCCCTCTCCATCCGCTCCCCTCGGTGATGTGTGTGGCATTCCTCAGGTACCCCTGACTGCCAAAACAAATCGTTAACTTGCTGAGATCACAATCCCGCAAGACAGGAGTCTCCCTTGGTTTACAAATGTCCTAGAGATCTACGAACAAAGAAGTTACATTATCAATAGCACAATTTCCAGAGGCAAATGACTCAGTTTCTCAAGCCTTAATGTCACCCTCCCCTCCATAAACAAAACTGAAGGAGGCTGGGGTAGAAGGAAATGTAAGTGAAGTTAAGTTTCTTCTGTACCTAAATTTCACTAACAAAGACGCTTGATAGCAGAATTGTGACATTTCACCAGGAATCTCCCAACCATCTTGATGTTAATGACTTGCCAAAAGACAGCATTGATCAAGCCTCCGGTATCCCTGCACCTTGGAGGCCTCCTTTAACATATGAAAACTCCGTTCTAACCTGTTTCCCTGCCTTCCCCAACCTTGTAGACCTCTTTAGCATATGAAAGCTCCGTGAAACCTCCCTTTCCCTCACCTTCCCCCAACTGCAGGGTACATAACCTGCCATCCCTCACAACCCGGGGCAGCAGCTCTTCCTGCCCATGGGTCCTGTCCCCATGCTTTAATAAACCACCATTTTGCACCAAAGATGTCTCAAGAATTCTTCCTTGGTCATCGGCTCCGGACCTCAGCCCACCGAACCTCACCCAGGTTCTAGAACTTCATCACCAGGGTCCTGGGATCAAGCCCCACATCGGGCTCTCTGCTCAGCAGGGAGCCCGCTTCTCCCTCTCTCTCTGCCTGCTGCTCTGCCTACTTGGGATCTCTCTCCCTCTGTCAAATAAATAAAATCGTTTTAAAAAATGAAAGTGAAATGCTGAAAAAAAATATATATATATATTCTAAAGTTTTGTTCTGAAAAGAACATAGAAATTGCATTACAGAGAGATGAACCAATTATGCAATGTTTGAGCTTATGTTTATTTTTTGGCTTGTTGGTTAATTGTTTTGCTTGTTTTGTAAGCTGAGAGGTGCCACAGCATGATTATAACCTGGAATGCGAGCTCCAGAAGAAAGCAAGACATCTGATGACATCAATATAGAGTGTCACCGGCATAAAATTCATGAGAAAGCAAGAAGAGCATTTAACAGAAGTAGTGATATTTTTTATTAATGTAGATGGAAAGCTAAAGGAGTATGAGAATAAATGTACACAGTGGAAGTTTTGGTGGTAGGAAGATAAGGAAAACACTGTATTGTTCATTTCTGTATTCTAAAATAGAAAAGAATAAAAATACAAATTTAAAGAAGGATGTTAGGGAAGGCAAGATAGGAGGTTTAAGAAGACAGAAGCAGAGAGATTCTTTTTACCTTCAGACTGAACTTATAGAGCTCTAAAATAAGCATTTTCTTTCCTGAACTAATTAGGATAAATTGTTAAAAATATCTGACAAGTAATAAAATAGAGAGATATTAGGTTTCAAATCAAAACTCTATTACTAAATGCATGAATTTGAATAACTTGTATTACCATTATTAGCCCCAACTTTTCCATCTATAAAACACAAATGACACATCAAAATGTGTATTCTAAAATTCCATGTTCCTTTATGAAATTCAGAACCCCATGAGTAGTTTTGAACAAACAGAGTCATCGGTGCTCATGAAATTATTCTTACCAGTCTGAGCTCAAAAATAAGGTAGTGCACTGCACAAATCTGGAAGTCTGCAGACCTAACAACAGAAGTGATATGGTTGTGCTAGTGTGGGCTTCTCACATACTTGAAGTGGAAGTGAGCAAAGGGAAGTGTTCCTCTTAGTTTCTTTCTCAGCACAGATTTCCTCCCACCGGTTATTTGTTTTTCCTTTTTCTCTTTCATTTGCTGAATATTCTGTATAAATGTGCTCCTTTTAGGACATCAGTGGAGTGTCTGGGTGTTGGGATAATTAGTAGAAGCACACTATTTTCATTGGCTTCCTCCATATCTAGTTGTTGGCAGCTCCCACTGGATCTTGAACCCGTAGGAGGAGATTGCAGCTGGAGATACCTGATCAGATTCACACTACCTGAGGGCACAGAAGGCCTCAGAGAGCAATGAACACCAAAGAGACTGTAAAGACCTATGAAACAAGAAATTGGCCCAAATCCTTCTTTTTGTTGCTGTTCAGCACAATTCCCTGTTTGCCACTCCGCTGAAGGCCCCATCAGTTTGAGTAATGAGGCTAAAAACCAACTCAAGATTAATTACTCCAAGGCAAGTGAGTTTTAGTCTGGAAGCAGCTTTAGATGGATTAACCACCAATTTCATAATAGGTGGCACAGAGGAGTGGGGAGCAAATGCAAAGTAATGCACAGAGAAGGAAACTTACACAGATTTCCAGGTAATATAAAACACAAATAAAAATATCCATAATTACCAATATAAAATACGGAATATCATCATTTAGTAGATAAGCTCAGCCTTGGAAAAATCATGGGATCACAGAGTTTATTAGGTGGCGGTGCCATACTCAAACCCAATTCTTCCATTTTACTTTAGTCCAGAGAATTAAGTGTCTGCTCACTAATCAAATTTTTAAAAAGAATTAGGAAATGCTCTGGGGTGAATTAGCAGCTCCTTTCCTTTTACATGCAAGTTTTTCATAAGAAAATTCAGTAAGTGTTTTATAGAATTTGTAGACCAAATTTGGTAACTTAGTAAGAATTACATAAACTGCTGAAAATAGTTTTGAGGAGTTAGTTTGTAATATTTAATACTTTATGGACAAATTATCTTTAATCAGTAGTTATCATTAATGAATAATTCCATGTTTGGCTACTTTGACTACAGCATTTGTATGTTTTAATTATCACACAGTCTTCTGTAAACATAACTGTTAAACTCTGCATCCTTCTCTCCTTTCTCCATTCAAAATGAAAGACAATTCTTCAAAGCAACCCGTCCTTTGTCTTACTAATTTTTGCATACCACACCACAGACCCTAGGGTGAATTCAGCATACGCTGCTAAATTTTCAATTAATGCTCTACCAAGCTAAATACATGAGAGCCACTAAATAGGGTACATGGAAAGCAATGAGATTATAATGTTGCATTTACTCTTCCGGTTTTTTTTTTTTCCTCAACTCTAGGTAAAGGGTTTTAAGGGAAATTAAAGTAACTGTAACATAATTGCTTGTTTCAGTAAATAAGGTCATAATTTGCTCTTTATGCCAAGAGCTTAAAAACAACTGCCAAAATGATACTACTGGTAGCAAAATGAGCAGTAATGACATTTTTGATCTTGTTCAAGAATAATCATTCTTATATCTCTGTTCAGTTTATTTCTTGTATACATATATAATTAATTATTCACGGTATTACTCAAAAGATTTACTTACAGTTTTAATTGAGTTATAAGTGACATTAAACATTATATTTGTTTCAGTTGTATGACATAGTGATTGGATATTTGTATACATTTTGAAATGATCCTCACAGTAAGTCTAGTAAACATTCATAACCTCACATAGTTCTAATTTTTTTCTTATGATGAGAACTTTAAAGATGTACTCTCTTAGCAGCTTTATGCAAATATGCAATATGGTATTATTAACTTAAGTCACCATGCTGCATATTACATCCCCAGGATTTATTTATCGTGTAAGCAGAAGTTTGTACCCGTGACCCCCTTGCCCTATTTGTTTTTATATGATAACGCTTAAACAGTGCTTACTTTGTGCAGACAATATTCTAAATCTTTTTACTAATATTAAATTATTTATTCCCACATCTTATTTTGGGTCCTCCAAGAAGCAGGCACTGTGGTAGGATGACATGTGAAAGCCATTTACTAGCAGAAATACCTATGTAGATTAAAGGTGAGGAAAGAGGAGTAGAAAAGAAGCAGCTTCAGACTCCAAAGCAGGCAAGGCATCTGGGGAAAGGAGAGGGAGAAGGAAGGATGATCAGAGGAATAGTCTCTGACTACAGCACCGTTTGCAGAAAGATTCTCCCCAGTCAATGGAAGTCCCTGAACCAAAGCAGCCAGTGAGTCAAGCCCCAAATCCTACAGAAGTGGGCAGTACCAGGACCCCTGTCATGATCAGTCAGTGATTGGGAGCATCCTAGGAGAAGGCTGGCTTCAGTGCAAATGCTAGCATGGATGCAGGAGGTGGCATCCTGGGACAATGTTCAACTTTGCATTTCCTTGCAGCTGGTTTTAAGGATATCTGAGCACTGCAACTCCATTCCTCTCGCTCCTCACAACAACCCTCTGAGTTACGTATCACTCCATTTTAATTATGAGAAAACAGAGAAATGGAGCTTAATTCAAGTCCCTAAGGTCACATCTCAATGTCCAATCAAGCTACACAAATGTCCTCATTTGTTGTGATTATTTCATACGTTCTCTGACAAAATTCCATATGCTACATATATCTTTTGTTAGTTAAATAATTTATGATAAATTCAGAAGATAATTTTACACTGTAGGTGCTAATATTTAGAATATTAACAGAACATTCAATTTCCATGTGATCTGCTTTAAACTCCTCAGTAGAAATTGCACTAAGCAACAAGGGATTGAGAAGGCTTAAAAAATGGAAAGAAATATTAGAAGCTGCCTAAAATATTAAATTAAAATTCTAGAGGGAAAAAAAAAAACTCAGAGAGGTTAAAATTCACTTTTTAATTGATTTTCATGCCCTCTTATACCAAAGCAATATGGACAACATTAGGTAAAGGAAGAATCAGATAGGGTGAGGCCTTCTTTTCTCTGATTCTCATGGTTGCTAAAATAAACAAATTGGGTCATCTTTTCAGGCCACTGTCCTGTGATCTAAAAGTTAATTTTTATTTTTTCAAATTATAGCCGCTCAAAATCTGTGAGTACTCTCTGCAGTAGGAACACAGTGACCAAGATGCTACACATGGCAGCATCCTGTCAAACAAGGCTCTAATCTCCCGTTGAACATTTGTCTTAACTCTCTACGTCTCCAGTTTCTCATGTATGCACAAGCGGAATTGGATTCTATCAGAAATGTGAAAAAAGAGAGGGTCATCAGTCACCTGAGAAGGATGAAAAAAAAAAAAATCAGGTTTCCTGGCCCAGATGCAGAGGATCAATTTAATTAAATTAGAGCGAGGACAGGGAATTTTCTAAAAGTGCATTAGGATAGATTTGGTTTGGGAATCACTAAACTAGATTAGTTTAGTTATAAAATTCTTAAAAAAAAAAACTCTCTACTTACTTAATGCTAACATTTAAAACTCATTTACAAAACTGCTTACATTCAATTAAATTTATTATGATTTCTTTTCATCTATGCCATGTAATCAGGAAGAGTATCAAAATATATTGCAATTGGTTTTTAGCCAAATATCACCTAAACTGTAACATTCTAATGCATAATGTAAATGAGAAACATAATCCATCTGCTTAGTAGGATAATGAAATCTTTTGTATCGAAACTTAAAAATGTACACATATTATCTACAATGACATGCTAATCAATTATTGGTAGAAATGCTTGCTATTTATTTGAGACAAAATTTCCCATGACTGGAGTGCAAAATTCTTTTCAAGTGGGCATTCTTTGTGCATCTGGAAGCCCAGCCTTCCATAGTACAGTCTAAAATTTCAGTTGAATGATGTTTTTAATTTCAGTTTCTCTATTTTCATATATCAGTGGTAGATTACCACTTCATGTTACAATTACTCACAGTGCTTATCTGTAAAGGAAATTCAAAAACATGATGTGAACATAATGTGCTACCAGCACAAGCAGACACCACCGCTCCTGCTCCTATCACACCTTCTGTCAACGTGTTCATTCATAATAATAAAAAAAATACCCCTTCAAGGAAATAATTTGATTAAACCTTATCAGAGCAACTAACATTTCCTATTTGTGTGTAACATTCCAAATACTCAAGAATCGAAAAAGCTCATCTGCGTAGCAGGGAGGTACACCTCATGGCAACATTTTTCAACGTACAGCAGGGAGACAGTGAGCTCTGTTCTTGTCTTTGTTTCTGTGACATTGCACGTGTGCAGCAAAGAAAACCAGGCAGTGCTGTCTGGATGTTATGGTTTGGAAACTCACCCTATCGCTGCTTAAAGCCTCCTGAGTAGTTGCATTAGATAGCTTACCTGTATTATGTAACTTAAACTTGCTTCCTGCTGCTTCTACCACAGCTCCCTCCCAAATATATACACTTAGATATTATTTTAATCCAGAGCTTATCACTCTTTTATACAAAGACCATTAGAAACATTGTTATGGGGAATCCTGGGTGGCTCAGTCAGTTAAGGGTTTGACTGCCCCTTTAGGTCATCATCCCAGGATCCTGGAATGGAGCCCCACATCTGGTTCCCTGCTCCGTGGGGACTCTGCTTCTCCCTCTGTGCCTTCCCCTGCTCGTTTTTTCTCTCTCTCTCTAACAAATAAAGTCTTAAAAAGAAAGAAAGAAAGAAAGAAAGAAAGAAAGAAACATTGTTATCGTGCTAATTAACTATATTCTCCACTCAATTCTGAAATCAGGAAGAACTACAGAGTGAACAGAAGACGAAAGACCTGAAGGGACAAGAGTTATTATCATCCTTTTAGGGATCGTAAGGGAAAATATTCTTAAAACCACATTTGAATTTTGAAGTATGTACTTAAAAGAATGATTCAAGATCTCTGCAATAAATCAAGCAGTACAAACATGCAGAAAGAAAAAAGTATTTTATCAGCTTCATCCCATTTTTTTTTTTTAAATCATTATCCCATTCTAATTCCATTTCTCTGGAGGAATCAGTATTAACTGTTAAGTGTCCACTCTGCCACGCCTTTCCTTACACTGTTCATGTGTACACGTAGAGATTTTTGAGCTTTCCATGTTTATTTTAACACAAATTACACACTGTCTAGTAACTTGCTTTTTTCCCCACTTGCTTTTTTTTCCTCGACACTTAACTTTTCCCTTCCCTAACCAGCTCACTCCCTCAAGCTCCCTCTTCTCTCTCTCTCTCCCTAATCTCCTTCCTTCTCTCCTTCCCTTCTTCTCTCCTTCCTTCCTTCCTTTTTCTCTCTTTTCTCTTCTTCCTTTAATCATCCTATGACTGTGCATGGGAGGCCCATCAGAGCTCCATCAGGAACCTGAAAGCAATCTAGATTTTCCCAGCCTGGAGAAACTAAGAGAGCAGAGTTCAAAATAGAAACTGCTCTTGGCTTTCAAGAGATCTGCAGTGCAAGGGTTTGTTGCCTGCAGGATTAAGGAACAGTTCCCACAGAATCCACTGCAAAGCTCCTGTTCTCTGCCCTTGGACCTGCCCGTCATTCTCTTTCCAAAAGTTGTGTAATAGCCTCTCAATGGTAGCATCTAGCCCAGATTTCTGCTGGCAAGAGAGCCTGGTAGAACAGATCACAATTTCATCCCTTGATAGGCAAAGGAGAGTGTGGAAGTGGAGGAACAACCCAGTAAAAGATTTCACATTTTTGAGACTTCACATAACTTTATTTATTTTTTTTTTACATCACAAAAGATTTTTTTTTAATGGCAAAGGATTGGTTTATGTTGGAAAGCTCCCATCCCTTCTCTCTCAATCTTTCAGTCTCTCTTTATCTCTTGCTTGCTCTCACTTTCTCTTCCATATGATTTTTCAATCTCCAAATTTTTAAATTTCATAAGTATAAACTTCCCTGTAGGTATTTGGGGTGGGGATTATTTAATTCCTTGGACTAGGGACTAAGTAGGCCTTGCAATATGCAAACTAATGCTTTTCAATTTTATTAAATTTCCTCATACATTTTTCTTTGAGAATCTCCCAACAGCATTTCTGCGTGACTTTCAGAAGCTTCTACTCATTGGATATATGCTTTACTGAATTGATATCTATTATTTTCTTTCATTTTCCATTTATTTACTTTCTAGTTCTATTTTCTGGAAGATGTTTCCCAACTTTTATCTTTCAGCCTTTCTTTGAGTGTTGTTTTTTTTTATTTATAAAATTTTGTACTTTAAAAAAAAGTTCCTTTTATATTACTTTTTTTCCCCATAGATGGAATATCTTCTATTAGATGTCTTCTTAGGCACTGAAGCTACTTTGCATACATTTCACCACTAAAGGTGGCAGGAGGTTGGGAAGGACTGGACATCTCTGATAACAGGGCTGACACAGCAGTCCTGCTACCTCTGGACAAGCATATCTTGCTGATGTCACTGCTATTTCTCATCACTTTTCCAGTGGTTAGAGAAAGGCAACTTACTGCTACTTATTGACTTGTCAGTCAGATGGCTATCATGTTCAAATTCTATAGGTTATAAGTGAAGAAAAGTAAAAGGTGATATTTTAGGAGCTTCTACTACCAACTCTCCCCTAAGTCTCTGACTAGATCACAGTCACAATGCTGTAATTATTTGCAAAGAGTCTGGGAAAAGTGTGTGTGTGTGTGTGTGTGTGTGTGTGTGTGTGTGTGTGTGTGTGTTTGAGGACACTTCATACCTCAATAATTTAGGTTTCTATTTCTATGTAAGTAACTTCAATCCTTTTATAGTCCATCCCTTTGGCAAGCTAACTATCAAGTGATATACTGATTCCCATATATTGAAAGATGCAATCTCTTCATAAGGGACAGACCCCAAATTTCACCCGGTTACCAAACCACCCCAAAGCCCAGGATGTTTGCTTCCTGTGTATGTCCGTATTAAGACGGTAGATGATACGTCATAGTCCACTAACTGGAAGTTAGTAGGCACATCCTCTGTCCTCAATAGTAATGAATGTATAATGGTGGGGAAAGAATCATATATCTGTAAAAAAATTTCCCATTAGAAAGCATACAAAGAAATTACTAGTCTATAGTTCTACCAAATACAGCTGTGCAAACATAACATAAATTCCTATCCTGAGGCAGGCTCTGGCTCTGCTCTCTGGAAGGTATTTCCTTATCAATTTCACTGGGCTAAAACAAAGGTGGACAATGGGAAGGATATCCAGAATTCCTAAGGGATATATAGTTTTAACAGCTGACTCTGTGATGGTGTATGCTCGGGGGCCTTAAAATTATTTTGAGGTACTTACAGGCACAGGCTACTATAGGTTGAGAATGGAGTTTCCCTCACAAAGGAAATAACAATAATAATAAAATATTAATACTCTCATTCACAAACATAATAGATTTCAAAAATTCCCTTCCACAGTAACATCAGTGGTTACATTTACAGTATATGTCACCCTAGTGAGAGATCTAGTGTCTTTGTAGGAGATTTAGGATATTTTGGAACACACCATTTTTTAAGGATATAAGAAAACACAATAAAGAAAGTACAAAATAAGATGCCACAAAATCCGGTTTGTCTCTACATCTATATTTACTAGATATTTGGCTTTGAACAAGAAACAGACATTCCTTAACTTAGTTTTGCCTTCTTTAAAATGCTATTAACCTCTATAGGAACAAATGAGATAATATGAAGGGAAGTGTTTTGTGGATTATAAAATAGCCCATTATATTAGGTATTATTGTTATGACAGCAATCACTGAAAAGCACCTACTATAATAGAAAATTTTCTTTATATCAAGTATGTCATAAAAGAAAAAAATTATATAATCTGCTGAGCATGCTATCAAGTATTGTATATTGCTCAAGGGACGTTTCTGAGAGCTTGGCATTGCTATTCTCTCAGTGTCAAATGCATCATTGTGGCTGCATTACAGAGCATCATTATTTGGGGCATCTTTCACAAATTTCACATTTAATGAATATATATAATTTTCTTTTTTGAAGCAAAAATAGAGAGTGTGGGTTCTTATGATTGAAAAGGATTATAATTTATTGTAGAAATAAATTCTTATCAAGGGCTGTGTGCCCTTGTTTCAACAAGCCTTTATTAAAAGCCCAGTTCAGCTATATTTCCTAATGGCTGATGAACTATGCAAAAACATACTGAACACTGGGAAAAATCTGGGGCTAGTCAAAATGTGCAAATATAGATGTATCAGTCTACACTTCTTATTGTGCAGATGGATTTTTTTCCTAGTGCTCCTGGAATGAATCCATAATATTCTGTCTTATACACATATCTAGGGCTCCAGCCCAGGGCACTCTTTTCATTGTCAAGAACCAGTGTCAAAACACTGGCATCAGATCAGTAAAATGTAGACAACAAAGCTATATTTTATCCACCCAGACAAAGAATGCTGGACTGGCTACACAGATATTACTTTTGTTTAGAGAAAACTATTTAAACAGAGTGAATGACTCATTTTCATATAACCCAAGCAAATTTTTAAAATTTAATTTTTAGGAGTTTGTATATGTAAACATCACACATATGTGGTGACATGTGCAATTTTTATGTTTGTATCATTATATATATATGAGCATATACATGCATGCATTTGCATATAAACACATACACACTTATATGTACACATGCATGTATACACACATTTGCACATGTGTACATATGCATAATATACATGACATATTTCTATAAGATTATCATATTTTTACAGTGGACAATCTATCTCTGTGCCACCTTCATCTAACCTATACAAACAAAAAATAAGGATTATTACTGTTTTGAGCTTTTATGTTCTTGATGTTGACTACATTTACACAAGTGACAAAGAACATATGACCTAATACTCTATTACATAAAAAGTAACATACCATAACACTCTTTTGCACCTTCATTTAAAAGGTGTATGCATACTGTATGCATATTAATACACACCTTCTTCTTACTTTTATACAGGTACATTCTTCATACTTTTATAGAGGTACATAAATTCTACTCTATGATGATCCATAATTTAAGTGGCCCCTTCCTGACAGACAGTAGCATATTAAATATCATTTAATGTTTAAAAATTACTCCAAAGGGAATCTTCAATATATTATTTCCTAAGAGTGCAAGCAGACATCCTGGTCAACCTACACAACCTAGAAACCTGGGTTTCTCATAGGCCAACAAAGAAGAAATGGATAAATTCCTAGAAATATGCAACCTAGCAAAACTGAATCAGAAAGAAATAGAATATCTGAATGACAAATGCCAAGTAAAGAGATTAAATTCGTATTCAAAACCTCCAAGGAAGAAAAGCCAGGACCAGATGACTTCACTAACAAATTTTACTAAATATTTGAAGAAGAATTAATGTCAGTTCTTCACAAATTCTTCCAAAACTTGATGAAGACAAAACACTCTCAAGCTTATTTTATGAGGCAAGAATTACTTTGATATTAAATCCAGATTAAGAACAATGTAAGAAAACAAAACTATAGGTCAATATCCCTGATGGATATAGGTACAAAAATTCTCAATAGGACACTAGCAAACCCAATTTAGCAGCACATTAAAAGGATTATATACTATGCTCAAGAAGAATTCATCTTTGCAATGCAAAGATGGTTCTACATACCCAAAGCAATAAATGTGATATGTCACATTAATAGAATAAAAGATAAAAGTCACATGATCATCTCAATAAATGAGAAAAAAGTATTTGATAAAATTAAACATCAATTTATGATAGTCTCATCAAATTAGGTATAGAAGGAATGTACTCAAACATAATAAAGGCCATATGTGACAAGTTCATAGCTAACTTCACATTCAATCATTACAGGTTTAAACCTTGGGAAGCCTGGGTAGCTCAGTTAGTTAAACATCTGCCTCTGGCTCAGGTCATGATCCCAGGGTCCTAGGATCAAGCCCTGCATGGGGCTTCCAGCTCTGTGAGAAGCCTGCTTCCCCCTCTCCCCCTGCCAGCTGCTCCACCTGCTTGTGTACTATCTCTCTCCTCTCTCTCTCTCTGTCAAATCAATAAATAAAATCTTAAAAAAAAAAAAAGGCTTAAACCTTTTCCTCTTAGATAAGAATTCCCATTCATACCACTCTTATTCAGCATAGCTTTGTAACGCCTAGCCAGAGCATCAGGCAAGAAAAGCAAAATTTGAAAGGAAAAATTATCTCTGTTGACAACATGAATTTATATATAGGAACTCCTAAAAATGCCATTAAAAACTCATTTGATCTAATCAACAGATTCAGTGAAATTTCAAGATAGAGAATTAACATGCAAAAAGAAATAAGGTTTCTATATACTGACAATGAATTATCAGAGAAAGGTAAAGAAAACAATCCATTTTATAATGGCATAAAAAGTAATAGATACTTAGAAATAAATTTAACCAAGAAGGCAAGAGATCTTTACAGTGAAAACTGTTAAGACACTGATGAAAGATACTGAAGAAGATAAAAATAAATGGAAATATTTCCTGTGTTCATACACTTGAAGAATTAATATTGTTAAAATCCCAAGCTAGATGAAGCCATCTTTAGATTCAATGCAATCTCTATCAAGATTCCAATGGGATATTTTACAGAAAAAAAATTCTAAAATTTGTATAGAACCACAAAAGATCTCAAGTAGCCAAAGCAAACCTGAAAAAGAAGAATGAAGTTGGAGGCATCACACATCCTGATTTCAAAGTATATTACAAAGTTAGGAGTCAAAATACTATGATGCTGGCATAGAAACAGAACATAGACAAACAGAACAGCTTCAGAGCCAGTAATATACCCATGCATATATGGTCAACTAACATTTAATAAGCAAGACAAGAGTACCCAAAGGAGAAAAGACAGTTTCTTCAACACATAGTGCCATGAAGACTGGATGTCACATGCAAAAGAATGAAATTGGACACCTATCTTGTATTAATCACAAAAATTAATTCAAAATGGATTGAAGACTGATCTGTAGGACAAGAAACAATAAAATTCATAGAAGAAAACATAGGGAAAAATCTTCCTAATATAGGTTCTGGCAGTGATTTTTTAATACATAACATCTAAAGCACAAGCAACAAAATAAAAAAAGAAACAAGTGAGACTACATCAAACTAGAAAGCTACTACATGACAAAGGAAATGATCAACAAAATGAAAGACAACCTATGAAACAGGAGAAAATATTTGTGAACCACACATGTGATAAGGGGTTAATATCCAAAATATAAAAGGTCATCATCATATAAAGTCATCATGTTATGCACCTAAAAGTAATACAGTATTATATGTCAATTATATCTATATAAAACTAAAGAAAAGAAATACAGTGAAATTAAAATCTAAAAATATACATATTCTCCACTTTGGGATTTTCAAAACACAATGTTATTGTAATTAAAAATAAAGCATTTTTCCAAGTCCCTGTGTAAAGGGATATGTAAAGAAATAACCTCCATGCTGCAACTTCATCTCACATCTTTCATACCACCAGAAAATTCTCAAAAAGACTTCTGAAAATTCATTTTAAAAATACTTTTAAGTTTTTAATTCCAGTTGGTTAATATACAGTATTATATTAGTTTCAGGTACATGATACAGTGATTAAACAATTCTATATACCAGCTGGTGCTCATCATGACAAGTGCACACCTTAATCCCTATCCCCTATTTAATCTACCACCTCCCTCCCCTGTAGTGACAATCAGTTTGTTCTCTATAGTTAAGAGTCTCTTTCTTGTTTTTCTCTTTTTCCCTTTGTTCGTTTGTTTTGTTTCCACATGAGTGAAATCATTTGGTATCTGTCTTTTCTCTGACTTATTTTGCTTAGCGTTGTACTCTCTAGTTCCATCCATATCATTGCAAATGGCGAGATTTAATTCTTTTTATGGTTGAATAATATTCCATTGTATATGCATGCTTGTGTATATATACATACATATATATCTCTTCTTTCTCTCCCTCCCTCCCCTACCTCTCTCTCTACACACACACACACACACACACACACACACATATAGATGGATATTTACATATATTTATATTTGTATATATATTTATACATAGATATATTTACATAAATATTTATATATGTATATGTTTATATATAAATTATATATGTATACATTATATAAATATGTATATCTATATCTACATATAAAGAATGTATGTATACATATCCCATCTTCTTTATCCGCTCATCAACTGATGGACACTTTAGCTGCTTCTAGATCTTGGCTATTGTACATAATGTTGTTATAAACATAGGGGTGCATTTATCCCTCCGAATTAGTGTTTTTGCATCCTTTGGGTAAATATCTAGTAGTGCAATTGCTGGATCATAAGGTAGTTCTATTTTTAACTTTTTGAGGGAACTCCATATTGTTTTCCACAGTGGTTGCTCCAGCTTTCAATCCTTCAATAGTTCAAGACAGTTTTCTCTTTTTTGCATCTTTGCCTTACCTCTTCCTTGGCTTGTTGATTTTAGTCATTCAGACAGGTGTGACACAATATCTCATGGTAGTTTTGATTTGCATTTCCCTGATAAATAATGATAAGCATCTTTTCATGTGCCTGTTGGCCATCTGAATGTCTTCTTTAGAGAAATGTCTGTTCATGTGTTTTGCTCATTTTTTAAAATTACATTGTTTGGGGTTTTTTCATATTGAGTCTTATAAGTTCTTTATATATTTTGTATACTAACACTTTATTTATTGGACATGTCATTTGCAATTATCTTCTGCTATTCTGTAGGTTTCCTTTTAGTTCTATTAGTTGTTTCCTTTTCTGTGGAGAAGTTTTTTGTTTGTTTGTTTGTTTGTTTGTTTTAAAGATTCCATTTATTTATTTGACAGAGATCACAAGCAGGCAGAGAGGCAGGTAGAGAGAGAGGAGGAAGCAGGACCCCGCTGAGCAGAGAGCCTAATGCGGGACTCCATCCCAGAACCCTGGGATCATGACCTGAGCCGAAGGCAGAGGCTTTAACCCACTGAGCCACCCAGGTGCCCCTTTGGAGAAGTTTTGTAGGTGTGTGGTTTTGTTTTCATTTTTGTTTTTGATGCCGTACCAATGGTTTATTTTTGTTTTTATTCCCCTTGCCTCAAGGGATCTATCTAGAAAAAATCTCCTAGAGCCAGTATCAAAGAAGTTACTGCCCGTGCTCTCTTCTATGTTTTTTATGGTTTCCAATCTCACATTTAGATCTTTCACCCATTTTGAATTTATTTTTGTGTCTGGTGTAAGAAAGTGGTCCAGGTTCATTCTTTTGCATGTGTCTATCCAGTTTTCTCAACACCATTTGTTGAAGACACTGCCTTTTTTTCCATTGGATATTCTTTCCTGCTCTGTGGAAGATTAATTGACCATGTAATTACGGGCTTATTTCTGGGTTTCTATTCTGTTCCATTGATCTATGTGTCTGTTTTTGTGCCAGTACAATACTGTTTTGATTACTATTGCTTTGTAATATAACTTGAAGTCTGGAATTGTGATGCCTCCAGCTTTGCTTTTTTTTTTTTTTTTTTTTTCAAGATTGCTTTGGCTATTCAGGGTCTTTTGTGGTTCTATACAAATTTTAGATTATTTGTTCTAGTTCTGTGAAAAATGCTATATATTTTTTAAATACTGAAAGGAAAATCTAATTCTAAAATCTTCACCCATAAGTCTATGCATTATTAAAATATCAAGAAATCGATGTATCCTTGTCCTCATCAGCTCAGACCTCTATAATAGAATACCATAAACTGGATGGTTTATACACAACAAGAATTTAATTCTCATAGTTCTAGGGACTGAAAATCCATGATCAGGATGCTGGCATACTCAGGTTCTGGTGAGAGCCATCCTCTAGGCTGCATACTGCCTTGCAAAGAGCAGAGAGTTTTCTGGTTTCTCTTTCATAAAAGCACTAATCCCATTCATGAGGGCTCCACCCATATGACCTAATCACCTCCCAAAAGCTTTACCTCTGAATACTATCACATTGGGTATTATGTTTCAGTATACGAATTTTAGAGGAACACAATCATTTTATAGCAAACCCACAATTAAAATACCACTAATTTTGTTGTCTTCAATACTTGAAATACACTTTTAAATTTTTTTATCAATTAAAAATTGTTGATAAGTCATAGAAACAGATTCACACTTACTTAGGTATCAATAGAGAAGTAGAAAAAACAGAGATTCAAAAAACTACATTCAGTGTCATTGGATAGCTCACAGAATCATAAGGAAATTTAATACAATCAGATCTTCAAAAGTACACAATTTTGAGTTTTATAAACAGAAGGACTCATTTTCAGGTTCTTTAAATTGAGATTCTTATTCTAAAAAGAGAAAATCAGATTAGTTCAGATTTTATTTTGCTTAATAACATGTCAGTTCTCCCCCTTATGTGCCCAGTGTTATCAAAAGCTAAAGAACTAGGAAAGAGCATAACCACTATGAAAGAGTTGTTACCTCACCAAAAGAAAAGCCAGAGTTGCTGAAGATAACATGTTTTCAGAAAACCTTTTAAAATAGTAATCTGTGATTAATAATTTTATATATATATATATTCACATTTAGAAACATATTTCAGACATCTATGATTGTCATTTTTGTTCATTTCTCAAAATGATGTACAATAACTTAGCCAAAAGTAAGGAATAATAAAAACGCATCTCAACTTTTGCTATTAGGAAGTAATTTCTTTAACATTTTTCAGGCAAATGAAAGACAACAACACGATTAATTTCTCTACCTTTTCTTGGCATGCAGGAAAATCTTTGTGCTATCTCTTAAAAATTTTCATGACATACTTTTTTTCATCTTAATCTCTTCTCAAATACATTTATCAGACAATATAATTTAATATTTACTATGAAGTAACCCATGGCTGTTATCATATTTTGGCAATATTATTATGAAACAAATGTTTCCCTGTTATAGGATTAGCTGATTCACAAGGATTGTTATGCTATTGACTACAACGTCAAATGGTGATGTCCAAATAGCAAGCCACAGAATTAATCACTATCAAAACAGTTATTTTTGGTATCACAATGAGGCAGTGGAACTACAGAGATACTCTCTATAACTTCTATACTGTAACTAGATAAGGAAGAAAGAATTGCTTTCATTACTGCTTTTTCTAGAAGTCCTGGTTTATCATGGAGAAACCTCTCCAAGATTATTTTTAAAAATTTTTTATTTAAATGCAATTTAGTTAATATCTGGCATATTATTAGTATCAGTGATAAAATCTAGCAATTCATCAGTTGCATATAACACCCAGTGCTCATTACCTCAAGTGTCCTCCTTAACACCTATCACCCAATTACCCCTTCCCCCAACTACCTCCCCTCCAACAACACTGTTTTGTAGATTTCAGTGTCTCTTATGGTTTGCCTCCCTCTCTGTTTTTATCTTCTTTTACTTTTCCTTCCCTTCCCGTATGTTCATCTGTTTGGTTTCTTACATTCTAAATATGAGTGAAATATCACCTTTTATTAAAACTTAAAAGATCATGTCTATATTTCATAATATAATGTAATATCCAGTTAAAACTCATTTTTACTATGTATATAAAACATCAACAGCCAAACTGATACAATGACATTTGGTTTTAGAAAACAGATGGTAAGAAAGTATAAATATATTGGCATAATATGTGTATCTCAAATGTGACTCTAGAAATATATTGAAGAGTGATGGTTATAAGATTATTGAATAAAAAACCATCAGAGTGCCTTCTTATCAATTAATTGACTACTCTGATACATGGCTCTGTTTAGAAACCATTACTAAAACATTAATGGTTATAAGCACAATGCAAACTATTTTATCATCATTTAATTGACCATTCTGAATACGGTATAAGATACTGAGGGTAAAATGGAGTAGAGACTATATTAAAAGCTTAAATTTTTAATAAGCTTTATATAAAATAACTAATTAAATACATTAACTGCAAGGTTAATGTTGAGGCCCCAGTGTAAAACGTTGGAAATATAGCTTTAAATGTTCTAATTAAAAGCCCTTTCAATTGAAGTTATTTCTTTAATAGGAAGTTTAATTTCATAGAGTAGTACCGGGAACTAAAATTAAAATTCTGATTTCATACACATACACTCACAGAGTCAGTCATATACACCTTATTAGTAACTCAGGCTTCCCATAACTCTATGCCATTTATACTAGAGCAAAAATTTTATCTTGTTGAGGTGTCTCAGTGCCTCATTTGGTTAAGCCTCTGACTCTTGGGTTTGGCTCAGGTCATGATCTCAGGGTCACAGGATCCAGCCATATATGACACTCGAGCTCACAGCGGAATGTGCTTGAGATTCTCTCCCTCTCCCTCTGCCCCTCCCCTGCTCATGTGTGCTCTCCTCTCTCTAAAATAAATAATTTTTAAAAATTAAAATCTGATCTTGCTATAGTTGACCTCTTATTGCAATGTCTGGATTTTAACTATGGATTCTGGTATGCACAGTACAACCTGTCAGTCTCAACTTTGTGTACTTAATAACCCTAACTTCATTTATCTTTATCACATTCACTAATAATAAATACTTAAAAGTGTGGAACCAAGACAGACTCTCATCTTCTCACTATAGAACTTTATCAAGCTAAACATCAATCAATTCACACTGGATAAGTATATTTAATAATCTAAAAGGCCACCTATTACCTTTATATTCTAGCCCACATTTTTTCATCTCGTCCAAAACTTGTAATAAAAGACTTTATCAGGGCTTTTCTACACCCAAGATTCATAAGAAAACTAATGTCAGAAACCATGTCAATATAGGCAATCCCTCAGCAACTTGGGAATTCAGTCTTTTTTTTTTTTTAAGATATTATATATTTATGGGGCACCTGGGTGGCTCAGTGGGTTAAGCCTCTGCCTTCAGCTCAGGTCATGATCCCAGGGTCCTGGGATGGAGTCCCACATCGGGCTCTCTGCTCAGCAGGGAGCCTGCTTCTCCCTTCCTATCTGCCTGCCTCTCTGCCTACTTGTGATTTCTCTCTCTATCAAATAAAAAAAAAATAATCTTAAAAAAAAAAAAGATATTATATATTTATTTGAGAGGAGAGAGACAGAGGCAGAGTGGAGTGGGGGCTGGAGGAAACATAGGGAGAGGAAGAAGCAGACTCCCCACTGAGAAGGAAGCCAGCCCTGGGGCTCCATCCCAGGACCCTGGAGATTATGACCTGAGTCAAAGGCGGACTTACGGACTCAGCCCAACCTGGTGGTGCTGTCGTCCCAGCTGCCTAAGAGGCTGAAGCAAGAGGATCACTAGAAGCCCAGGAGTTCTGGACTGTAATATGCTATACAGATGCAGTGAACACACTAAGTCAGGCCTCAATATGGTGACCTCCCAGGAGTCGGGGACCACCAGGTTGTCTAAGGAGGGGTGAATCGGCCCAGGTGGGAAACAGGAACAGATCAAAATCCCTGTGCTGATCAGGAATTCAGTCTTAATAAGATTATTAATGTATCATTTGCCTAATAATCAGAATTGTGGTGAATATCACAGAGCATTAGAGCTAAAAGAAAGATAAGTGGTATTATCATGCAAATTCCATTTGTCTTGAAAGAACTGCCATAAAGGTAAATAAGGCTAGTTTGCCTCAACTAGTACTCTTTGAATTCATGGGGTGTCCCAGTAATCACTCCCTTCCAGCCCAGGGCTATCTCCTTCCACAATCTGTTTAATTCTCTGAATTCTTTAGCAAATTTATGATACTAAATATTGGATGATAATAATGTTTCCTTAGAAACGATGTTATAAATAATACTGAAGTTCACAAGTTAGCCTCCAGAGACCTAATTTTCTGAAATGCTGATATTTCTACCTTTGCTTACCTCTACCTTTGCTAGATATTAAGATCCCCTGAGTACCTTAAGACATTCTAATGATTAAGCAATTGAATGCAAACAATTGAGTCATAGCCTCTACAGAGATAATTTTTAAAGCTCTCAAAACTGGTTCTAATGTAGAGTCTCACTTGAGAATACTGATGCCATTTCTTAGATTCTAACACTTGAACTATGGGAAGAACATTTTTCCACAGCCTAAGTTAAATTGACTCAATAGGAAATATCTATCTTTAACTTTCAACTACCTTTTTTCCAAGCTCTTTTTTTTCCCTCTTCCGTTGGTAGTACTATCTCCAGGTAACCAGTCTTTATGCCTCTTCCACAGCATGGCTTTTTTTTTTATTCCTATGGGTAATTTTTTTTTTCATCAATACTTATTTTATTCTTCTTCCTCCACATTTAAAATTGTCTTGCCCTATTAACACCCAACATATGTGCTTTGAAAGCAGTTTGTCTGTGAACTGGTGTTAGTCAACTGAGGTAAGAAGCTTGGGTCAGAATATAAATCTACTGGGTCATTAAGAACACCATTTAGTTCACCTGTCATGCTTTTAACAACTTTGCCCATGAAAGAAGATGGGCATTTATTTATAACCTTTTACAAGTTTCTTATCATTGCAGAAAAAAAATAGTTTCCAGACTGTAATAGGTCCACAGACCTGGCCTCCAGTGTCACAGTATTACTAATGTTTATCTACTAAAAATAAGGTCTAGGGGCGCCGGCGTGGCTCAGTCAGTTGAGCGTTGGACTCTTGGTTTGGGCTCAGATCATGATCTTCCAGCGGAAAGATCTGCCCTGCACTGGGTTCCTCACTCAGCTCAGAGTCTGCTTTCCCTCTTCTACTCCCTCTGTCCCTCCCCCTGCTACTGTGCATGCTCTCTCTTCTCTCTCTAAAAATAAATAAATACATCTTTTAAAAATAGGTAAATAAGCCATGGTCTGTAGACCAGCAACATCAGCATCACATAGGAGTGTGTGAGAATTGCAGAATCTCAGGCCACATCTGAGTCAGAATCTGAATTTTAAAGATTTTATTTTATTTATTTAACAGAGATCACAAGTAGGCAGAAAGGCAGGCAGAGAGAGGAGGAAGCAGGCTCCCTGCAAACCAGAGAGCCCAATGTAGGGCTTGATCCCAGGACCCTGGGATCGTGACCTGAGCTGAAGGCAGAGGCTTTAACCCACTGAGCCACCCAGGTGCCCCCAGAATCTGAATTTTAATAAGATCCCCAGGGGATTCATATGTATAATAAATTTTGAGAATTAGTGATCTACAGTATACCTTAAAAAGGAAACAAGCTGATAGAAAAATTTATGCATATTCTGGTTGACATGTTAACAGAGGAATTATATTTCCTAAATGTAGTACAGTCATGGCATAATATTAGGAAGCATGAACAGAATACCATTTTTATACATGAAGCATACCAACTGTTCTACTTATTGACCATGTGACACTAGGTTAGTAATTCAATCATAATGAGTTTCATTTTCTTATAAAGGAAAGTTAATAATACTTACATTTTGGAGTTTTCAGAAGAGGTAGTTCTAATGTGAATAAAGCACCTAGTACAGGTCTGAGGTATTACAGATGCTAGATCTAGAGTTTCTTATGATATTGGAAAGTAAGCCAATTTGGAAGACAGTCCCCAGGCAAGGATAGTCATTTGATTTATCATTCAGGGGTTATGCTGTCACTTAAAAACAGTGAGCTGATGTTTAGGAGATATGGATTCTTGTTCAAGTTTGCCATTTGCCCAGCAGGCTGATCTATCATCAGGGACCAAAAATTTCAATGCTTTAGTTCTCTCATTTATAAAAAAGAGAGTTTAAAAAAAAAACAAACAAGATTAAGGCCACTTGACATTTATATTTTTTGAATCTTATAGTTAAGCAAAAGTTTACCTCTTTAATTATATCAGTAATTTTAATATGTTGAGTTATATTAAATTGGATCTTGAAGAGCTGAAATTATTTAAAATGGCTAGAAATCTGTAATGATTCTCTTCACTCCTAATTTTGGTCTATTCTTCTTCTATCTGAACATTTTATTTACATGATAGGAATGATACAGCCAAGTATTGAATATATTGCTCTAAGTTCTCTGTCATATCAATATTACACAATTTATCAAGCTAGTGGGTCATGCCTCCCTTTTCTTTCATATTTTGACCTTCAAAACCTCTATTCAGTGTCTCCTTGTTGACTTATTTTTGCAATATAAAACACATTCCTAGCACTGGCTTTTCTGAGACTTTCCTACCAATGTTACTGCCCCCTTCTTATGTTTATAGAACATAAGATAGCTTTTCCTAAGTTCTACCTTCATTTTTTCTGAGAAGAGACTTCTACCTGCTGTATTACCCTGTTGTTGTAGGAGAGGAAAAATAACTTTCCCTCTACTCTTCTAAGTTCTTGGCTGAGAACTTTGTAATAAAAGATTAACAAGAGAAAAAAAAAACAATTTTATTAACATGTAAACCCCGGAAAAAATGAGTAACTCCCTGAGGCAGCCCAAGATACTAGCTTAAATACCATCTCCTGCAAAAGACAAAAGAAAGTTGTGGGGAGGCCAGTTATGGTAAGATTACCAGGAAAGGTCAGATTTTCCTGGTAAGGTAAGGGTAGGATTTCTTATGCTTAAGCAAGGTCTTCTCCACTGTTAAGATTTTCTTGAGATTTAGAGTTGTCTTCTCTTCTCAGTACAGAGAGACATCCTTACAAATGGAGATCTCCTTTGTAAATGTAAATTTCCCTACAAACAGATTACTTCTACTTTGTTTTTAGAGTTTCTCCTGTGTCTGCTCTTACTCAAAATAACCCTTCTGCCAAAGAGGCATATTTTTGGGTGGCATATTCTGAAACCCTTTACTGTATTTTTCATATTTTACCCATAGGCACCATCTGCAGATCCTTTTTTGCCCCCAAGAATTAGCAACTATCATGAACTGAAAGCAGTAGTAGGGCTACATTTTTTTAGACTCTAAAAATACAGGGTGTTGGGGGAGACTTTAATTGACAAAAACTGAGGTATGCTGTAGATACTTATTTTACCAGGTGTAGAGAGCAAGATGGACTCTTTCATGTCAAGCAGGGGCCTGTGTCAAGCAATGACACAATAAGTTAAAGGCACTGCAGCTACCCGATACCATTAAGACCAGCACCAGCTGATAACATCTCAGAAGTGATTAACAGAGTAGGTCTGCAGGATTCCACAACCGATTAAATCCCTTTAATAAGGGAGGATTTTTGCAGCGAACTGTCAGACTCCTCAGATATTGACCTGTCCACCACTTCAAAGGGCAGCTGCTCTGCCCAATCTATCTCCCAAGAGAAATGAGATCCTTCACTCCTTGAACATCATAAACAGTAATGCCAAGAACTGACCCAGATCCAACCAAGGCTTTATCTCAACTGTACGCCCACAAACGGACTTTGTGCTTGGTTCATTAACTTTCTACACCCTGTGCTATCTTGTCTATTATGTGATTTGTCTTGTGTTCAGCTTTTTGTGCAGTATAAAAAGCCAACTTAACCACGTAGTGAAATGTCATTGACTTTGGAATCCTGAACCTGCTTTATAATTAGATTAACCTTGCTTTATGACTGAATAAGCTGACATTGTGGAAAGATACAACCCATGTGTGCACCTTCCTAGCATGCTCATGACAACTCACAAGGTTTCTAAAATCTTCTGATTAGGATGCATAAGCCATGGGTCATGGCTGCTCGTCATCCTACTGACCAAAGCAAGTCACATGATCAATAACAAAGAAAATGGAAGAAGGGACAAAATAATATCATATACTACTATCATCTATGAGAGCCACAAAAGGGTCATGATTACAAGAGTAAGGAGAAAATAAAGCAGGATTAGTACTGCATATAGAAACAGTGAAAACTAGTCTAAGGGATCTATTATTTTTACTATAATTCTAGACTATATTCCATTCATGAAACTTTATATTTAATAATTGTTATCTGTGAATATATATATTTATGTATTTTTACATTATGCATAACTTTAGAAATTTGATGACTAATACAATATTAGTCAGTCTTAGAGTTCAATAGTTTTTCTACTACAGTGAACTAAATCTAGATGAATGCTACTATAAAGAATAATGAGTAAAGAGATAAATGGATAGATACAGGAGAGTCTATAGAACATAGAATTAGTGAAAAATCTGGTATTACCTATAGTTTATCTTATATGTATAGTCTTGGAAAGGTCATCTCCTATATATTGACTAAAATTTCTCAAGAAGTCTCATAATCTACCCCCCGTGAGCTGGAGAACCAGGAAAACCGGTGGTAAAATTTAGTCAAAGTCTTAAGGTCTGGGAACCTGGAGGCCAATGGTCTAAGTCCCATTCCAAGACTGAAGGCCTAAGAATTGGAGGGCTGCCAGTTTTCTCAGATTTCAAAGGCCCAGAACTTTGATATCCAAGGACAGGAAAAGATGGAGAAAGAATTCATTTTCTTTTGACTTTTTGTTCTATTCAGGCCCTCAATTGGTAAACTGTAGGTCTTCTTTACTCAGTCTATTGATACAAATGCAAATCTCTTCCAAAAGCGTACTTGCAGACACACCCAGAAGTAATGTTTTACCAGCATTCCAGGCATCTCTTAGCCCAGTCAGATAGGCACATAAAATAAATCACCATACTTCCCAAACTACTAAAATCAGCCTCATTATACAGCCTGCGAGAAGCTACCACAAGCTAATTTCCTTGAAAGTCTGAGCCGCAACTGCATAGAGCTACACTTCCAAATTTCTAGCTTCCTTATACTTTTATTTAAGGCAAACTTCAAGCAGGAAATGTGGGTTTATAAGAAGCTGGGATGAGAAAGAACAATAAATAATGTCAAGATGAGAGAAAATGCAAAAAAGAAAAAAAAAGCAACCTTGGGGTTCTGTTCTTAGGATGCTTATGGTTACCTAATGGCACTGATTATCCTTATAAGGCATGCAAATAAATTACTAATGTTTTCCACTTTTTTTTTGTTGGGCAGAGCCTATATAAACATAATTTATAATATAAATACTAAAATTATACTAAATATAGATTAGCCAAATATAGATGAAAATTATTTTTAAAATATGAGGATTTAAAAATCTGTAAACAAGAAATAAAATCTCACAAATGTTTCTACCTCCTGCTTTCCCCATGTACCTATTCATACTCTTGCCATATTGCTTTAGCCATATTGCCAAAATCTTTTAGATTTCTCATATCTTTTGTAATCTGTTTCATGCTATTTAATTTATATGGAGCACTCTTCTTAATTTTTCCACCAGTCCAAGTCTTACACACCTGGTAAGGCCCAGATAAAGCCAGGTTCAAATGTCACCATCTCAGAGAAGTGCCCCCAACCTTCCTGTCAGTGTTGACAACTTCCTTTGCTAGACTCCCACAGGCTACATAGATATAGATAGATAGATAGATCAATAGATCGACAGATTAACAGATAGATCTATATCCATCCAGTTCCAACACCAGTTCTGACTTGTGTGTTCTCCCCTACACCACCAAGCAGTTGTCCAACATCAGATGGATATCCTACAATTTAGCTCAATTCTGACACTATGTACCTGGATATTAAAGGCTCAGTCTTACAAGACTATTTCTTCAACCCTACTTCAGATGCCAATCGCAAGTTCAGGTTGTCACCTGTGCTTCTGACCAAACCAGCTATAGATCAGAGGTTCCAATGAACTCCTAGGGTATGATTCATTTGCTAGAGAAGCTCACAAAACTCAGACATTTTACTCAATGGATTACAGGTTTATTATAAAAGGATAACTTGGGAACAACTAGATAGAAGAAATGCATAGGGTAAGGAATGCTGGAAGGGGTTATGCAGCTTCCGTGCCCTCTTAGGCCTTTCTCCCAGCTCTTTCATTTGTTCACCAAACCACATATTCTCCAAACCACATTGTTTTGGGGTTTTAGGGAGGCTTCATTACAGTCATGACTGATTTCAGTCACTGGCCATAGCTGACTGAACTAAACTTCTACCCTTCTCCCCTCCCCAGAGTTGGGGATAAGACTGAAAGTTCCAACCTTCTAATCACATGGTTGGCTCCACTGGCAACCAACCCCATCATCAGGTGCTTTCATAAATTTACCTCACTGATATAACAAAGGACATTTTTGTGTCTCTCGTCATCTAGGAAATTCCTGGTGTTTTAGGAGCTGTACATTGGAAATACGGGATGAGGACCAAATATGATGGGCCGGCTGGGAAACCGGGGTTCCAAAATGTCGGATCTTCCTGCCAACCCTCTCCAAGACAGGGGACTTTCCCGCCACCCTCACTGCGGTCTCCATGTCACCGTCAGGAGACTGAAACTCTCCATCCAGGAGCTTCCAAATTGGGAACTGCCCATCACGGACCACCCCCACCCCATACCCTCCAATCACCACATACCCAATGGGCACAAGGCTATGCCCTACCTCAACCCGATAAAAGGACCTCGCCAACTCCCTCCCAGCGCGACTTCCCCGACTCACTATCCCTCCCTCTCTCTCTGTGAGTCGCAGAACCTCTCCCAAGTGTGCTTGCAATAAAGTTCATCTCTCAGATCCATTTGCCTCGTAGCCTCTTTTCTTACTATTGCCGGCAGGAGCAACTTTAAAAATATATATTTCTTATTATTAGTCACAATATGAAAATATGATATATATAATACTGATATGACATTTAAAAATAAAATATAATATTGAGGCACCTGGGTGGCTCAGCTGGTTAAGTGGCCAACTCTTGATTTCAGCTCAGGTTGTGATCTTAGTTAGGGTTGAGAGATTGAGCCCTGCATCCAGCTCCCCACTCAGGTCTGCTTGAAATTTATTCCCTCTCCTCCTTCACCCCTGCTCGCTCTCTTATTTTCTCTCAAATAAAATAAATAAATCTTAAATAAATAAATAAAAATAAATATATATGTAATTGTATATGTAAATACATAAAAATATATAAGTATATTTATATAAGTGTATATAAATATACATATAATATTGATTCTGATTACGTATTTGGCTATTTCCATTATAACTGTGTTCTGCTAGTGTAGTTTATTTATGTAGCTGGCATTCAAAAATGTTTGATTAATGAGCAAATAACCAAAAATTAAGTTATTTTATGACCATTAGCTGAGTATATTGACAAAGTATGTATATTGAAAACTCTATACAACAAGTAGTATATAAAGTTTTCTATGCTTAAGTTTTCCATGGTTAACAGTTCATGTTTTCTTTAAGTTATTTTCTTTTTACACAGAGTTGTTGCTAACATTTCAAAGCTAGGATCTGGGTCTAGTAATCTGATCAGGGGGAAAAGAATTAGGAAATAAATAGGAAAGGCAATGGTTTATGTGGGCATGTCTACTGTAAATGTACTCTATATTGACTATTAAATTTTAAATATACTAGATATTTTGTTACATTCTTGCCTTCTTTTTCAGAACTATTACTTATTTCGTGTGATTTTTTTCACCCAACTCTTTGAATCCTAAGACACAAGATCTTGGATTTGGTCTAGGTTTACTCAATGAACCACAGTGATTATTCTAAGAATAAAACAAAAAGTACATAAAAGGGAATGCAAACACTTTTCGTACAATCCCTCTAAAGTCTAGAGAAAGTAGACCGTTATGCTTTCTGAGATCAAGAAATTTAAGAACAAAGTATTTCTGGATATGTTTGTGGTCATATTTTTGGCATATGAAGAGAACTTATAAGAAAATGTAGCACACAGGCAAAGACCCAGTATAAAAAATGGAGAAAGAGGGGAAGGAAGATTTCTAATATCATTCGATCACTTGGATATAGTAATGCCTGAATCTACTATTCAACTCCAAGACTATGTTGCTAAGTGACTTTATAAATTTCTTTTGGGGTTAAGCTGGTTTGAGTTTGTTCTTGCTTCTGCTGTGAGTTTTCCTCATACCTCTTCTTGTTTCTTTTCATTAGCACTGTTCTCCTAGAACAGATAACATAATTGATATATTTCACATTCTAGAACACAGTTATTAGCATTGAAGTTTTTTTTTAATCCATAACTCAGGCTTCACTCCTGACAGACTAAACATTATTTATTAACCACTAAATTCCATAGAACCTACAGTTAAGGGAACCTTGATGTCTTCCAGTCTACTCTTGGAACAAATTCAACAATTTCACCCATACCTTGGGGAGATGGATCACTAGCTTAAGTCTTCATCATCAACTGGGAGCTCCCAACTTCACACTCTAGACTATGGCAATGATAAGGACAGCATAGGAATTTCTGCATATATTGACTCCATACCTGCATTCTTGTAATTTCTGACTTCAGAAAGATACTGAGTAAGCATCATCTTTCTTATATTTGACAACTCCTCACATAATCAGATACAGCTATTTTCTTTTCTCTTGTGTTTTCTTCTGAGTTAAACTTATTTCTTCTACTATTTCATTTGAATAAAATCAAGACTACCTACTATTTTCCTTTATTCCTATGGATGCTCTCTGTTTTGATTAGGTCATTTTCCCCATAAAATGTGTTCCGTTGAATCAAAATCAATTTGCAAAATGCTTTTCTGGCTGGCTTAGCATATAATAAAAACTTTTCTAATCGTGACTATGATACTACATAATTATTGCTGCAGTCACTCTGTGTTATATTTTAGGATGTTTTTGAACACTGTTGAGCTGTGGTCAACTAAAACCCACATATCATTTACACACAAATTGCTGTAAATATTGAACTTTACTAACTAACATGATGATGTAGAGAACTAAGCGATCTATCTACAATTTGCTTCTCTGCATATTTTGTTAATCATAAACTATTTAGCACTATTATTTTGAAGGTCCTTAGCAGAGTATTTTACATAAACAATTTAACCTAAGTTGACTGAAATAATTATAGTAAGAGTACAGTAATCATACAAATGATTAGTGGATTGCCTTTTCATTCATAACTAAACTGTGTAGTTCCATTTATTTCATTAAATGAATCAAATAGGTTAATACCTTTGTAGACCCCAAATATCATGTTATATCATATTCTGAGAGCTAAATTTTCATCAACATATATTTTATATGTTTTCTGATGGTAGAATTTAAATATGCTAATTTTAGAAAATCTGGAAGGGACACCCAAAGGCATGAATTATTTATAACTAATAGAGTAGAACATTTTATGTTTTAGTAATTAGTCATTAAGAGTTTTTTGGACTTTTTAAAAATATGTTATTTCTATGTAAACCCAAGGGGCCTGTAAAACAAAACTTGTGGCTGCTCTGAGGGCCCGTTAGTATAATTCCAAAAATGTCAGGATAACAGATCTTTTTGTCTAGGTAGCTCCTGGGTGAAGTTCAGGAAAGTCCTTGGATCTTTTGTTAGTCAGTGGGAGCTGAGAGTGATAAATGCAGGCTGACTTCATGTCTGTGTGCACCGTACTCCATGGTGGTCTGTAGTCCTAATGTATATCTCATAATACCAAGATTTATGAGGTGTACCTGGACCAGGAGAGGTAGTTCCTGGCACAAAACCAGATCCATCCCTGTGCTGAATTTCATCAACCTAATGCATGCCAGGTTGAGCCTGGATGGTAGCAGTGGAGCATCCAGATGGCCTGAAATAATCCTAATGTCTTAGACTGTGATCCACAAGCTTGTATCTCATGGTCATGCATTCTGGGGACCAGAAACTGACACCTCCTTTGGAGAGTGTTTCTGGTCATGCTGCTCTGTCTTCTGACCATGCTGACTTCCTTCTGACTCTTTACACATTTAAACCTTATTTTATTTACACTTGTGGCCTCTACATCTCTCCCTTTTATTAATATAAATCATGATGAAAATTTTTCTATGTAGTAGTCATGCCTTTGTACCCTAGAAAGTACAGCATGCAAGAGAAGGAAAAGAGATCTTTTTTTCTCATAAAAACATCAATCACTAACCCCATCACATTTGGAGGTAACAACTTACAGAGTAATTAGAATATAATTTCTCTCATTTTCATTGTTTTAGATTTTACTTTTTATTTTAATTGTCTTTGTCTAGAATAGGGATTTCTGCCACTATTGGCCAGATGACAGGAAAATGTTGAAAATGTGTTTAAAAAGGACACAGAGTATTTCACATAAATGCTAAGACTCTTCTAATACCAGAATATTCTGTGCTATTTGAAGTGCACTCTTGTAAGTTCTAGTCTATCTAGAACAACTCAGTATTAGAGATATGTATTTCCCATAATAAAGAAACCTTGCACAGAGAAGGTGTCCTTTAGAGATAAGAGCTGTGGCTTCCCAAACATGCCATTCTGCTGAGGCTCTGACTGACAAAGAATATGTTCATGAATATGTAGGTTTATATATTTTTTTATCATATATAATGAATCAAATAAGTATAATACATTGCAACTATACTGTTACACCCTCCAAACTTCTGGCCTCTGTTCTCTTTCTGGCTTCTAACGTTGTGTTTTATATTTGAGGCCAGCCGGATCCATCCTCCTTTGCAGATTAAAAAAAAATGTTTTTTCCAGTTGAACTGTATTTTATTTATGTTTAAAATTCATATTTTGTATCTGAATCTCAATATTATCTTATCCTAGGCAATCCTTTTCTATATTCAGAATCTGGCACTTACTAAGTACAGAAATATTGCCTTTTACTACATATTTAATTACTGGTTTATTCAACTTCTCTTTTCTTTAGGCATGAATAGTAATATTCTAAACTTGGGATTTCTGTTTTCTTTTAGGTATCTTTATCATCTCTTCCATCATCATTTTTAATTCGTATCTTTTCCTCATCTTTGATTTTTAATGACACTTCTGTGTTTTATTTCTTCTTGTGTAAATATTCATTACGCTATTTGTTTATAATTTTCTTACCCTTCCTTATCTCATCTATCTTCAATTTTATCTTTGCCATGATAGTTAGCACTTTCTCCAATTTTGTTGGCCTCCTTCTCTTCATTCTGTGAATCTAATTGACAACATAAAGTAGATGCTTTCTAAATATTTTGCTACTGTCACTCTTCAACTTGAATATTATTTTCTCCTTTGCTGACTTCAGATATCTCACTCTTACTTATTTTCAGTGCCCCGATATTTCAACCACAAAGATCTCTCCTACTCAGAGTTTTGTCCATAACTAAGGTGGAATGTTTTCCTTGTCTCTCCTAACTGTGTATTTTGATACTAGGAAGTACTCCCTAACATAATAGCCTGGAAGACTGGTAGACATGTCCAACTCTTCCCTAAATTCCAGGTAGCAAGAATTATTTAATATTGTAAAGCTGTTGGATTAAAGAATAGTGGTTTGTTTGGACTTTCCGGCTATCTTGAACAGTCTGAATTATTTCTGTTAAAGTGAGAAAGAGGGAGACAGAGAAAGTGTGAGTGATAATCAAGAGCTCTCAGCAAGCAGCTTTCCTACAAAGTACCCCCACATACATTCTTTGCACTACTCAATGTATGTCTTACGGAAAATCGCAAGGTCTGTTCACTAATTCTCCGGATCTGTAGTATTTCTGGGAATCACTATGTAAGATAGGATGGGAAAAAATAATGTTACGGTTGTGTAGACATGAGGAAAGACAAACAGCGGGTCATCAATAGTAGCTCCCAATAGTAAAGCAGCACTATTCTGGTTGATGTAGACCAGGAGTTTTCTCCCTTTATGGTGTATTTAAGTTTGGTATACATAGTTCTTTCAGATTTTTTTTTTATTTGAATGCTTTTAGACAGGCTATTTTTTCACTTTATATAAAAGCCCAATTTTCCCTATGGATGAGAAGAGAGTCTGACTGACATGTTTATGTTGCCTACCTGCCTCTAACAGGTACCTGAATTTACATTCACAGGATAGACCTCCTGTCTACAGGAGAAGGCCAGCCAGTTAAATTGTGATCCATCCAGAAGATCAGCATAGTCCAGGCATTTGAATAAATTTTAGTCTTACAATTACTGGAAGTGTCTCCCAAATTTTAGGAATAGTGTGGCTCAATATTATTCTAAGTTTGGTCTTCTGCTAAGGTACTACAGATATTTCATTTGGAAAATTAATTCAATCATAAACTCGAAAACATATTTCTACTTCTTGATCTAATCAAATTATTTGATTCCTAGAAAGTTCCTTAGAAGATAATTCAGTCTAATCACTTCATTTTATAGATGCACTTCAAGAATTTGAAATTACTTCGCAAAGATTATATTAATTGTATATGAGACTTCAAACTAGAAGCCATTTTACATATTTCATATTGAACTTATTTTGCCAATCCTGTTCAGCAGATCTACTTTTAAGTTCTTTTAACCTATTTATTTTCTTGTTCTGGGGCATACATGAAAACCATCATTAGAAAATTCATGTAGTTCAAAAAAAAAAATTCATGTAGTTCTAATAAAATAAAAACAATTCTAGATAATCTTTTTTTTTAATTTTTAGATTCAATTTCCAAAGCACCAGCAGCCACCACTTATTTTATTTATTTTTACCTAAAGTGACATGTAATCACTATCTTTGTGACCATTAAGACGTTTTGTGGGTTGTGAAATATATTTGTCTAAATCATTCACCTTAACTCCTAATTTGTTTTCAACTCAAGAGCATTCTGAATCCTTGTTTGTATGTTCTTTTTTCCCCAAGCAGACAGTCCTCACTCTTTATTTGTGATCTTCAAAACTTAACCACTTACTCTATTACCATAAGTAATCTACAGAATATTTGCGGCAACGCACGGTTAAATTTGTGAAGTCAGAGCCACAGGAATGAATAGCTCTATATTGAACTTTTTTGCTGTTCTTAGTTTTGTACCAGGCTTTTTTTTTAAGCATTCAAAATTAGCATTAATTAAAGACATTGTAAGATAATGTGTATTACCAATACAACTTCATTAAGAAAAATGAAGTAATTGAGATATTATCCCCATTAAATGAAAAAATATATATATTTATACTTATATATACGAGAATTAAAATAGAAAGCAATTCTCAAGTTTTACAAGTTAATCCTTTCCTTTTATGTGGCTTTTTTTTTTTTTTTTTTTTTGTCTTCTAATGCTACTGACAGAGAAAATTATGGGCAATGCCTGTATCCCCAAAAAAGGGACATTTTTCATGCGTCCAAGAGTAATCATCAACTTTATTTAGGGGTTTTACTGATACTTGAATAATCTTTTACATATAGAGCTAGTGTCATCTGAGTAACCCTTTGTGGACTGTTTAATTACTTTCTTTTCAATGTAGCTTCAAACTATCTCTTTGTCAGCTCATTGAGGGTTATGTATTAGGTCCAACATTCTAACACAGTAGTGAACAGCTCCATAATACATGCTCAAATAATATACTTACTTACTTGAATTTATATTTATAAAAATGACCTTAAGTTAATCAGAATATACTCTAGTTCCACTAAACAGATATCTGGTTTACCCTAACTAATCTTAAAGATGTTAATATTTTATATCATATAGAAATACCCAATGACTATTCAAGCATTATGACAATGAGTACTGTACTCCTAAATCTACACACATCCTAAGACAATGAAAATTTCAACTTGGATACAATTTTGAGTGGATAAGATTTGGACAGTATCCCTGGACTACTTGTCATGCCTTTCTTTCTTCACTTATTATTTCCTTTCAGCTACTAGATGTAAAAAGGTGGCAAGATCCAATTCTTAAATATTTACCACAATTGGCAGAACTGATTAAAACAGATGACTACTCCCTGATACCAGGTGTCAGAATATAAATTATTTATAATAATGGGCTCAAAATACTCAATTCTAAATTTATTTACAGTTAAATTTATTTTTTATTCTTGGTATTTGCTAATGTTTATACATTATGAACTTCTAGTAAACTTGGAAAAGGAACTGGCCTTCTCTGTAGCTCCTTATATCCACCCCACTTTACCTATAGGCATCATTTAAATGCATTTTATCCCTAACAGTACTCTCCGTAGTTCTAACTAGTTGAAAATGAAACCTTAACAGCCCAGGGCTTATCTCACAGCAATTTCCCCTTCTGTCCTGGATTTGAATGTCTTTGTAAAGAAGCCTAGCTATATATACACTGCTATTTTGCAAAGCCCTATTACTATTCTGATTTTCCCCATCCATATATTTCAAGACAACCAGTAACTTGACAAACACATTCACATGCTTGTATGGCCTCAGGGCCATATCTGAAATTAAATAAACTAACCACCTCAAAACAAAAACTTCCTTTTGTCCTAAAAGGTGGCTCCCTTTCTTATACCCAGCTTAATAATTAAATGTCTATTGCACTGAGGGACAGTATCTAAGAAATATAGAATTAGACTTTTTTCTTTTTTCTTCTTCTTTCTCTCATCCATTAGGCCTTAAACACCAAAGAAATACTTAACTTCCATAACTTAACCTGCACATTAATGTGTCTTCTAATTAAGAGTTTATTATCTAGTATAGCCCTGATTCTCAAAGTGGGGTTAAAATCCTTTGAGAACTCAAAGAGATCGGAATTATTTTTGTTCCCTCAGAGCAGGCCCTTATTTCTGTCCTTGCAAAGATGCTTCATTTTCTCTAGAGTTTGAGAACATGTCAATTGAGAACATGTCACCACTTTCAAAGTTGTTCTCCTTCGTGGAAGGGTCACCTATGGTAAATTTCTAAGTTTAAGTGATTTTCATTAGTGTTCTGCTTATTTGTTTGCTTGCTTGTTTTTCACTTAAGGGACTATGTGACATATCTTAGATATTTAAACTCTTTTAGCATGGAATTAACTAGGAAAGGAAATGAATGAACTCTAAAGGATAAAGTGCCCTTTGAAAACAAGCAAAAGAAAACATTTTCCCCCAAAAATAAAAATGTAAATTTATAAATGAAACAATAGTGTGATTAATTTAATACTTATGGATAATTGGAAATTTTTTAGTATAAAAATAGTAAAAACTGTGGAAGTCTTAGAAATGAGGATAAAGGAGATTACGGAGTTTTCTTTCAGTGGAATGCTGGGCATTTTCTAGTGGACTCTCTGGGGTCTTCTGATACTGCAGAATATATACCTCTGAACGTCTTTGACTAAACTATTTTACAATTCTGTAGAAGTTAACTTGTAGAAAACTGAAAGCAATACAGATTTTTCTTGTTCATAGTAATTAAATGGTAAAGGATATAAATCTCTGTGATTCAAATTTTTATTTTATTCATTTTAAACTCTTACTAGTTCTCTCATTAACTATAAGTTAAAAAATATTTGACATATGTTCATTTGACACTTGCATAAAAATAACAGTTAACTTTTTAAAAATCACTGAAACACCTTTGGGGTCTCTCCAGACATGACAGACCCAGAAGGAATCTCAAAGAAAAGTCTGTTTACTTGAGCCAGGCAAATATGGACTTTATTCTTGTGACCTGTTTTGTTTCCATAAACTTTTGAGACCTGAAGGACAATCCTTGAGATTATGACAAAAGCCTGGAGATACCACTTATTAAATGTGCACTGACCTGTAGTGGAAGGAATTTCATAGACCTTCTTGACTTAAATCAAATAGCTTTTGTTGAAAACTTTCCTCAACTACTAATAATTTTTCCCCAAAGCTGTTTTTGTTACCCACTCTCAAAGTTCATATTACTAGTAGCAGATGAAGTTAAAATTAATATGTAAGTTGTTTTGTGGAGATTTTTGCTTTCTCTTATATTTGACCCGCATGACAAACATTTTTTTTTTAAGATTTTATTTATTTATTTGACAGACAGAGATCACAAGTAGGCAGAGAGACAGGCAGAGAGTGGGGGGAAGCAGTCTCCCCGCCAAACAGAGAGCCCGATGTGGGGCTCTATCCCAGGACCCTGAGATCATGACCTGAGCTGAAAGCAGAGGCTTTAACCCACTGAGCCACCCAGGTGCCCCATGACAAACTTTTATCATTTTTAAAATACTTATAAATGGGGTCTGGTAACACTTAACCTGAGGGACAGAAGATCATGGCCATGAAAAAATTTCAAGAAATCCAAGCATACAGGTACATTTATGAAATATTTATGCAATATTTTGCTACATGAATCTACTTTAGAAGAAAAAACTGTTATCTGTTGAAATATAAAATAGCGAGAAGCTGTTAGTTATACCTATATTATTTTCCTTTGAAAAATTATTTCTTGTCTCCTTCCTGGGATAATTCTTAGATTTAAATTTAGATAATAAGGAATTAACCTTAGTCCCAATAATTAAATATATTAAGTTGTAAATAATGGGTATGATATTTTTAACTAAATTCTTTTTTTTTAAACATACATTTATTTATTTATTTATTTATTTATTTGACAGAGAGAGAGAGAGAGAGAGAGATCACAAGTAGGCTGAGAGGCAGGCAAAGAGAGAGGGGGAAGCAGGCTCCCCGCTGAGCAGAGAGCCCGATGTGGGGCTCAATCCCAGGACCCTGAGATCATGACCTGAGCCGGAGGCAGAGGCTTAACCCACTGAGCCACCCAGGCGCCTCTTTAACTAAATTCTTAATTGAGCTGCCTCATACTTTATGTGGAATCCCTGTGATATTAGCATTTTTTAAAATCTGGAAAAATGCATTTACGATTTGAAAACAAGAACAAAGTTTGTAATAGGATCAAATTAATTATGTATCCACTCAGTACATTTTTACTGAGCTCTGCCTATGGTGCAAAGCAAAGGCAAGGAGGAAATCAGAAAAGCATGTAGTCTAAACTTCAGGACCTTGCAAATTAGTGGCTGTAGGGTCCGGGCCAGGCTGCCCCAAGGTGGGCCACTTTGGCATAAAGATTATTTCTAGTTAAAGATAAGCAAAACTCAGCAGATGCAGGAAAAACCTTCCACCTCCTCCTCAATCCCTAAATTTAAACCGGAAGGGAGAGCCTGTAACAATAAGAGAGCTATTAACAAACACTCCCCTTTACCTAAGCAACTTATCTGCATAATAGGACAACCTTGTTTTTCTTTTTCTTTCTTTATTTATTAGAGAGAGAGAGAGAGAGAGAGCGCGCACAAGTAGGGGGTGGAGGAAGAGGGAGAAGCAGTCTCCCAGCTCAGCAGGAAGCCTGAGGAAGGGCTTAGTTCTAAGATCCTGAGATCACGACCTGAGCTGGAGGAAGATGCTTAACCGACTAAACCAGCCAGGCACCCTGGGTAACAAAACTTGTTTTTCTAAATATCTCCTCTCACCTTCCTGTTAATGGTCTTTGTCCCCTTTGCATTCAGGCCCTGCCCTTACCCTTAGCTCATACAAGCATCCTGTTGCCCTACTGTCTGGAATTTCCACATCCGTGTGGAATCCCTGTATGCACGCTATGAAATTTAAGTTTCTCCTGTTAATCTGTCTCATGTCAGTTTGATTCTAAGTTTGGCCAGAAGGAACTTTTTTTTTTTTTTTAAGATTTTATTTATTTGACAGGCAGAGATCACAAGTAGGCAGAGAGGCAGGCAGAGAGAGAGGGGGAAACAGGCTCCCTGCTGAGCAGAGAGCCCGATGGGGGGCTCGATCCCAGGACCCTGGGATCATGACCCGAGCCGAAGGCAGAGGCTTTAACCCACTGAGCCACCCAGGCGCCCCCAGAAGGAACTTTTAAAGGAGAAGAAAGTCTTCCTTCCTGACATAGTAAAGGCAGATACATACGCTCACAGCTATATTTCAAATCAAACTGGCTGACACATTAGAAGAGTGGTAAACAGAGCACTATACGACTTATAAAGCTGTAAGTACTATAAGAAGGAAGAAATTAATTCCAAGTGGGATAATGTATAAAGATTTCAAGGGGTAAGTAGTATTTTATTTGAGCTGTGAAGACCGGTAGGAGTTTACAGAGCAGAGATGTAGGGAAGATGGATGAGTACGCACTAGCCAGGCAGAGACAATACAGAGACAGAGCCATAATACATGGAGAATAGTAGAAAAAGTAAGAAGTTCAGGACAACTGGAGGATTGTATACATACAGAATAAAAGGAGAGATGTGGTGTACAGTGTAACACATGGCTAGAAATTGAGATCGTGGAGTACACTGCATGTAAAATAAGGAATACTGATGACATTAGGGCCTGGTGAGGAGCCACTAACATATTGTCCCATTGTGAAGGAATATAACAAAGTTTCACGTGCGCATACTTCAGAGTTTTATAACAATTATATTATTCTACAAAAATTAATATTTAGATTAATAACTTGAAAATAGTATACAACAAAACTAAGAGTAGAACCCAAATCTTCACTCTGTATCAGTTCATATCTAAAACTGTGAAAGTTTCCTTAAGTTTCAGGAAGTTTGTACCTTTTGAGAAAGGTCACCTTTTTTAAAAGCATGGACCTCAGTATCCAAAATAATTTGTGAAAGTTTCTTCAAACTACCAGCATGTATTTAGAATATATTTCCTGAATTTTAAACATACAATTTAGAGCTTTATCTTTTAATGTGCAAAAATTCAACAACCTTGGTAAAATTATACAATATGTTACATACAACATAAGTACATTTTATTCACAAAACATATCTAAATATATGTTTTAGTTTTATGAAGTGAAAAATTAGCAAAAAGGCATCCCTTAAAGTTTCTTAAACCTTTCATTTTTTTCCCACAAAGTCTTTATTACACACAGCTTTAAAACATAATTCTAGCCCTCAAGCTAGAGTTTATAGCAATCTATGCCATACTGAAAAGTCAAGTGAACTTTTGATTCATGATTTGAATCATGGAGACTTCTCTCCTATTAAAAAATGGTCAATATTATGAAGTCTGCTATTATACATTCATGATGCTATTTGACCTCTACATACAAACATTTATTATCTGACAATAATATTCAATTTGCCAAACTAGCCCCAGTCATCTTAAAGGGCTCAGTATGCACAGAAGCGTTAGATATTTTGTGTTGGTTTTTATAGAGAGTCTTGTAGTGACCAGACAGCTACCTTCCATTTTTCTCTTTTAACAGCCGGGTTGCTGATCTCACAAATCATATTTCGGTTGGAAATAAAAGGTGCACCACTGCCAGCATTTTGTTAGAAATAATGACACACTTTACTACCTGTAAGTGCTGACCGAGTGGTTCTGCCTTTCCTTCCCAAGGTGACTATAACACAGATTGATGAAAGATTCTGCAGGACGACAAAGGTTAAAGATGCAGACCCCGAGCTAGAAGCCAGTGTTGACACTGATGGAGTGGACTGCAATGAGGATGCCCACATTATTGTCCTATCCTCTGATAACCAATGTAATATGAAAACTGACTACAGAAGAAAGGAACAAATTAAATCCATTAATCAAGCATATCTCGGCTAAACAGTTGTTCTAAAGAGATGAACAAATGAAAAATTTACTGTTTGTTTTCATGCTTTCAAGGATTGGGGAAGAAAATTAATTATAAGGTACTGGCCACACAATTAGTTAAGTTTTTCTTGAGGAAAACTTTATTGTGTTGTCAAAGGACAAATGAACCTCATTAGGGAGATTAGTTTCAGCGGGTAGTTTTGCATTAGGACAAACTAATAATACACACTTCAAAAGATACCCTAAGTAGAATTATGGAAATTGAAAATCCATTTTTTACTTCTTAATTTATGAACTGTTCGAAAATGACCACTCTATTACCTGGCATGCAACCAGAAGGAAATCAAACGTAGCCCCACTTTTCACCCAAGTGCCTGGAGGAGAACTATTTCAGTGTGGGTTTCGCAAGTGTTGAGATGATGAACTTATGCATTCAGGGGTTAGAACTCGGCTGTGGCATTTTACTCTTACATTGAAGCATGTCAAGTCGAGTTCCACACCAAAAGCAATTTTTGATAAGCTCCTTTGAAATCCTTTTCTTTTCAAAATGTTTTAAGTGCCCTGGATAAATAGCAAGCTGACGTCTGGTATTCTGAATTTCCCTTTCAATCCACACAGAGCAAGGCAGGAAAAGGAAAATGCTACTTTGCTATCAATCCTGTCTGGCCAGTGGACAGAAGATCCTCAGTTGGCCACAGCCAGCGCCACTCAGTTTCCACATTCATTCCATCCCTGGCCTTTCTGTTGAGGCGGCTAACAAGGGGGCCAATTACCGAGCTGTGTGAGGGGGAGTGCTAAGCTGCGGACACCTGTCTTCCAAAACCTGGAGTGAAACCAGACTCATTCCACAGAGTATATAAATCAGCTATGAAATAATAATGACTTTTTTGGATTCAACTGACCTGCACTGGATTCAGACTGCTGACCCAGAAAGAAAAGGCGTCACATATCCCATTACCAGTCCGGTGAGCCATTGAAGACATCCCTATCCTATTCTGACTTGCTTTTATTTATAGAAGTCTTGCTTTTGTTTCTGGGAATGCAAGCCAAATTGACATTTACTTACTGTTTTTGTTTGGTTTGTAGGTTTAACTTCTCCAATTTAACAGTACCTTTAGGGGCATGGCCATTGACTGAACCAGATCAAAATGGTATCAAAGTTCACTGCTTCAATCCCTAAGTCCTATTATTGAGGAATGATGAAGGCAGAGTTTTAAAATATTTTTCTTAATATAAAAATAAAGGGTTTTCTTCAGACAGATTATCTCATGAGATTAAAAAAAAAGAAAGAAAGAAAGAAAAAGGAAAGAAAAAGGGAAAAAAAGAAAAAAAGTTAGGTGAACCTATAACAGTGATACACACACTGCCTGCCCCATTGGCCTGGGGTGGCTAGGGGGATTTCAGAATTAGCTAAGGATTTTCTTTTTCCAAAATAAGTATTCCACCTTAGAGAAAAATACTGGTTGTGCAGGGCTTAAAGGTTACACAACATAGGGAGCCCTTTTAAATTAAAGTAATATAATTTGAAAATACGAAACCAGATCTCTTACTTTGGGTGTCCCAAATGCAAACTTCAAAAGGCAAATGTGGATAAAATTAGCTTATGTGGGAAGTGACCCAATAAGCACAATGAGGAAGTGAGGTAATGACATGGAGATGGGAGAAAGCCAATAAAAGAGCACAATAATAAAGTCATCACTTGGAGCAGTTGGGGCTCACATTTGTTGTGGGGCCTCTGGAAGATAATTTAAAAAAAAAAAAATATATATATATATACACACATTTATTTATTTACTGTAGAGAAGCAGGGAGGGGGCAGAGGAAGAAGAAAAGTGGGACTCTCAAGCAGACTCCCTGCTGAGTGCAGAGCCTGATGCCAGGCTCGATCTCACGACCCTGAAATTATGACCTAAGCCAAAATCAAGAGTCAGCTGCTCAACTGATTGAGACGCCCCACTCTGAGGTCACACCTCAAAATGCCAAATCAAAGGACAAAGAAATTGAGGTCTATACCTCTTCTATTCCTCATTGATTGAAAATTATAACTGAGAGGTATGTAATTCCCTGGCATTTTGGACCTTCTTTATGCTTGAGTATGTTCATGGGTTATGCATACCACACAACCAGAAAAAGTCCATAGGAAGGGAAGGCCTTGAGGTAACAACTATGGAAGTGGACAGATACTGTCCAGCAAAGCCCTAGTTGACTTCTGGCATAAGCCTGGGGTAGGGAATACAGGAAGGGTACTGAAAGTTCCTTCTATATGAAGTATGTAAGCACATATTTAATTAAATAATAAATCACAGCCGATCACAAATTTAAAAATGTGACAACCATGGTCATTCAGTGTTATCCACAGTGAAGGTAAGTATGACATAGGGGAGGCCAAAATGGGGTGTGATAACAATCTTAACTGAATGCTGCTAAGCCATTTTACAGTTGCCCTGGTATAATAATAATAATAATAATAATAGCAGTAGTAGTAAATGTATGAGCACACTGCTAGGATCCTTCCCAATCTCTCAAAAGCAATCAGCATTGAGGGCCCCTGAAATGTGGGTTTAAGTAATTTCCCAGTAAATTAACAATGGCTGCTACTCATGAGTTTTTCTTATAACCCTCATATGTACAACTCAGAAATTAAGTTGAGCACCACCTGTCAAAGTATTTTGGAGTGAGAAAAAGAAATACATGGGCACCTGGGTGACTCAGTTGGTGAAGTGTTCAACTCTTGATCTCAGTTTAGGTCTTGGTCTCAGGATTGTTGAGTGCAAGTGCTGCACTGGGCTTCATGCTGGGTGTAGAGGCTACTTTAAAAAAAATACAAAAATTTTAATATTTCAATACATGCAAATATTTGTGATAATTGATAAACTATATTGTCTGATTTCTCAACCATGACACTATTGATATTTTGAGCTGAATAATTCTTTGTTGGAGGAGCATCCTATGAATTTTAGGATGTTTAGTAGCATCCCTGGCCTTCACTACTGAATATGATAGCCTGTCTCCCCCAGTTGAAACAAACAATATGTCTCTAGACATTGCCAAAATGTCCCCAGGGCCAAATCACCAGTTGAGAACCACTGAATTAGAGGACAGGAAAAGCTGCAAACTAGAGATTTGACGAATAAAATGTATCAGGGGTTTGTTTCAGTTTGGCTCTCTTGCCCACATATCTTAAATCTACCTCTATGCTACTGCATGAATAAAACAGTCCTTTTATTCAATTTTTAATATTCACACTAGGATATTACTTACACATTGTGTGAAGGAGCAAAAGTCTTAATGACTGAACCATAAACTGGAATTGAAGTTATAATTGAAGATTATAGTTACAAAGACACTTTAAGGAGCTATTTAGTTATCCCACATTGTTCAACATTCCAGAAAAGTAAGAACATCTCCTATTTTTAAACAATTCTGGGATAGAATCCAAATATTCTATTAGTTATTTAAAATGTTTTTGTAAAAATGGCGGGCTTAGGGTAATATTCATTTTCTCTCTGGTACAATATACAATGAAATATATAATATACAATGAAAACTTTTTTATATATAAGAAATATTTATGATCTATGATACATGTATAAAGTGTTTAACCTAAAATACACACTAATAAAGAATAGTGTTTTATTCTTTTTTTTAAAAGATTTTGTTTATTTATTTGACACAGAGAGAGAGAGATCACAAATAGGTAGAGAGAATGGGGGAAGCAGGCGCCCTGCTGAGCAGAGAGCCCGATGCAGGGCTGGATCCCAGGACCCTGAGATCATGACCTGAGCCAAAGGCAGAGTCTTAACCCACTGAGCCACCCAGGCACCCAAGAATAGTGTTTTGTTCTTGAAAACCATAATTGTATAGTAAAAATTCCATTAAATTCAACTACCACTTAACAAACAGCGACTATATGCTATAAAACTTTGCCAGGTTCTTAAAGGTAAACAAGTAGGGTTGATCTCTGAAAAACACAGGGTTAAGGGTACCCATTCCCGCTGTAGTCAAAATCCACCTGTAACTTATGACTCCCCAAAAACTTGGCCACTAATAGCCTAGTTGGCTAGTAGCCTTACTGATAACAAAAACAGTTATTAATACATAGTTTGCATGTTATATGTATTATACACTGTATTCTTTGAATAAAGTAGGCTGGGAGAAAGAAAATATTATTAGGAAAGTCATAAGGAAAAGAAAATACATTAACAATATTGTATTCCATTTTTCAAAAAATCTGCATAGAAATAGACCTACATAGTTCAAATCTGTGTTGTTCAAGGGTCAATTGTATAAGCAAGATAAACTTTTTCCCCCTATGAAATGACAATCAAGTAAGGGAAGGAATACAAGTTCATGAATAATTACAACACAGTTACAAATAATAAATGTTAACCAAGTAGTGCCACAGAATGCTATTCGTTCCAAATAGTAATCTAGTAATACTAAGAAATATTAAGAAATGTCCACAAAAAAGGTAAGTTCCATGGTTAACTAACTTTGGTAAATATTGGATGGTATATTCATAGCGATAGCTACATGATCATATAAAAGCCTCTGGGAGGTCTGTCAGAAGAAACATCTATTAGAGTTTGCTTACCCCAACACTTACAAACTAATTTGTACAGAGCACAATTCTTTCACAAAATTTAAATTTGTTGAGCTATCAAATCAGAAAAGATGTATTAGAGAATTTAATTTCCACTGAAAGATATAAACAAGTATAATAGAGAAAGTGAAATTTGAAGGATATACTATATAATGGAGAAAATTTTCCTGTAAAGGAATGTGGATAGAGGCCACAGTCAATATACGAAATACCAAGATTTTAAAAATTTAGGTTTTATCATGAGGCAGCCTAATGGAAGTACAAATACACGTGGGAAGCTATTCCAGGAGAAGTAAAATCTCAGCAGTATAAAGCAACTGCTTCTGAAATTTTAGGTTGAGGTCAGTGAATTCCAGGGGAAGGTATCTGGACTTTATTCTGTAGGCCATGCAGAGACACAGATGTTTTGTGAGAACAACATGATCAGAATAGTGGCTTAATATTGGAAGATGAAAAATTAAATGCACAAAATTAAAGTAGAAAGTAAGTTACAAAGTCCCAGAGAGCTTAAGAACATTTATTCTAGAACCATGTCTTCTGAAATATAAACAAGTGCAGAGTTCCAACTAGAGACCCTACTGGCCCCTTTGCTTGGAGATAAATGCTATGACCCTTGGCCTGATAGTTAAGGTCCTTCACAAACTGACCCCTTTTTGTTTATTTAATAGCTACCCCTCCCTGTCTTATGTCAGATACCCCTTCTACACTCTAGTCTAACTGAATTACTCAGTGTTCAAGTAGTTTATCTATAAATGAGAAACAAGATTAGGGATAGAGATTTAGATATAGAAGTAAACCACTTGACACAGAAATAAGTTGTGTTACATAAAATAACTCCTCCAAAAAAGTTACCCACAAAACACATCTAAATAAATTGAGGTATTTACTTATAAATTACTTAAATTGAATTAATTGAATATAAATTACTTATAAATTGAGGTATATTATTTATGTAAATAGACATTTACATATCTATTTATAGCAGATATTATTTAATTATTGCTTTTAGAATAGACAAGTTCAGGTCCTGGCCATCTCAGCAACTAGCTGAATTTGACTGGTCATCTAACTACTAGTTGTGTGCTTCTGGAAAGGTCTCAACCCTTCTGTGTCACAGCTTTCTTGATTCTTATACGGGGGTCTTAATAGAATTTATCTACAGGTTTGTCAGGAGGATTAAATATACATGCATAGTGCAAATTTTGGCATATATCCTAAGTAGTCAATAAATGTTATATCTCATTATCATTATAATATGATTAAGTATTACATGAGTATCACTACTTTCATCTAGAAAATGGGTCTATTGTTTCACTGAGTTCCTCACAAAGGCATCATGAATCTCAGATATCTACACTATGTGAAAGTTCTATTTATACTCTAAGATGCTACTTAAGTGGAAAATACTATGAGTATCACTTGATTGGTTTTCACTTCTATCTACAGTGACTCAATGAATCAACTATTTTCCTCTTCAAACCTGATTAATCAGGACTGTTTGGTATGAAAATTGGATTTTCAAGTCCAGTTTTTGCTAAAAGAAGCTACTTTGTTGGAACAATGTTGGGGTAATACTGAGTTGAAGAAAAATCTGCAGAAACCAGAGCTTGTCTAGAGGCCACATTAACTATAAAACACATATTTAATCCAAGAAGGACTTTTACCACCTTTCCCCATCTCATCTCTGCTTCTTATGTGGGTCACTTTCATTCACTTAGCCTTTTCCATGGAAACATGAAAGTTGATGGCTCTGAAACTACATTCTCAGAACTTTAGGACCTGGAAAAAAAAAAAAAAAGTGGGGCGGGGGCGGGATTTCCTTGCCAACTAATAATTCTTGGAAAACCCCAGGTGAAGAAATTAGATTGTGTGTTGTATAACATTCTTTTTCATGTGTCATTCCATTAATTCAGCAAATACTTGAAAACCTATTAAACTCCAGGTCATGTTCTCAGCCTATGTATAAAGGAGTGAAGAAGATTGTGTATCTGTGTCTCTCTCTCTTTTTCTGTGTGTGTGTGTTGAATTACAATGAGGGAATCAGAGAACCATTAAGAAAAAAAAATAAAATTTAGTTAAGTGAAAATTCAATGAAGAGCTTGATACAGAATAGTGTGTGACACAAAGAGGGCACATTTAGATTGCCAGAAGAATGGCAGCACCATACTGCATCAGTTTAGTTAGGGTTTTCTGAAAGAAAGTGGATCAGAAACATAAAATTGAGGTGAAGAAGCCACAGTTCCCTCAAAGGAAAGGGGTGTGGTTATCTCCCATTTTGTTATCCCCACAGACAGGATGCTGAGCAAACAAAGCAAAGATGTCCATTACATCCTCTTCTGTTCTTTTCACTAGCCTCGGTAATTTTAAGCTTCAGACCAGACATGATAAAATCCCATGGTCACATTACAGATGGCCTCCTGGCCACCCTAGCTACAGATGGCGCCATAGGAGATGCTGCTTAGAGCCATTCCATCCTTTCGTAGTTTACACAACAACCCTTAAGTTTCCAAGCCTCTCATTAAGGAAGTAATAAAATTTATTAAGCAGTAATCCTAAGAAATCATTTTACACTGGGAAATAAAAGTATATTTCTAAAAATGTATGAAAATTATTACATAATAATGTGTAAGTTGGAATGTATCTCTTGCACAACTGAAAGTTTTAAAAACTGATCCGTGAGACAGTGGTTGAAGAAATAAAGTGTAATGAATGACCAACCTACATTCAAATTTAGATATTACCAGTTAATTTGTACACATTTTTTTGAAGCTGCTAATAAACTTTCCACTTAAATTTTCATTCTTTTTATGTGTTTTGTCTTTCTATTGATGGAGTTGCAAGAGTCTGCAGGTAATAGGAAGAATATAAAGAGAGACAGTTAATCATTCCCTCCTCAGTACTGCTTCTCATCCTTGTACACAATCTTATTAAAGCACTCCGTATACATTATTTTAATGTATTTGTTTATGGCTCTGTCTCCCCTGCCAGCCAGGATGTTCATTAGGGCTGGTACTATTCAGAGTTCTTTTTCTAATCTCTAATTCCTCTCCTTAGAGAACGTTTCACCTTAGAGAAACTAAATGGATGAAGCAAACTGATCACTTATTTCACTTCTCAGCATAATGTCGGAAGAGTCATAAAATTGTTTCCCTTCATCGGGGGTGCAATGTGGCAATACGGGGGTGGTCGTGCAGACTCAGCTCAACCTTTCCAGCAATTTAATTGGATGCCATTGGGTGCTGTCTCGGTGGAGCATTTCCCATAAGAAAAGGATTCTTTTCTGTGACCTCCAATGTAGTGAAAACTATTTGGCTCAATTTCATCTTTTCCAGAAGAACAGATCCAAAGAGAAATTACAAAAGAAATGTAATAGCATTTTTACTCCTTTCTGCTGGAGGGGTTTGCAATGTGACTGCTTTAAAACTTACTATTTTGCAAAAGCCAATTTTCTTCAAGAGGCCGTTGGCACTCATATCAGCAGCACAATAAACTTGCCAGAATCAGACTATGTGTTGAATGATGGAAAAAAAATCGCTGCAATTTTATAAAGCAGAATGACTTGCTTTGTTATATTATTTATTTATTTTACTATATAATACATGTTAGAATTGAGATGAAATGGGTGTTTCTGGTTTAAGTTCAATGCTTACTCCACAATTTGGTGAACCCAAAAGCAGATACTCTATTATACTTTCAGAATAGGTAGCATCATAAGGGTGGACTGTTCAGACATCTGAGCCTGACAAGCCTGGATTCGATCCCCAGCTCCGTCACTTACCAGCTCTGTAAAATTAGGTAGCTTCCCTGTACCTCATTCTTTTCTGAAAAATTAGAATAATATATATGCGTATCTCTATATAAATATATATATGCTAAGACATATTCACAATATACATTTATATGTATGTATACATATGCTGAAAAGTCAATCCCAATTATGTATTCAAAAATTGGTAAACATCCACCAGATAGGTCCACAGAGCTACCGCACCACTGGACTTTAGCTATTATTGGACACTCATGAACTGGATTTGCCCATTTGTCACCTGTCCTCCACATAGCCACATTCTAAGAGGAGGGCCATAATGATGCTTCAGGTCTTGATGTCAACTCAAACCCCGTGTGCAATAATCCTGGGAATACCTAAGCATTTCCCTTTCCTCAGTGAACAGTTGCCTGAGCAACCCTCTTCCATGGCTGCCACACTTACTATGTTATGAACTAGTTCCTTACTTTTACCTAAAGTAACTGCTTATTTAGGTTTTCTTTTTCTTTCTTTCCTTTTTTTTTTTTTTATTTGAGAGAGAGAAAGAGTCTGAGAAGGGGGAGGGTCAGAGGGAGAAGCAGACTCCCCACCCAGCAGGGAGCCCCATGCAGGACTCGATCCCGAGACTCCAGGATCATGACTCGAGCTGAAGGCAGTCTCTTAACCAACTGAGCCATCTAGGTGCCCCTACTTACTCAGGTTTGATGAAAATGTGCTTCAACTTCTGTTTCCCTGAAATCCAAAACCATGACTACCTCTTCTTACTTCTCATTCCATTTCCTTCTTAATTATCAGCTTGTGTATATTTCAGGCTTCTAATCCCTCAACCCCCCCCTATGTTTTGCTCCCAAACCTGGTTTAAGCTCCCCAACCATGGCCTCTCAGTGACACCACGATGTTCTTCTGTTCATAGTTTCAGTCCAAATAAACATCACCAGCAAGAGTGTATCCCATAGCAACTCACCTAAAATGCCCACTTTTCCCCTTCAAACTCTCTCTATCCCTCTATTGCTGAACTTATTAGTTCCTCTGTGGTATCAATAAATGTTTACTTCTCAACTTTTCCAGCCACTTACGTAGCTGTGCTTACACATGATTTTACAAAAGACATGGTCACCTATGTTGTTTTCTTACTATCATTCTCTAATTTTTTTTTTTTTTAAGATTACCACTACCATCTACTTTGTTGTTTTCGTTGTTGTTCTAGATGCCAAAACTGGCTGAAAATTCAGAATACTGTGAGGTATTAGAAAAATATATGACATTTAATTCTAACTGAATACTTATTCTGCTCAAATGTTTTAAGCCCTAGAATACTCCCCTGAGTACTATTTCATACTTTTGATTTTCTAAATCCTTGCAGTTGGCATAGTAGTCACACAACATACAGATTTAGCATTCTGATATCTTCCTTTCGAATTGAACTCTTTATCATTATGTCATGCCCTTCTTTAGATTTAGTTATGAGTTAGGGAAGGGCTCTCTATTGGTAAGACTCCATCAACTTCTGGTGCTCCTTTGTTCTAAAGTACTACTTTTCTTCTTGGGCTTCTAATTGACATCTTATGGATCTTTATCTCATCACTGCATGACTGCAGGATACTGAGTTTTGCCCTTCAGAAGTTTTTAGCTCAGCTCTTTAACATTTTACCTCACACAGTTTCAAAGTTTGGTTAAAGCCTTGAGGTTAAAAAAAAAAAAAAAAAAAAAGGTATGTGTTTGAGGTCTCTCACATGTCTTTTCAGCCCCATGTAAAGGCCAAAGAACATCCTGGATCTCTATTCCTCAGCTGTATTTTTTGACCTGTGTTTTATTCCTGGGTTCTCAGACTCTAAATAGCCCCAAAATAAATGTGTACCAGCAAAAACAAACTTTAAATCTTAGTGTCAATTCACCCCTACCTTTTTTTTTTTTAAGATTTTATTTATTTATTTGACAGACAGAGACCACAAGTAGGCAGAGAGGCAGAGAGAAGGCTCCCTGCCTAGCAGAGAGCCTGATGCAGGGCTCAATCCCAGGACCCTGAGATCATGACCTGAGCCGAAGGCAGAGGCTTAACCCACTGAGCCACCCAGGCGCCCCCACCCTTACCTTCTATCATATCTAGTAGTCTCTCTTATTCTCAAGCTCATTCCCCTGAGGTGGGTGGGCCTTTATTCCTAAGCACTGGGAGATACTGGGTCATTTCCCTCGCTCTTTGAGATTCAGAAAATGTCTGGTATAAAAAATTAAACATACATTCAAAGCCCTCCATTCTCAGCTGGAAAAATAATACAAGACAAACAAACAAAAAAGAGAACCAAAAAAAAAAAAAAGCCCTCCAGTCTCCAAATTTATCATTTTAGCAATTCATACCACCATTAAAATATTTGGTGATTTGGATCTTGATCCAGGAGAGGCTTTGGCTTGCTCCATGCTCCTCTCTACAGTCCATGCCCAGCACCAGCAAACTGCTTACACAGAAAAATAATAGCTGCCAATTGTCAGTTCACATATAAACAATTCTCCCTTCTCTGGGGCTTTCATTCACTTTAGTCCTTCTACAGCTTCCACTGCTCTTGGCTTTAAAAATACAGTTTTTGGAACATATCCAGGCTTCTTTAGTAGTTGTCAGAGAAAGCACTGCCCTGCCAAGACCAACTACACCTAACTCAAAAGCAAGAGTCTGGTTTTGTTTTAATGTTCAATTTGTCCCTCTTGGCCTCTAGTTTTCTTTCCTACAAGTTGAAATTTCTATCTGATCCTACTTAATACAATCTTCAGTACCCATGAAAAAATATTTTCCTTCTGGCAAGGCTCATCTTGAGTTTTACTATCTCAAACACTGAATCAGTTATTCCACTAAGAATCCTGGTTCTTTTAGTGAAGAACAGCATTAGAGCAGTGGAGAGCAAAATCTTGGCCCTGAGTTTGTATTTCAGATTATTTCATGGGACAGCTGGGAAAGGCCTACCAAAAATCCAATAGTTATGAAAAATTATCCCTTGAAAAATAATGAGTTTGTGTTATAATTTGATTGCAAATATTACTATAATAAATTTATTGACATACTTGCTCCTTTCAATGACATTTTATGTACTACTTTATAATATTATACTGTATTTAATTTATTATCAAATCTTCCCTTATTTCTTTCTTTTAATTCTTGAATTAAGTATTCAGATATTAGTTGTATGGCAAGGAAGTCAGTAAATAACACTGTCAAACTCATTTTAATACCAATTACCCAGAAAATATTTTTTTAAAAAACTGTTAACTTTTCTCTGAAAGCTAATAATACAAACAAACAAATTCACTAATGTAGGTCATATGTATTTCAGATAAAGTCACAAAGAAAAGTATAAGCAGACCAATATAACATTTTATTGTGTTTTTTTTTCCCCTAAAACTTTTCTTCTCTCTGTGACAATGTCATCATTTATAGGGTCAATTGCTCTGATCTAGAAGGATAATAAGTGTTCTTTTATCTCCCCAAGAAAGTCAAATGACTATAAGCCAGTCTAGGTTTTTACATTAAGCTCCCCCAAGTGCCAGGAGACTGGAATGCTGTCATCCTAGACAGTTATATTTCCAAAGAATGAAGTACAGAACTGACAGAGATCTCTAGATCATAAAAGCCAGAGAAAGTAGGCATTTGTCTAGTCCTTGGAAATATATATTTACATTCCAAAAAGTTAGCATGAGATCAAAGGACCTTTCCATCAAAGGAATAAAGGTGTTCCCCTTCTTTCAGGAATCTCTCTGTATATATTTTTGGGAAAAAAAAAATATATGTATACACACACATATACACACATACACATGTACTACATATGTATATATAAATGTGCATATATGTGTACCTACGTGTACATACATGTATATATTTATATGCATGCATATGCATGCAAATTGGGAAAAAACACCTGTTTTTGTCCCTTATCAATGAAGTACTGGCCACTTGTGCAGAAGATTTTTCCATATGAGTTGTTTTTTTTTAAGGATTTTATTTATTTATTCACAAGAGACAGAGAGAGACAGAGGCAGAGGCAGAGGGAGAAGCAGGCGCCCCACTGAGCAGGGAGCCTGATGCAGAGATCTATCCCAGGACCCTGGGATCATGACCTGAGCCAAATCCATCTGAGTTTCATCATGCTAATAGAGCTAAGGTCTGGGGCAAGAAGTGTTGAAGCGCTTATTATTTTCTATATGGTAATTAATTAGAAATAAGTTTTTGACCCAGGGCATACTCAGGAATGCATGCAAGACAATAGCACTTTTAGTTGCTAACATATTTTATTTGTAGCTTAAAATTTACATTATATTTAGGTACCTACAAAATCAAAACACGAACAGGGCCATGGTGTATGGTCTGCTGCACTATATTCTGATATAGTTGTTTCAATGCAAGTTTTCTCCATTGATTATTACCCTAAACACTCGACTCATAAGCTCACATTTAGAACTCCTAATGCCATTAGATTTATGTGTATGTGGTGTGTTGTGTATTATATATATATATATAATATATATGTATATAAAATATCATCTTCATGGTGGTACCCAGTTAGCATCCTCACAACTTTAATGATTTAAAAAATATTCCACAACATGTCACTTGGGGTTTTTTTTTGCCCCAAAGGTTGTAGATGGATACAGTGCTACTATCCTCCACTTACTTCCTCATTCAGACACTACCAAAATTATAGCCATTAGTCAACCGAAGCAATTTCACTGTTTGTAGTCCTGAGGAAGAATAATCTTAAAATAATTACATAAGCATTTTTTTGGAACTCCATCTTACTTTTAAACTAAGAAAGGCATATTCCCCTAAAGAAGATTACAATGGGAGGAGGAAAGTCAGGCAAAATTAGTTATAGTGCCTTGAGACTATCTCAATGTATTATACAGAGTAACACCAGAAATGAAGACACTTATAGTTATTAATATCTCGGGTATAGATAAATCACTTTACCCAGCCTGGCATCACATAGACATTCATATATCCATTTAATGAAATCAAAGGTTTCTTCTTATATACTTTACAAAATTTTCTACTGCCAGTTGAAGAAATTTAGGACATGCCACCTCAAACTCTGATGCTTTGATATATTGATTATTTTGATCTGAAGGCACTTGAAAAACAACAAATGCAAGGAGAGGCTTTCTCTAAACTCCCTTTATCTGCTTAAAGAAGGATCCTCCAAATGGAAATCAATTGTCATAAACCCCCTCCCAAAGTGTTTCATCAACCAGGAAGTTTGACTCTTACCACAGGAGAGGAGACAAAGAAATCAACACCATACCCACACAAATTGTCACAAATTATCTACTCTCCATCTATTCTTCTAAGGGCCCAGTCATCATTCCTAAAAATAATTTACACTCCCCTAAGTTACCCCATCCTCTATTAAGGCAATATATAAGCTCTTAAATCTCACAGCCTTTTTTGTGATTTTTGCTATTTTGGTTTTTTTTCCTGTGATGCCCCCAGGCATATAATATTAAAAAAAATAAATTTATAGACTTTCTCTCTTATTAATATTAATTCCTGCTGTCAGTTTATTTCATAGATTCAGCTATAGAACCTAGAGTAGAAGGAAAGTCTTGCCCTCCTTTGCACAATTAATAATAGTATCCCTATTTTTAGTTTTACACACAGAAGTGTTAATTCTTCTCTATAATGATGAGCTAAAGCTTTCCAGTCCTTCCTTAAACTAGATTTGATCCAATTTTCTGCCACTCTGATCCTTGCTCCCAGAAAAGAAATTCTCAGATCCAGTTTGATTTGATACTCCCCATCACCTAAAAGCACAACAGGATTTTTTGTATCATATTTTCTCATTACTTTCTCCCATCAATGATGGCTTTCTCCAATTTCTTACACATTAAACTTCCTATTTTAGAAACAAATTAGAGTAGACATTTGAGTTTTTGTAATTCAAGTACCATTTCCTTTTCACCTTGTGGATGAACCTATATTTTCCTCAGGGAATTATGTATTCCCAACTCTCCCTTCATCTTGATTTAAATGTTACTGCCTCACACCCCTCCTCCCCCTCAATCTTAACTGAGAAAGGCAGTGGACTCTGCCCTTTGCAGACCATATGTTCCACTCTTCTGACTACAGGTCAGTGATGGTCATATGACTCAAGTCAGTCTAATCAGACATATCCGTAAGATTGTAGCTAGGTAATCTGGAGGAAAGGATTTCTTTTTCTACTGTGCTTGGGAGTTCCGTGAAGTTATGCCTGAGGTTGTAAGGGATAAAATGTGGAAAAAGCCTGGTTAATTTTGTTGGATGGCAAACATTTTTCTCTATCCACCAAGGTTCTTCTGAGTGGTCTAAGACCCAAACTGACACGAGACAGATCAACAGAAGAAAATCAAACAAAACTTTAATACGTGTATATCTCCCGTATACATGGGAGAGACCCAGGAAAACTGAATAACTCCTCAAAATGGCTGAAGCCATCACTTTAAATACCATCTTCAGATAAAGACAAAAGAAGATATTGGGGGAAAGGAGAGGAAGAATAGGGAGCGAGGAGTCAGTTATGGCAGGTTGCCAGGAAAAGCATAGGAAATAAGAGTAAGGTTTTTTTGTAGATGTAAGTCTATGTCTTTTCCATTGATAAGTTTTTAGAAATTTAAAGTCCTTCCCACCCCTGCCCCCTATACATCTCTGAGGAGACACACTTCCAAATGGAGATCCCCCTTACACATGTATGTATCTTTTACAGAAGGGTAACTCCTACTTGATTTTCAGAGCTGTCTTGTGTCTGTACTTTCTTAAACATAATCAGCATAAAATTATCAATTTGCCAAAGAAGTACAGCTTCAGGTTGCAAAATATGCACACCTGTATAGTCCAATGACAGCAAAGAGGCATGCAGAGAAAAGAGAGTGAGAAAAGATGAGGAAAAGAAAACTTGGGTTTTCAAGACATGGTGAGAGCCCTAAAAGCTAGCCTTGCTTGAAGCAATTTCTTTGCTTAAATATTCCCCCTGCATTTCTTCAATCCAGGAAACCATCACATCCCACATCTCTTTGCCCTAAACCAAATGTTTAGAAGAAATAGCTCCTGAATCATGCACAGACTTACACATTTATATTACATTAAGTATGATATATATTTTATCTTTATAAAATCAGGATTGCAGTTTTAAGATATACTCTCTTTTAGAGATTGCTTTAAAACATAAATGCATAATAGTCCACTGGCATGGTTTATTTGTGAAAGAAGTAGACATTGATAGATTTTATTTTCCTTTTATCTCATGGTTCAAATTTTTAGTTATAAAGTTACATTCATCTAATACAAAAGGGCATAACATATGCTAACTTTTTACTATTAAAAGTGGTATTTAGGGGCACCTGGGTGGCTCAGTGGGTTAAAGCCTCTGCCTTCAGCTCAGGTCATGATCCCAGGGTCCTGGGATCGAGCCCCACATCAGGCTCTCTACTCTGCAGGGAGCCTGCTTCCCTTCCTCTCTCTGCCTGCCTCTCTGCCTACTTGTGCTCTATCTGTCAAATAAATAAATAAAATCTTTAAATAAATAAATAAATAAATAAAAGTGGTATTTAACTCAAAATTAATTTGGGGATGATTTTATTTTCTTCGAGAAGTATCATTCCTTAGTGTTCTTCATAATTACAATAAATATCACAATTTTAGGTAAAAACTGAGACAATATCCTTAAAGGAAGTTATTTTATGTTTTATATTATTGAATAAACACGTATATCCTTGACAAAGAAAAAAATGTTTTGTATAAACAGGATAATTAAAAAATAAAAACATATTTTCCTACAAATCTTCTACTTTTTTCTCAAAATAATTTAGTCATGAAATTATATAAGAATATAGAAATGTGGGGTACCTGGGTGGCTCAGTGGGTTAAACCTCTGCCTTCGGCTCAGGTCATGATCTCAGGGTCCTGGGATGGAGCCCCACATCGGGCTCTCTGCTGAGCAGGGAACATGCTTCCCTCTCTCTCTCTCTGCCTGCCTCTCTGCCTACTGGTGATCTCTCTGTCAAATAAATAATAAATAAAATCTTTAAAAAAAAAGAATATAGAAATGTAACTGCTACTTTAATAGTTCCATTTTCACTGTTTCTTAAGTTAATATGATTTTATATAGAATCTTTGCTATATTTGATTTTCAGTCCTACAGCCTGTTAGATTAACTGCATATATAATTATTTACCTTAATCTTAGTAGTGACTATGCCTCAGATATGATTATTTGACAAATCATCTAATCAAGCATTGTCCTAGGCTCTGTAGGAGAATTGTTAAAGCATTAGGAAAAAGCCCCTCTTTTAATACAATAGAGTAGGGACAAAAAGACAGATTATCCAATTATACTATGATTCATACAACTTTCATCATTTTAATACATATTAGCATTGAGGTAGGTGTATAGATCCTATTCGTGATAGGAAGTCACGTAACTTTAAGGTGCCACTGTAAATATTTCATATTCTAACAATACTACTTTTCCTTAAGTATATTAATTTCTTTTTCTGTACCTGAAGCAAAGTTTTCACTGCTTCCTAAATAAAAGATATGAGAAAATACAATATAATGAGCAACAAGCCTAGACAGGACTAAGCTTGACTAATGAAATATTCTATAAAAGATGTATTTTCTTTAGTGGCCCGATTCTGCATGCTAAAATATTACTTTCATTCTGAGTTAGGGCCCATGAGATTAAACCACCTCTCTATAACAGTATCAGTAAGGAAAATTTTCTAGGACATGTAGAGACAGTTAAAACACTAATATATAATGGTTAAACCTACATTAAACATAAAAATGAATACAGTTCACTACACAATTAAAGCATATATATATATATATGCAAAATATTTACAGGTAGGTTTACCTTTAAATCTCATAATGCAAGTGCATTTTTATCACAGTAGTTTTAGAATACAGTAGGTTCTTTCCTGATATGTTAAGATACAAGAAAAGTAGCAAAGTAAATATTATCTTTCTGGAATGTCAGTTGAGGAACATTATTCTGTTCAATTAGGGACCATATTTCTGGAACATAAACTTTTGCAGAAAAATCTTCAAAACTAAAATGAGGAACTGCTTTAAATTAATATTAATTTCACATGAGGTTTTCAACTTCTATTTTTTAAGTACATAATACATTTATTTTTTAAAAGATTTTATTTATTTATTTGAGAGACAGAGGGTGAGAGAGAGAGCATGAGAAGGGGAGGGTCAGAGGGAGAAGCAGCAGACTCCCCGCTGAGCAGAGAGCCCAATGTGGGAGTCGATCCCAGGACTCCGGGATCATGACCTGAGCTAAAGACAGTCGCTTAACCAACTGAGCCTCCCAGGCGCCCCCATAATATATTTATATAATACAAATTTCAAGAGACTTTTAAAAAAAATTTGGGTCCTACCTCTATCCTTTGTCCCAGACTATATTTTCAATGACGTTTCTATAGTGAACGCTCTTAGAAGTTAGAGATAGTGTCTCCTTTAGAGGAAAGAATGGTCATGTTTATGCCATCATAAAAGATTTGGGTTTCCGAATCACAGGGCTCCTGAAGTTCAACAGTCCCATCCTATAACACAAACCACTGCATGTACAAGTATCTAGCTGAGCCATTTGCATCACCATCAAAGAACTTGGAGGCAAGAGAAAACGACAGAAATGTGCTGATGCAAATGTTGCTTGCCTGACTTGAGATACAAAGTCCTTTATCCCTGACCTAAGATTTTGTCTTCGTCAGCACTGATAAAATTGGAACAGGCTAACTTATTAGCTTGTTAGTAGGTTAAAATCTCAGAGCTTTCATAGTTCTTCACAATTTTGCAGTAAGGACAAAATGCTAGCAGACATGGTTTACTGGATAAGGAAATATAAAGGCCCCAGTGGCAGCTGCAGGTACACAAGAAGACTCTCCGTGATCTGGCTATGAATGCTCTGCTCTAAGTTGAGGGTAAGGAGGTTGAGGTGTATGTCTCTCACTGTCCTAATCCTCCAGTGAAAGTTCAGAAACTGAGTTATGAGAAGTAGGCTTGACAGGGTGGCTTGGGAGACACCTGGGTGGCTCAGTTGGTTAAACATCTGCCTTTAGCTCAGGTCATGATCCCAGGGTCCTGGGATCGAGTCCTGCATCAAGTCCTGCATTGGGCTCCTTGCTCAGTCACAAAAACAAAATGCTCCTTGTTCAACACCAAAACTAACACAAAACTAACCGAGGCTTGCTTATGAGGGCAGAGTTGCTCTCTCCCTAAATATCTTCTGATTCCTCCCTGTCGCTCTGCTTTGATTTAGCTGCTTTAAAGGGATAGATAATCACAGCTGAGGTCTGTCCATCCCCAAGGAGGACTATAGGCCATACACAACCATTCATGTATTCTTGGAAACTTTGAGAAGAGGAGGAATTCAAACTTTAATGGCTCTGCTGGAAACCATATTTAACCCTTCTCATCCCATAGCAGAATAAAAGGTGCTAATTTAGGTAGGGAAAGAGAAGATAATCTGACCTTGTGTGTAGAACCATTTTGATCAATTTAATTTACTTTTGTTGCTACACTAAAAGCTCCAACAATTAAAAATAATGATATTAATTTTAGCTATTATAAACACTGAATGTATTATGTAAAAATCTTTGCTATATTAATGACCTCAATTCAATTTACTCATTAAGTGATGACTTCTGAGTTTCTATAATAACACATTGCTGGAGCTATAAGGATATGGTATCTTAATACCTCATATACAGTAGGCACTTAAGTGATCTCTTGAACTGATCTGAAGTGAGATGAATCAATTTCATTAAAATCTTCTTATTAATGGAGCTTACAATGTATTGGGTAGCAGGGAACTGATAGAAATTAAACATCACACTGAATATATCTTGAAGTTCTCTGGCAGAGGAACTAAAAAATCAGTAAATATTTAGTTGCAAAAGCAAATAATTATCAAGGAGATGACAGAGGCATGGTTCTAGGAGAGCATTTGCTAGTCTTTAGAGCAAGTGAAATGTGAGAGAGAAAATAAATTTGAATGATACCACCTCAATCCCCAACCATCTAATATTCAATTTTCTACCTATTGTCACCAGCCTGAAATGCATCCTGTGACCTGAAAACCACTTGATTTGGTCAATGTAATAGTATATACAGCCATACCTCATTTTATTGTGTTTCACTTTATTGCACTTCATAGATAATTGCATTTGTTTTTATAAATTGAAGGTTTGTGGCAACCTTGTGTTGAGCAACTCTATTAGTGCCATTTTTCCAACCGAATTTGATCATTTCACGTCTGTCACATTCTCGTAATTCTCACAATATTTCAAACTTTTTCATGATGTTTATTATACTGATCTGTGATCAGTGATGATGACTCACCAAAAGCTCATATGATGATTTTCTTTTTTTTAAAAAGTAATTTTTAATTAAAGAATGTACATTTTCTTTTTAGACATAATGCCAGTACACACAGAAGAAACTGCATTATAATGTAAACATACTTTTTATTGGCACTGGAAAACCAAGGAATTCATTTGACTTGCTTTATTGTGATTTTGCTTTATTATGATAATTGCTTTATTCCAATGGTCTGCAACCAAACCCACAATATCTCTGAGGTATGCCTGTACTGTAAGGATACCAGAGTTTAGGGTAAATTACCTCACAGATTTTTCACAGTACTCACAAGCAGTTTTCATGAAATAGCCTGGAGAAAGTGAGCTCTGTGGGAAGCAACATAAACAGATATCTACTTTTCCCTGAAATATTAAATTCTTAAGAACTAGAATTTTCAGAAAACTCATGTATAAAGTGGGTGGGAAAATTAATTAATGGGATACAAGACAAAATTTTTTAAATGCAAATCAAATGTTACTAGATGATTCAGAAATCAGGATATTTTGTCCCCTCACATACACTGAGCTGTTGAAGTCACAGATATTTTGAATTAGTCAAAATAACAGAGGCCAAAACTTTTTCCACATGTTGAGTAATTAACTACAGAAAATAAATTTTTCCTAAATTCTCTAAATATTTAGGGCAAAAACAAAACAACAACAATAAAAACCTGAAGTATTTGTTTTATTTGTCTACTGAGGTATCACATCTAATTATTAATACAGTTCCGATAAAAGTTAAATTTCTCCTAGGACTATTCACAAAAAATTTCACAGAGTTGGTTTTTTTTTTCTTCTTTTGCTATGAAGTACTAAGTCTTATGATTCTAAAACTTTTCTAGTCCAGCTAGTTTGTCTCTGGGTGGGGAGACACTGGCATTGGCTAGAATAAGGAGCTAATTAGGTCTGCAAAGGTTTAACAGTGAAATTACTCTTTACCAGTGGTTAGGCTCAACCCTGGGAAAAGGTGTAGGTCAGTTCTTAATTTAAGCAGAATGGGTAGCTCTTCCCTAATGTGTTACAACATTAGTATGCTCCTACAGTTAAATGTTGGGTTTATTAATTGGGGAGAGCTTTAAGAGGCAATGCTGTGGAGGGCAAGGTGAGCTTTCCAGGTTTCTGCTCACCTGAAAGTCTACTGGGACATTTTTAGAATATAAGTGAATTCTGCAGTTATGCTATACTGACTAAACACTATAAAAATTGAAGATTAACTTAAGTCAATTGTAGCATGAGAAACTTTACATTAAGTTAATATGCAATAAAAATAAGTTTAACTTCTAATGTTTTCTGTTTGGGGCAAAAATTATCAGGATTTTTTCTTAAATATTAAAAATTAGCAGACTTATGGAATGCAAGTTAATTTTTCATTATAATATCTAACATATGATTGAAAGATGTAACTCTATTTTGAGGATTTAGGTGAATATTTTTATTATCTTCTCAAAATACTCAAATATAAACATTTGAGACCCAATTTTTATTTCTCAATGTCACATTTAATAGACGGCACCTTGGCCTCCATTATAAATTAAATTGTGTAATGTAAATAATTAGTGCTTAGAAACCATTAAGCAAATTCTGATGCACAGGTAAACATTTTACATAAGCAATAAGTTCTCATCATCATAACTCCAACCATCCCACTCATCCACTCAGACCATACCAATCCACCTTTGAAATAGCAGTACAATTACCTTAAGAATCTGCTGAATTATCTATCTTCCTCAATAGAGTTCAAGCTCCTTGAGGAGAGGGATCATATATTCAACTTGTACAATGTTGAGTCTCCAGTACATAGTGCAGACTCTGGAACCAAATGGGCATTTAATAACTCTTTGATTAATTAAGTTAAACAGAGAAATGGAAGCAGCCCAACCAGAGGATTAAGAGAAAATGTATTTTTCTAGTGCAGTCCGCTTCTAAGCTAAGACCATTTGTGCTGATTAACTCCTGCTTCTAAGCTTTGGACTATTGTGTACTTTGGTATTAAATCAGAGCCACACATTTCCTTAAGACACAACTGGGAGAATCCCTTTCTTGAATGTTATCCATTTGAATTTTGTCTGGTTAATATTTAGACATTGTTTTGTATGTTAGTCTGTCACCTACTAATATTACCCAAATTTTATGTGGTATAGAAAAAAGAAATCTGACTTGAACTTTCTCTGAAGTATAAACATAGTATTGATTGATTGATAGAGATCATAATATTTCTAAATAATTTTGCTCCTAAGGACATTATTAAAAAATTGTTAATCATACTCTGAACACTAATTGGAATAGGAGAACTGGTAACTCACTTATTTTATCATTTTATAAATCTCACCTTCATTATTTGCAATTCAGTTAAACTTCCATTTCACTTCATTGTTGTATGTATGTATTAGATTTTGACAATTAATATCCGCAAAATGCCATTTACAGATATGTTCGGCTTCCCCCACTATTCCTTTCATTATACATATGGTTACTATTACTATTATAATTCTCAACTTACATTTAAGTATAAGGGATCAAACAACTTATTAAAACTTTTTCCAAGAAAATCTTCGTGTGTGTGTGTGTGCACGTGCGCACGCCATGTGTGGTGTATGAAATATACCAGTCTAGGACCTCATTTCTGGCAGGTCCTGTCTTATTCTGGTTAATTTTATTCCCCTCACTTTCTAACTATCAACTTATCCTTTTTTAAGAAGTTTGTTTTTTTAAGAATGTTTCCATGGTGTGATAAAATAATTGTTCTCTGATATAATGTGGTAGAGGTGCTAATTATCACTACAATGGCAACCATCTTACAATACATAAATGTTTAAATTAATACGTTGTGCACCTTAAATTTAGGCAGTATTATATGTCAAATATATTTCCCAAAAAAGTGGAAAATTATTGTAATCTGATATAATTGAACAAAATTCCTGCTGACTTTTTTTTGTAGTCTATATTTTGTCCTTTTACTCTCATGAATCTGTCATAATTGGTAAAATAATGCATACCATCTTCTTCTGGAAGCACTCATTTTATCAAACCTAATTAGTGCACTCTCTCTGGTACTTTAGATAGAGAGAGGAGCTCAAATGAGTAAGTACCTCCATTGTTCATTCTTATCCCTGTCAGAGAGTGCTCCTTAGCTGTCTCCAGGTATTTCTGAAGTTCATGTGTCTAGGTAATCCCAAAACAAATGAGGAGAAAAATAAGAGAAAGAAGGCAGTCATTCAATTAATCAAATAGTTCCTGAGCTCCTACTCTGTGGCTGGTAATATTCTAGACTAGAGGGATACCTCAGCGAACAAAACAGGCAAAACTTAGCCCTCGTGAAGCTTTCTCTATATGCGATGTGGGCCACTAGAAGTTTCTATGATAATGAAAATGCTTTCTGTCTGTACTTCAATACAGGAGCTAGCCACTAGCCACATATGGTTATTGAGCACATAAAATGTGGCTAGTCTGACTAAATCTTAAATTTCTACTTTTAATTAATTTTAAGAAATTTAAGCTTCCACCTGTGTCTAGTAGCTTCTGTACTGCACAGCATGATCCTACAGTGTTTGTATGGGTCTTCGTCGGTGGAGGGTATGAATCAAGGCAGGTTGGGTGGACATGGCATAAGAAAATGAAAATGAATGAGACTCCTTCTTTCAGACTTCTTAGTCCTTTTCAAGACTCAAAGTCTGGTTAAAATTATTCTGAAAGCCACAAGATATATGAGTCCCTGAAATACATAATTAAGCTGCAAAATGGTCTTTTTACTGATAGGCAATCATGTTGATGTCACAATTAACGCCTGAACACCAGTTAATGTCCACATAGGGAAGAATAATTACAAAAAGTCATTAATTAGGGTCTATTTACTATTCCATTGTCAAAACTAATTGCCTGGAGTAAGATGTTCTCCCTTGATTAATGGCTTTATAAGTGCAAGGCCAAACCTATGAAGGCTACTGTTTCCCAGGAAAAGTGCTTAAGGTTCTGGTAGCAGCTAATACCAGGTAACAACTATCACTTGTGCTTTGGCAGTCCAGGCCAGACTTCAGTGTTAATTTCAAGACAGTTAATTGAGTTTGGAGCATTCAATAGGTGACTCACATTCCACTTCTTCTATAAAGATGCAACCCTTTCCAAAAATAGAACCTTCTGTTCTTGAAGTATTGCTTTTATTTTGGAAACTTCAGCCAATATGTAATAGAGTTATGGTGAAAAACTTAAGTTCCTCTTTGGTACAGATTGCTGTGTGCATTCTCTATCCTATTTAGTGATCTGTCTACCTTAATTCAACCTTAGATTTTTGGTGGGTTTATATTTTTGGTTTTGTTTTGTTTTGGGTTTTATTGTTTTGGTTTTTTTTTTTTTCCAAATTCATGCTTTTAATAAAAGATACCAATTCTCAAATGATTGAATAAATACATATATAACAAAAGTGAAAAAGGTAAAAGTAACTATAGTGAGATGAGGTTCTTCCAAAAAACTGTCTTATCAAGCATGCTAGAGTCTGAGCCAAAGAAACACCACCATTTTGTTCATTCCTCCACCCACCCACTCACAATTCCTCTGACCCACCTTCACACCCAGCTAACTTTATTAATCCCTCTAGGGAAGGTTCCATATTAGCCCCAGGGCTCACCAGCTCCTCAGTAAACAGTCGGAAATGTGAAAAAGCCAACAGCTATACAACATGGTTGATGGTGGTGAAGGTGCAGTGCTCTGTCCTTCCTGGTAGAGAAGGATGTGGGTGCTGACCAGCTAAGGAGGGCTGGGCCGGGAGCAGTCACCACAGTGTCTCAGCCCTGCAAGCACAGACTGCAAAACCCCAGCAGGTTTGAATGACACCCTGGAAAACTTAGTATTAGCCTAATACATGACAAATACAACTCACAGGACCTCACGGAAGTAGACGGTCACTGAAAACAAAGAGCATCGGGTTATTTTCCTGACCCATGGTTTTGGTAGAAAGATAAGAAAAGTAATTTTACACTGTCCACTAAAGCTTCCTCCTCTTGGCTTCACCTGCCCTGAGCTTCCTACCTTCCTAGTCCCAGGGTTTCTAAAGGTGAGATGAGGACAGCCCAGGGCAGGCGCTAGGCATCAGGAACAGCTTCTCTTCACCCTGTTCCACATGGAGGATGGTTTTAGTATTGAAGTTACTCATTTTTAAACGTTTTTCACTTGCACAAACTTAAAACCGTAATTGCAGCCCTAAAAGGTGAACATTTACCCAATTCTTCTATCCTTTTCTCAGAAGAGGCAGAACAGCTAAAATTGGGTAGCAGTGCTTCCAGGGACAAGTTAAAGGAATGCACTGAAATGCCATCCGGGAAGGTATTTAGGGTGTTCATTCTGCAGAGACACAAAACAGACTGTAGACATTTGCAGGAAATGTCACTCTGATTCAGCCAACACAGCCAGTGGTGGAGCATTTACCCGATCCTAAAATTAGCAACTGTTACTCATATAAATCTTACTACAATCTGATTGCAGATAACTCTACCTCAGACTAAAATAAAACCACAAGTAGCGCCGCATGTAAAAAAACCAAAGGGAGAGAAAGTCTAATACAGCCAGGCCATCCAACTTGGCGTCCTACCCCTGGAGGGCTGCTGGGGTGGAAAGTCTGCAGGGGAACCATGTAAGAGTGCTGTGAATGTTTCTCCCCATTTGATTTAGTCCTGCAGTTCTTTAAGTTATTCTCTTGACTGATAGAATAAAATACATCCAGATTCTGAATTTTTTGATATATTTGATGACAGGCCATAGATTTCCTCAATAGCTTGGGCATCTCTCTTCTCTACAAAGTCATCATCAAACCAAAGCTCAAAGCCATGACTCTTCACAGTAGTAATACAATGCCCACGATTAGGACCACTGCCACAGTGAACCACCTCAGCCACTAAGTCGTACATGCAGTCCACGTTCACTGTGTCGCCGGAAGTGTTGAAAAGGCAGAATTCCAGGGAGAAGACCACCTGGTAACACAGCTTGGTGTACCTGTGGAGCGGCTCCATGTACTTCAACTGCTTTAGGTGCAGGGCCAAAATCAAGGTCAGCTTTTCCACTCTCATCCTTTTCCGGGCCTCCTGTTTGCTGCGGCACATTTGACAATAACATGTCTGTTTGCTACACAGTGTTTCTGTGTTGCTGAAGTCTCTCAGACAGTGGGTAATAGATTTATTCTGCTCCACGTTGACAGAAATCTTCTTCTTTACCCTTACCCATATTACAGATGGAGGCAATGTTTCAGAGAGTCGTCAGTCCAAAGGTTGCAGCGATCCCACCCCGCTATCTTTATAAAGTGGAAACAGGACTGTCCACAGTGGAGCACTGGTGGGGAGGTGGCCTGGGATCCCGCTTGCAGTTTGGCCTGAAGGGAAGGCCAGGGGCAGGTTTGTTTTTTTGTATAATCCAGGATGAACATATTTACTGGGCCCTTGGGTGTTGAGGTGGTACCCAAAGAGCAAAATAGTCCAGCAGCAAAGCTGGATGCTTTCTCTGGCCTCTCCGGTTGTAATTCCTATACCCTTCTTCTGAGCTTCCAAAACTATTTCTTTCCTCTTCCAAACTTACTCATTCCATGAAACAACCTGAGGATTGAGAAAAGTATTCAATGATGGCAAATCTTTCCCAGTCCAGGAATTCAGTACAAGCTCGTAGAATGAAATAAGGAAATGAATTGAGTAAATGAGTAAATGGGTAAATGAGTAAATGAAAGTAAATTCAATTGTTCAGTTGAATCCCATGAGGAAATAAAAGCACATTTGAATCTCCCACATTTTGTATTTCGATAACAAAAATTGAAGCTTAATGAATAACTTCATATAATTTTGTTCTCATCAACATATTAGTAAAATAAACAGAGCCCTAGTTCAACGATTAAAAATGGTATTCCCCTGATGAGAGTAAGTGCTACCGTTCAGTATTTTATTCTCAACTATTTACTGTTTATTAGTGGTTTGTAATTGTGGAGTGAAAATACACAGAGAACCCCTTGGCAAGGAGCAGTCATAATCCCTACATTTCAGAATAATTTATTAAAACATTATGCATTACTTTAGTGCTGCATGACAATAAAATGGAAAATGTTAAATACAGTAAATACAATAGAATGCTATTGCTTTCCATTCATTTCCATATATTACTGATATATTTATATGCATATATGTATATACACATATGTCTGTGTGTGTATAAGAGAGAGAGAAACCATAATGAGTGCAAAGAAAATTTTCCACATTTCTCGCACCACTTTTTTTTTTTCTTAATCATTTCAGGACCTCCAAAAGTCGCCAGGACAGAATTAGATATGTAAGAAATTGGCTAGAAGAACCTGGGGAAGAGAGAGTAAAGCCTCTGAGTGAAAGCTGAGGTGAAACCTGAATGTACAGCAACTAAAGGCTGTCAGCTGACCACACTCTCCACCACAAGGTTTCTGTGTCAAGGAGGTCTGAGCAAATGTCCTGTGGCAGCTGCTACAACAACCAACCACCCTAACAAGATGAAGGGTACAACTATCATCATAAAGTATTTCCCCCTTATAATATTTCAGTGACTATCATTATAAAATCTCATGCTAGAACTGTTCTAGATTAAAGGACTAAAGAGTTATAACAAAATGTACAGATGCTGGTCTTAAAACAGTATAAAATTTTAAAAATATAAAATAAACAACAGTATATAAATAAAAAATTTAAACTAGGGGCACCTGGGTGGCTCAGTCGTTAAGTGTCTGTCTTCAGCTCAGGTCATGATCCCAGGGTCCTGGGATCGAGCCCCACAACAGGCTCCCTGCTCCTTGCAGGAAGCCTGCTTCTCCCTCTCCCAGTCCCCCTGCTTGTGTTCCCTCTCTCACTTTGTCTCTCTCTGTCAAATAAATAAAAATCTTAAAAAAAATTTTTTAAATAATAAAAAATATAAAATAAAAAAGAGTATAAAATAAAAAAAACAGTATAAAATAAAACAGCTATAAATATATTTTGGGGACAGTTGGAAACATCTGAATATGGACTGGACAGTAAATGATTTTAGGAAAATAAACTTTCAGATGAGTTTAATGTACTGTGGTTATATAGGAGATTTTTAAATTTATTATAGATGTATATGTGATATTTAAAGATAAAACACCATGATATCTTTACTTATAAATACATTCATAACAACAAAAAAAGTAGCAAAAATGTCCAAATGTTAATAGGAATTAAATAGGTTTAAGTATGAGGCACCTGGGTGACTCAGTGGGTTAAAGACTCTGCCTTCAGCTCAGGTCATGATCCCAGGGTCCTGGGATAGAACCCGCATAGGGCTCTCTGCTCAGCAGGGAGTCTGCTTCCTCCTCTCTCTCTGCCTGCCTCTCTGCCTACTTGTGATCTCTCTCTGTCAAATAAATAAATAAAATCTTTTAAATAAATAAATAGGTTTAGGCATATATCTGTTTATTAAATATTTCTCTAGCGTGATGTGAGTTTGGATATTTCATTAAAATTAAGATTTTAAAGAAAAATATGAGACAGTGTCTTTCTTTTCAAACATATTCTAGGGGTACCTGGGTGGCTCAGTTGTTTGAGCATCTGACTCTCAGTTTTGGCTCAGGTCATGATCTCTGGATCCTGAGATGGAGCCCCCAGGTGGGCTCTGTGCTGAGCATGGAGCCTCCTTGGGATTCTCTCTCTTCCTCTTACTCTGCCCCACCTCCCCCATGCATGCCCATGGGCCCTCTGTCTCTAAAACAAAACAAAACAAATTCTAAGCAAAAGAAGAGTTATAATAACTAATGAAACAAAATGTTATTACTCAGGACGCCTGGGTGGCTCAGGTGCTTAAATGGCTGCATGTGGCTCAGGTCATGATCCCAGGGTCCTGGGATGAAGTTCCGCAGGAAGCTTACTTCTCTCTCTGCCTGCTGCTCCCTCTGCTTTTGCACTCTCTCTCTTTCTCTCTCTCTCGCTCTCTGCCAAATAAAATAAATAAAATCTTTTTTTTTAAATGTTATTATTCTACATTCATGGTAAATTATGAATAAAGATATAAATAAATAAATTTTATTTCATCTATAGATGAAAACTGTTTGGTTTTTTTTTAATTTTCTAACAGAAATTCACTTTATTGTAACTACTTTCAGAATCACACATGGAGCACCAGTGTGGCTCAAGTCCATTAAGCGAATGACTATTGATTTCAATGATCTCAGGGTTGTGAGACTGAGCCTGCATGGGGCTTTGTGCTGAGCATTGGGCCTGCTTAAGATTCTCTTTCTTCTTCTCCCTCTGCTCCTCTCCACTGCGCACAAGCACACGTGATCAAAAAAAAAGAAAGAAAGAGAGAGAGAGAAGGAAAGAAAGAAAGCCACACTACAATGAGATGTACTTTTAATATGCATCACTCAGATGCCAAAGGATCCATTTCTACAATTTTTTATATAAAGGAATATTTGTTGTGAAATTTATTTCAAAATGCTAATTTTGCTTTAGTTAGAGAATCTTTAAGAAACAAATAGTATTACTGGTATGTGAGTGGTGAACAGATTGGCAGGTCCTAAAACTCCCAACTACAAACTACATCTCTCATTTTCTGTGGTTCTCTCTCTAGTCTCAACATTACCCTACTTAGCATATGAACACAGACGGTGTCTACACCTATCATGGCAAAGCACCGCATAATATGTAGAATTTCCAAATCACTTTGTTGTATACCTGAAACTAATACAGCATTATATGTCAACTCTACTTCAG